>NW_008825608.1:1041741-1046304 GCF_000699105.1 Pygoscelis adeliae
GAACTATCCTACCAGAAGCTTGGCAGAAGAGGTGCAGGGGGCAAGAAATTGCCACCTCAGAGCAGCACGTCTGTTTGTGGTTGTTCTACCATTACAGACCCCTTGGTTTGGCGGCCATTTGGAAAATGCCATCAGAGGTATTCTATCACCCTTGATTTCCAACTTCAGCCATATGGGCAGGGAAGGAGAACTGACCTCTGCCCATCCTCCACTCCCACACAGCTCCCCAGATACCTCTGCTGAACTGAGCTCTGTCCCAGGGAGCACCAAGCACTCCCACGCATTCTCACGCGGAGCACCTGGAGGCCAAGTGTCCTGAAGACACCAGCGTCCATCTAAGCACCGGAATGCGGAGTGGAGAACAAGTCTTGGGCAACCAGTGGAAAAAGCCTGGCTTCCCTGCAGTGTTCACCAACAGGCATTGCTCACCTCCCCACCACGGGTACAGCAACAGCAGGACGAGACAGTCCCTCCTTCCCACATTTTCAATGAAAAAAACTAAAATTAAATACAATCAAACAGAAGCTCAGTATTCACAGTCCAAGCGAGAACCATGAAGTACAATGAGGTCTTTGCATTTGAGATAGTACCAGGTTTGACTCTTCTGCAGCTTCCCTACATGTTCCCAAAGGGAAATAGGATGGGAATTTTGAAACCATCCATCTAACTAAAAAGATTATTGGGCTTGCCAGCAGTAGGCTTTTGCCAATCTATATTCCTTATTCATGACCCAACATTTTACTTAGGAGTGCAACACTGAAATACTGTTATGCTGAAGCCTCACCACACAGCAATCGCATGCCACCAATTAAAATTAATTATAGCTGTTGAAAACCTTTAGAATGCAAACCCTTCCAAACTGCAAGGGCACACTAATCCTGCTCCAATACTTCAGTTTCAGGAAGGAACAATAAACTTCTTTTCTAGCTAGAATTTGACTACAGCTTCCACGCCTTCAGACAGGTCTAGACCCCAGATCTAGTTTGGTTAGCATTTGGATCCTACCCTAATCCAAGCCTTGATTTTGGTTCTGAACCCTAAAGCCACCTTTGCAATGAAATAAAACCACTGAACAAGAATGGCTCGCAAGGTCTTTGTACAGGCGGTCAAAAAAGAGACACACACAGGCAACAGTACAACTGGGCTGAAAAAATGCTGAGCAAGGACAGAGGATTAATGCCTGCATGGAACCTCAATACTGTTATTTTTTAACTCTCCAGCTCTAACAGTAACAAGCGCAAGTGCACCTCCAGAAGAAAGACAAAGTACAATTTGTTGCAATTTTTCCACAAAAAGGCTCTGGGATGGGATTTGACGTGTGGGACTGCAGAGGAACTCACTGTCTTCAACAGCACGGTGACGGCTTCCACTCAGTCTTCTGCTACGTAGAGCTGAACTTAGAAATTTCTACAGAGGAAGAGACAAACGGGGGCATATCTAACTGGCACAGCTTACATAAAAAAAATTTAAAATGCTGTGAATGAAGTGATTACTTGACAGCACCCTCTGAATGTTTTCCCAGTATGACTCCCTAGCTGAATTAAGAGAGTACTCTACAAGTCAAAAAGCCCAAGACAACACACACTCCTTCCCCTGATGGCTTCCTTCATGCCAACTCATCCTAGAAGCACAGGCTTTAATCCCATGGTGCTTAAAGACTTTTGTCATTCAGTTAGACCTTCTCAATCCAGACCAAAGTACTGGCTTTCAAAATTCACATACCATCTCACGTTACCTGGCCTCTGGCATCACCTCCACATCTGCACGGCAAACAGCCAGCAGTGTTCAAGGAGAACCAGCAGCCCTCCCTACTTCTATGGATCCACACCAACTTCTCTAAAGCAGTCGAATAAAGAGAGTTTTCTTTCTACAATTAGAGGCCTAAAACAAATTCAGTATTAAATGGAAAATATCTAGTAGTAAGATCTGATTTCAGCTGAAGCACATATAATGGAAACTAGTGAGAATTCGGGAATTATTACAGATTATTTCTTCATATACAGTCAGTTCAAGAATTCATAAACAAGTGTAACTAGGAACAAGAAAACCAATCACCAGGTAAGCTTCATACCGCAGTTTTCCCTTCCCAATCTTTTCTAGATGTAAATGACCCAAACACTGGAATTTCAGTGCAGCGTTCCCCACCACATTTGGCAGTCTTTTGTCATTAAAGCTATTCTGTTACAGAAAGTATGTTGAAAATACATCTATTTCAGTTCCCCTGCTAGAGCAGACTGAAAAATTTGGCAACAAGATGAATTCCTGATCTGTGCAATCGCTCTGCAGCGACAGAACTGGCCTGCGCTGGTCAGACCGACAGCTGAACAACATCGGCCTTTTCCTACGGACAAACCTTCCCTCCGACAGCATCCCAGTCGTCATCCTACATGAATTTCAGGCTACTGAGGTAAAAGCCTTACAACACTTGGGATTCGCTTTCAAGCCAAAGCCAGACAGAGACCTGGCCTGCCCGCAAGGCTCTCCTCCCAGCAGCACCGGCCTCACTCGGTTCCCCTGTAAATCCCCTTGGCAATCCCACAGCCTCTCCCCCCTTTCCCTAGGAGCCCTCCAGGACCCCCTCCAGGCTGGGGGGGCAGGAGGGGTTAAACCCCTTACCACCAGCCCTTCAGGTCCTCACCTCACCCAACCGCCATGGCTCTGTATTTTGCATTTCTGTCTAATTAAAGCCATGGGAACACGTGATTGCGAAGACTGAGAAGTGCTCCCCATACTTCGTATTAAGTAGCGCCGCAGTAAATTATGATTATGTTGCATAATGAAATCATTAGGGAATAAAGATGTGGCTGTACATCCATCCCCGCCTATCCCAGGAAGCCGGGAGTGATTTACAAACAGATTGGGCCAACATTAAAAAATAAACAAACAATCAGGAGCTCAGGCTTATCACATCACATTATTGACACGCTGTTCTCAAATACTCTCGTGGGCCATAAAGCTCAGTCAACCGGTGGGAGTTTAAGGACCCCAAATTATAACTTGAGTTAAACCTTCTAGTTCCCACCAAAACTGCAGAGTAACTCAGGCTCAGTAATAGCTCAGGAAAAAAAAAAAATCTGTCTCCGGTTTTTCTCTTAGACAGGTCTCATGCAAATGGACGCTGACAGAGATGAGGTAAGTAACAGACACTAAAAGCTTCACAAAGAAAAAACATTAAGCATATACTACTGTCATTTCTACAGAAGTGAGAATACAAAAAAATCATTAAGAAAAGGGTAACAGCTACGTCCCAAACCGGCAAAAGACAGTATCTAAACCTTCACTCTCTTTAGCTATTACTGGATGGCTCCTCTAGAGATGTAGAGCCCAAATCAGACCTTTTATTTAAAGTCTTCCTTTTCCGAAGGTATTTGGATAGGCAGGTCTCTGACCTAACTGAAGCACTAGCTGATGATGCCTAAAGAGGCACGCGCTCGCAGGTGCTTTCAGGGGTTTGATTCACAAGAAGCTGGCGACAGTCACAATCTCAGAGCAGGGGAAAGGGCAAGTAAGGGGGCAGCAGATCTTCAATCTTTATAAAAAGCATAATGCGTTTGTAGAAAAAGGAAAGTTCACTCCTGCAAATGCTCTCCAACTTCATTTATGCTCAGTGTCTTTTTAATAGAGACCTGCTGCTCCACTCCTGCTAAATCACGCTGCCGCCCTCTGAAGCGGCTGGGGGTAGGGGGGAAGAGACGAGCTCCGTTTCGCTCCTTTCGGCATGCTTTGCGCATTCGGAGGGAGCGACTCCTGACCCTTTCATGCAATATGACAGGTCCTATGTTAACATCATCAGTGTCAGCAGTCAGATCCCAGGGCTGAGAGGGTTAAGCCTGGGAGGAGTGTACATAAGGTGGTAGACTGAGAGCCAATGAGAATATTGCGCTATAGTTAGACACTGGATACTAAGCAATGGGGACTATAAAGGCTGCTCAAAGCCGAGCCTCTGTAGATGACACCGGCATGTTGCCCTTAGCTCCTAGGCTTACAAAGCAGAAAAAAAAACCCACAGGAGGATCAGCTCGGCTTACCTGAAGTTCACACCACGCAACTTCCACCCACGTCTCCGTGTCCAGACCCTTATAGACCGTTTTGAAGGATCCCCTCCCGAGTTCAATATCAAACTTTAGGAACCTGCCATCCAGCGAGGTGGCAACCGCTTTCATATCGGCCTCCTCCTCAGGCTCCTCTTTCTTAGCCTTGCTCTGATCTTTGGAAGCATCCGACGCCTCTTTCCGCTCCGCATCTTTGCCAGCTTCCTTCTGCTCTTCAGCCCCTACGACGCTGCCAGGGGCTGGCGCTGCCTTCAGCTCCCCAGAAGGCTCGGCCTCCAGGCACACCTTCTCCCCGGCCCCGTGCCCTGCCTTCGCCCTCTCCGCAATTATCCTCCTGGTTTTCGGGAGCAGGATAATTTTCCTCTGATGCTCTGACTCGGGAAGGTCAAAGGCAGGCTCCTCCTGGTCCGAGTCCACCACGCTCCTCCGCAGGAACCGCTGATGGACCATTTTGGGATCCCTGGAGCAGGGGGCGCGGAGCGGCGGGGCAGGTGCCCCCGGCATTGCAGCA
>NW_008825608.1:1047767-1088606 GCF_000699105.1 Pygoscelis adeliae
TTCGTGGGTGTCGCCAAAAGGCCGGTTGCTTCGAAGAAGGCAAGCGCTCTCCCACTCGTCATTTTTCAGAATCCTCCCAACGTTAAGACGTGAAGGGGGGACCACTCGCGCACGGCCCCCCTGCCTTGCAGTGCCGTGGGTTGGAACGCGCCGCCCGCCAGCGCGCGGCCGGCGCGTTCTTTGTCTGGGGCTCTGTTTGTCCTACGGCCCTCGCGGGTCGCCAATCCTTCCGTGGACGTTGACCTCGTGGGTCGTCATGGCCGACCCTTGGCATTGGACTAGAGCGAGGGGAAGCCGGACCTGAAGGCCGGGCTGGGCTTCCCCGTAGGTTAGGTTGGAGACACGGGACGCTTGCTTTGCTAAAGGCTGCGCCCGTCCACGGCTGTGACGGTTCTGCTCTGTAAATTCATGAAAGGGCTCCGGTCTCCGCTACTGCCAAGCTTGCTTGCTTAAGCGTTAGGTTCATACAAACATACCGTACCTTTTAGTAATTAAAACTTAACGAAACAAAAAAGAAAAAAATGAGAAGGTTTACGAAGTAATTATTCCCTGAGATTTCTGAAGGAAAGGAAGTTGACTGCCAGGCAACCATAATTAGTTTTTCTTTTAATTAATTCATTTTTAGTTAAGGGTGATTAAAAAAAAAACTTTCAAAACAAGAAAACAGGTGGTTATTTTAAATAGAATCTCTGGTGTTTTAATTTTAAAAAACACGCTTGATGACTAACAATTCAGCATTACGGACACACTCAATCTTTCCGTGGTTTGTTTTCCGAAGCGTTCAAATATATGCGATATTTCTAGGACTTGCAATTGTGGCGTAAAACCCGGGTTTGCATGACGTATAGAAATACAGAATTACCTACCGTTAGTTCTGTATGCCGGGCTCTTCTTACTCCACAGACAGAGGTTTAATAAGCAGAAAGCAGTAGGAACTTGCCAAGAGGAAAGCAGGGAAGGTTAAGGGCTCTGACACCTTCTCCTAGTTATTACGTAAACTTGACCTAGAACTCTCTTCCCAGCTAGAGAAATTCCCACCACCATGTAGAACGGGTGGCCAGCAGGAGCAGGGAAGCGATCGTGCCCCTGTACTCGGCACTGGTGAGGCCGCACCTCGAATACTGTGTTCAGTTTTGGGCCCCTCACTACAAGAAGGACGTCGAGGTGCTGGAGCGTGTCCAGAGAAGGGCAACGAGGCTGGTGAGGGGTCTGGAGAACAAGTCTGATGAGGAGCGGCTGAGGGAGCTGGGGTTGTTTAGCCTGGAGAAAAGGAGGCTGAGGGGAGACCTCATCGCTCTCTACAACTACCTGAAAGGAGGTTGTAGCGAGGTGGGTGTTGGTCTCTTCTCCCAAGTAACTGGCAAAAGGACGAGAGGAAATGGCCTCAAGTTGCGCCAGGGGAGGTTTAGATTGGACGTGAGGAAAACTTTCTTTACTGAAAGAGTGGTGAAACATTGGAACAGGCTGCCCAGGGAAGTGGTTGAGTCACCATCCCTGGAGGTATTTAAAAGACGGGTAGATGAGGCACTTAGGGACATGGTTTAGTGGGCATGGGGGTGTTGGGTTGACGGTTGGACTCAATGATCTTGGAGGTCTCTTCCAACCTTAATGATTCTATGATTCTATGATTCTAGAAAAAAGGACAAGATTCAGGCTAATGAGACGACTAAAAGCGGCAGGCAACTTTTCATTCAGCAGGTGAGCAGAAGAAAATGGGGAATATTCTAGAGCCGACCAAATTCCAAAACCCGAAACCCACAGTCAAGAAAAATACGGGGGGGGGGGGGGGGGGGACACTTGATTCCCCCCTATGCCTTTCGCTGCCAGGCCTTCTTGGAGGAAGGCAAGTTTCTACGCATTCGCAGGTGAGGGCAGCGTCACAAACCAGCCCCAGGAGGACACGCAGGCACTGCTGAGCTGCACCGGTGACTCCCGACCAGTCCTCAGTGCCGGGCAAGCAAAGCAAGACCCGTCCTCACGTCCTCCTTCTCACGGCTGAGTTTCCTCTGGTGTTTGTTGTGCTGTCCTACGTCTGGACGTAGGTGCCTAGTGCTCTTCCCGTGTCCGTTTGACTACTGAAAAAGTCACATAATTCGCACGTCACAGGCTTAATCATGATCCGCTATCAAGTGCTCTGAATCTGTTTACGTGGATGATTTTTAATAGTACTTAAACAGAAAGAAAAAGCGTCTTCACACTCCTGCTGTTTGACATTTTCCACGCTGCTATGCATTTGCTGAACATCCTCAAGTGAGTGACCTCGGACAGCAGTCTGACAGCCTGCGGCAACGGGCAGCGACAAGAGGACCGGGGACCAGTGCCGCGCCCCGGCTGTATTACGCCTATAGAGCGACGTGTTACAGCGTGAGCAGCTCTGGAACTGGTGTGTAGTATGATCCAGTGCTCTACGGCAGCTAACGATGGCCTTTCCCAGCAGAACGATGCTCCCTACAGACAGAGGATTGTTCTTTAGCCTTCAGGAGCCGCCTGTCCAGGCCTTCCCAGGCGTCAGTGGCCACAACGGACACGGCAGCTGGAGAGACATTCGGCCCTCGGCTCTCTAATGTTCTCTGTTTGAGCAGTCCCACAGGCAGCCTGCCGTTCCGGCCTGCACCCCTGCTTGGCAAGGAGAGCTTGACAACTACGTGGGGTGGACTTTAAGGAAACCTAAAGGTAGAGACTGACACACTCTTCACTTCTACCATCTAGCCAAAGACTCCTCAGCTGATGTGAACAGAGCCCCACAAGCTGCGTTTCCATAAGCTATTTTATTGAGTTTCCTCTACCTGCCTCAATTTACCCAGAACAGAAACACTTTATTGATTCTTCTGCTGTCCTGAGTTCAGCTCTGTGCGAGCCAGCAGACAGACAGACAGACAGACAGACAGACAACCGTATGCTTTATTACCAAAGGGCACAGGAAAAGGTAAACGGTTACAGTTTTCCTGATCGTTAGAGCATCACCAGAGCAAGCCTGAAGTAGATTCACCCCCGAGAGCGCGCTGGTATGCAGGTGGCGTTGTAAATTATATCACGTTTCACCAAAAAGGTGGTGAAGGTGCTACCTCAGACAGAGCCACCTTAGTCAAGCCCTTGACTTGGAGAACCGCTCGTTGTACGTATGAAAGCCAAACTGCTCATCCCCGTGGACGAAATTCTCCCTCCGTGCAAGAAGCTGAATGAGCCGCACATGGCCCCCGGAGCACAGATGGGTATTTCCACCTGACAAGCAGATTAACACCGTTCTGTCCGTGACTCCCCTCACCGCTCTGCTGACTGATGTCAGGAACAGTCGGCCACTAACCAACACAGAGCAGGACAGCTTGTCCGAGTTAATAGCTAGTGTTATTTTTAAAAGGGAGGAAAATAACCATTTTCGCCTAATAACAGCCATTATTTTCTTCCCGTATTTGTTAATTTTGAGTGAGGAAGTTAAGTCCAGTTCTCCACGTTAACAGCTTGACTTTCAGGTTCTCAGATACTGAGGTATTTTATATTTGTTTAAAATAAGTGTTTGCAGGGGACTGTGGAAACATTTATATTGGCCTCCAGTTTTCTATTAAATTGATTTTTATATCATTTATAACTGGATTAAAAACAGGTCAAATACCTATTGAGAGCTACTTTCAGTTGCACCCAGGGTGTGCTCTTACCGCTGCACGTGTGCCGCTCGCCCTAATGCAGGGTTATATAAGAACTGTGTTTTCTTTAAAAGAAGAATAATAATAATTTAAAAACCCGGTTTCACAATATATTCTCAGTTAGGTCATCTGTATTCTGTTCTAACTATTTGTTTATAGATACAATAGTTCAAGTCATCCTAATACAAACCTAACACAAATGCTTAAAAAAAGACTCTCTGTATGTCAAAATGACGGATGCTGCTGGCAAACTCACCCAGCGGGTACAGCGAGCCAGGCAGCAAGTGCTGGGCAAGATGGGCATCACCCATCTCAGGAGGGGATAAACTCCATTTACCTTTGTTTTCCCTCAGGGATGACGCTGGTACAATACATCGTTCTAACATGCACGACAATCTTAAACTCAAAAATTGTTCTGTGTTTTTAATTCCTACAGATTTTAACAGCAGCTTACACAGCCCATAACAATATGCCATAACATTACCTCTCAAGTTCCTTAAAATAAACAAACTCAATGGTGCTGCAAAGAAGTTAATGGACAGTATCTTCATTGCTCTATGGATTTAGTGAGGTGTGTTCCCTGCGCCCCCGCCTGAGAAACGGCTCTGCCCTGTGTTCGGGCCTCCCTGAAGGGCAGCCGAGTCAGCAAAGTGGCAGCGCACGGTTATTTTGCGCTTCTATATGATTTACACGGAGCGTCATCTCTCCACGCCAATTCATGAAGGTGAGGTTTATTTTTTAGACAGGCAGGCTACCGCCTTTCCCACCCCAAATCTGACCGATGATTAATAGTCGTTTTAGAATTACTGCGTAGTTCAAAAGTTTGTATTTAATTATTTATCTGCTTTTATTTGCCAGGAAATTATGGCTTTGAGCCTGCAATAAACTCAAATGAACTACGCAATTCATTTCCCAGGGCTTCTGTGTGGCCACGAGGATTGCAAGAGTTCAGACAGCACACTGGTATTTTTTGAAACCTCTCTCCCTCTTCTCGTGCCATTTTCCGCTACGATCCCTGCAGTACCTTTATAAAGAAAATAAAATAGATGGATAGAGCAAAGCAAGGATTAGAGCAAAATAAGGAACAGAGAAAAACAGACCAAATCAATGAGTCAAATGTGGCACTTCATGGCACAGTTAGGACTTTCCAAAATGTTAATGTTTATGCTGAGCAAGTGAATAGCCTTTACATTTTTTTTTTTAGCATGAAGCTGTATGTTATCAAAGAGCCCATCTAACGCATTGTGTTGCAAAATAGGCAGATTTAAGACATAATGACGATGCCATTATTCCTCCTAACGTGAAAGATGAGGTGTAAGTTCTTCTAAGTTTAATAAGAACATCTGCTGATCTCGTCTCTACGTGATGCTGCTTGTTGTACTTAGCTCTTTGATCCTGTTTTTCTTACGAATTGAAGAAGTGATGAGAGCATGTAACCCTAACACAAAAACCTCCCCTCCTGCAGCCGGCATTACGTGACTAGGTTCATTTTACAAACAAGAGTAAGAACCAGCGCTGCGGTTTGAGGAACGCGTCCATTCGTCTGCCTGGTTCTGGTGACTCCGAACACACCGCTGTCATCAACAGTCAACAGTCAGAAGTACGCCTGCTATGGCATTAACTTGAACTAAGAACACTACGCGCAAAGGTAAACCATATAAGTAAGTAATATAGAGACCGTGTCACACAGGGATGAAAAGGAAACACCTGAAGAGTCAACACCTATGCTCCAAGCAGCCTTCATCCTCCACCCTCTTCATGAGAAGTCTCCTATTCAGCACACTGGCACTTCATTTTTAAGTACTTGTGAGTAAGGAGCATACACCATGGACTTCCCGAGAGCTGTCACCACACAGGCTCACGGAGCTCCAAGCCCGTTTAAGGAGTCAGAGGGACCAGGAGCTTTCCACATGCCCAAGGTGACTGAGGTAGGTGACATCCGGCCTTTCAATCCTGACTGGTCTGCGGGAATGCTAGGGGATCACTAGAAAATACGCAATGCGATCTGGATAAGAGAGGTCCATCAATGGAAACAATGGGTGGACAAGGAGCGTGGACCATACAAGAGAGGCAGCCACGTGCACTGTGAGTGTCGTCCCATACAGTCATATGTAGTTGCTCAGTATAATCTCGCTCTTCGCTCTGCTACCTCCCCTGTAAACGTCCGAAAAAGCCAGTTTAAGCTGCATCGTCCTTCTGGGCAGAATTACTTGCACTGGTTTTTTTCTTGTAATAAGTACTGCCGGACAGACGCTGAACACTAGCCACCGGTACATGTGTGTTACGGAGAGTTACAGCCAGCGTGGGATTGCTTTTAGAGCTCCTAACAGAATTTTGCTCTTACCCTCATGCCTTGTAAAATGCCACACCAGAAGAACATTGATATACTAACAGTTTTCACTATTTGATAAATGTGTATGTCAAAAATTTCCTTCTCATCTGTCAGTCCAACACAACAAAAAAGAATTCGGGCGATACCACGGTGAAAAGAAGCTGCACAGTTACTGCTTCCAGTTCCTAAGAGGAAGCCAGAAAAATCATTGACTCTCTAAGCCGCCTGCACAGGAAGACACCTAAGACTGCAGAACACAGATTTCGGGACCGAGTCCTCTGTTCTTTTTCCTTCTCTTCCCTGACAACAGCAAAGAGACCGCGTTTGAAACCTTTATTTCTCACGGCTCTGCTTAGGCAGTAGGCATCCTGCATTAGAAAGGATTTAGGAAGAATCATCGAGACCTCTCAGTTACAACATACCTACAAAAAAAAAAGCAACGGATCTCACTTTGGGTACCAAACTCCAAGGTCGGAAGTTCAGATTCAGGTGTCAAAATTCAGTATTCCCAAAACACCAGGTAGCATTCATCTGACAGTATTATTTGTTTGATAATTTAGAATAAAGAAATTATTAGGTAAACGTTCAAAATTGGGACTCAGTAAGTTTTGTAGAGCAACTAATTCATATTTAACAACAGATAGTTTAGACGATAACAGTCAGATTGGTGTGAGACCCTGAATTTCCAGATAGGCTCTGAGCACAAGTGTTTTGGCTGAGCACATAATTAGCCAAGGTCCCAGTCCTGGGTTTATTGACCTGACTAGCTATTGATTTAAATGAAGGCAGGACCAGCGTGTGATACAATCGTTTCCCTATTTAACTGTCAATCTGCTCCCTGTTCACATGCTTGTTGAGGAAAAGCACACATTCAAATGAACGTGAGGTCTTTCACCCGGATGCATGTACACATTCCCAAAATTCTGCAAGGGAAGATAAAATTTAAAACATTATTTTAAATCTGAAAAATAAACCAAACATGACATAATTCTACCCATCTCTCATCCTGTATACCATAAATACCAAGATCCGAAGCCATATTTTAAATTTTTCTTTAAATAATTAAAACACCACGTGCTTTATTGCTTTCAGGAGGAGAATGGGGGATTACCAAATTCATTAGCAGGTAGGAATCAGCATCGTTTGTTAGAACTTACGGTACGCTTTTGGTTTTACTTCCTTAGCAGGGATTTGGCCCGTTTTCAAGATATACTGACAACTGATTGTGTAATCAAACAGTAAGTTTGCAAAACGATGTATGTGATAGCCAAAATCACTAAGCTCCACCAAGTGGCATAAGAGAGAAGGTGTTACCATAACGTCCGTGCGTTGGAATGGTTTCAAAGGCGATTGCAATCTCCCTTCAGCCTGCCGTAATTAAGTATGGGGCTACTTTTGTTCTCCAACTCATACATGGAAGATGAGCAGGGCATTGGGGGAAAGATGCCCTGCAATATAATTATTATTCGTATAATAATAACAACAATAATAATATATCAATATTATAATTACAATAATAATATTCAGCTTGTGATCCTGCAGTACAAGTTTACTCATCCATCCCACTGGTTACGAGGTTAATTGTGCAAGTGTCACACTCCTGTGTAGCTATTTGTAGAACCACTGCCTCTGTGAACGCACGCGTCTGGGACATAAGCGTCTGGTGTTACCCATTTCTATGCTGGCAGTGTATCAGCCAGGACACAGATGGTGTTACCAGCACAGAAAACAAAGATGGCTCCTGCCCTGAAAGGTTTCCAGCTGCTAAATTAACCCATATTCCTTTATGAAAACACTAGGAAAAGTAGATAGAATGCCAGAGAAGCTAACAAAGACGATGGCATAGCACAAGCGCTAACCGACAGTCTTGATCCTCAAGGGAGGAACACCTTCAGAAGCCCTACTCTGTCCCACAGATTGCCTGTTCCACTCTGGTTTTACTAGACGGGTCTTAAGTTATGATTAGGTTGGGTCCAAAAGCTTGTCTGCTTTTTTCCAGCTGTATCAGCTGATGTGATAAAGGCTATCACCTTCCCCTAGGAAAAAAAACCCAAACTTCATTGCGCAGAACTCCAAGGATGTTACTTCTAGGTTCATTTAACAACACGTTTACTATCAGTCCTAACACGGTGTTTTCCCCTCTCGGTGAACCGTTCAGAAGTGCGGTGCTCCCCCAGAAGAGAATTCCCCGCGTCCCGCAGGTGCCAGACAGAAAGGCAGATCTCCCTGTTCTCGTTGCCACATGTGAAGAGATTGAGGCTGAACGTACTATGGGAAAGCTCCCGATACCCTGGGACATGTCACACAGTGATATTAGTAATACAAGTCTGTTAAAACTACCCATAATACTCTTAGCAGTAGTGCTTCTTTTTGCTTGTTTGTTTGTTTGTTTTTTTTAAGGGGACCATTACATGTTATATAACAAGTTTTAAATTCTGAATTTAGCATGGCAAACAAGTCAGATAGCCCTTCGGTGTGCCCAGGGCGCAGGGGGGGAGAGCACACCGGGGGAATAAAAGCAGTAACTTTGGTTTACCGTGCCATTCCCCAGGCGACTGAGCCGGCGCGATGGAGAGCATGGCAGCAGTACGAGGGAGGTGCTGAAGTCGCCACTGCAACCGTCAGGCATCTCAGGGTGCTGGCTTAGCCATCGCCTCAGCCAGGGAGTGTTAGGATGGCAGCTACCCTCAAGCCAGGGAGAGAAGGAAGGAAAAACTGAGGAAAAAAACCCAAACAAAGAAAAAAGAGTGAACAAAATGCAGGGTAAAGCACACAAGAAAAATAGGTAATACCATCTTAAAGTATTAGGGTTAGGAACTACTAGAACCGGATTTGGATGTCTCATTTGAGCAGAGAATCCCATAAATAGCTCTACCCTTTTCTAAAGATTTCTCTGCTCAGGAAGCAGGTCTTTAACGTCAGAAAAAAATATTAGAAACCTGTTAGAAACCGGCCTCAAGAGATTTGATGCTTGGGGATTTTTAAAGGAGTTTATGTGAGCTATCGAGGCTTGTATACAGAACTTGTATAAAATGAGAAAACTGAAAGCCAGAAAGCCTGTGGATGAGAATGCAATAACCTGAAGGAATTTGATTAGCTGTCCCCCTCTCCGGCTAGCAGTCTGTTGAATCTTGCCATAAGCCAAAGTTATCGTCCGCGTTGGGCCAACTAAACCTTTTCCGAGACATATTTCAATTCTTATTCCATATAACATCTTCTCACGTCATCTTTGTTTATCAGTCTCTTATTAGTCAGACCAGAATGACTAAAGCTCAGTTAAACCCTGTAAGCTATCTAAAAATAATGTTAGATTTTAATCTTGGCCCAAGACAATTTGAGGTTTTTTTCTCCCTGTCACATATTACTTGTCTAAGTAACATCAGGACTGACATTAAAAGAACTTCCCCAGCACGGAGGAAAAGCCATTACTATGTTCCCGAGGTTTAAAGATGAATGCCTTTTAATATAAAAGTTTCCTAGCAACATGTGTTCTTAGCCTAGAATGTATTCCAAAAACGGTGATGCTTTCAGCATTGTATCTATGGCTCTGTTTGAACTCGTCGCTATGCTCTGTTGTCATCCTTGCCTTCACAACCCAGAGTATCACAGAACAGCAGTCGTCTTTTCCTAGGTTCAGCTTCTCACCGTCTCCCACTTTGGTCTTACACATGTAAATATCTACCCACCCTTGTCTAGTAACGTGTATTTTCTGCCTTTCTCCATCGTTCTGTGGAAGCATCTCCTTTTTTCTCACTGAATATCAGTCTCCTGAATATTTCTGGATCTCATGTTACTTAGACTGCACACGCTCCAAACCAGGGAGTTATTTTATCTGTTTGCAGAGCTGCGGGCGGCTGAAGAATGCTCCCGGACCAGCACCGTCACTCATCTGCCTGCAGCACCACGTTTTGCAGCGTTGCTTATGGCCAGCGAGAGCACCTTCCACAACAGGAGCGACGTCCCGCACAGAGAGAAATGAACACAGAAAAAGTCTTATCAAACCAGATTCTTAATTCGCTTGGGGAAGCAGCAAAGGAAAGGAAGATGGGACCAACAGAATTTCCTAGGATGCAATTTCCTCATGACCGTGAAACGACAGAGAAATTGGTCATGGCCAGGGACGAGCCAAAAAGAAAAAAGATACCGGCTACACATCTGTTTTTCGCTCTTTATTCACCCTATGACAGCGCAAACGTATGTAACACCGTCTTGTGTTGTTGTGTGACACCATGTCTTCACACATTATCCTGTAGCTCCTTTGAAAGGGAAGCGTGATTGAAAGGGTTGTGCCAGGTCACTGAGTCTTGAGGAAAATCTTTTGACGTGTGGGGGCGGAGGCGCAGGTCCGTGACAAACGGTTCTTCTCCGTCCCAGGAGCAGCCCCCATCCGGGCCACCGCACCCTCCATCCCAGGCCATTCCCCTGTCACCAGCAGGGCTTTCTAAAAGCTGAGAGAAACGACAGGGGAGGGCACGGGTAGGGAGAAGTGATTCTGGGGAATTGGTTGAGAGGAAAAAAAATCCCACCCCTGACTATTTCTTGGAGGAATCGGGCCCAAACGCCTGGATTGTAACGTGCAGACAGATGACTGTCTCCCTGGCAACCTGAAGAAACACTAGAAAGGAAAGTAGCATGTACTGATCCTCCACTGTGACCAGGGGATGCCAGCAGAAAGAGATGTTTAGGGATCGAACGGAGAAATTACACAGTCTGGGGAAGAGGGGACTGTGCCTCACCCACATCTAGATGCGGCTGGTCCCCAGCAACCGGAGGGTGGACGTCTGGAGCTTAAAATGGAAGCCCAGTCTTCACTGGCTTCCACGGCTCCCAGGAACGCTTGAGGACGTGGGGCATTAAGAGCTGTACAATGTACGAAGGCCAAATAATCCAGATCCCAAAGGGAAAGTAGCTTATTCTAAGCACACTAAGCACTTGTGTGGTCTCGGAGGAGTAGGAGGGCGGTGGGATTTGGGACAGCTCCTTGCCAAGCCAGTCTTTTCCAGCAGTTGCTTATATGGGAAGGAATATCAGAAAATGGTGCAATTTGCTCTTTGCTTGGGTTTAATCCCATTTAATAGCTATGAGAAACCGCTAACTACAAGGCTAAACTAGGAGGCAGACTGCTAGCAAACACTCTACAGAGCAGCACACCGGAGTAATATCTGAGCTCTTTCAGGATCCCTTTCTCACTTATTTACTGTAAAAACATGCTAGTGAGGTGAAAACACAAAGTTATGCAGAAGCAGCTGAGATGGTACGCTGTCAGCGTTTTTGTAACTGCTTTATTTGCTTTAATGTTTGCAATTGCTTTAATTTGTAACTGCAGTATTTGCTTTAATATATCCCTCGTCAGAAGGCCGCAAGGCTGAGTTATAGATGCTTTGAAGGACATTATTCTCAATTTACTCAATTACTTCCTGCGCTGAGAAATTCATCTGTAATGTCACAGAATACCTCTCAATTTCTTCATTTCAACAGAAGAACTGCAGTAGCCCATCCCATTAAATGAAGGTGCCCAATGTAAACTGTGCCAGCCGTGTTTGCTCCGGAGTCTGCTAGGTGCTGCAGAGAATGCAAAGCTGGAAGTTAATCGCTCGGGGGAGAGGCTTTGGGGTTGCCTTAGGACAGGTAGGAACCCTTCTTTGGGTTTGTCTACTAACCAAGTGGTCCCAATGTTACAGGAGCTATAAACCAGACAGAATATATTCTATACATTAACCTGCTTTCATTAGCAACCGCTGCAATCATCCTCATTCGTGCGTTATGGTATCTCATTGCGGGGGAGTCAAAATTGCCTAGACAAATTCCAAAGCACAAACTGTGAGAAGACACATGACCCCACTCCAACTGTCTTGAGAATTCATGCACCTACGTGAGAAAGGGGATTTCTTCCACTGGCTAATAAAGACACAAGTTCTTTTTCTTTGATTAGGACGAATGTGAAGCAGAAGTAACTTTAGAGAAAGGGTCCTCCTGGTGCATCGGAGGTTAGTGGAGGAGAGAAAGGCTGTGCATTTCCCTTTGACCCCTGAAATTAGCCCACAGCCACCACCATTTGGGAGCCAGTGGCTTTCTGAACACAAATTCCTTGATGCTGAATGTTACCAAGCCAGCAGCATTCTCACAAGAGACAGATTTGGACTTGGCAAAGAGCAGGCATAACTAGGATTCCTCTGCTGAATGTCAGGGGTGTCTCACCCTCTCCCTTTCTCTCCTAGGGGACTGGGCTGCAAAAGGACTCCTGGAGATTCTGTATTTTTCTTGATTCTGTTAATTCTGGGATAAAAGGGATGTTTTTGGTTCTTGCTATGGGAGGAAAACATTCAGATAACTTTTATGGTGATAATCGCAGTACACACAACGAAAGCTTAAGCCATATGTTCTCATTTGGCTTACAGAGCACACTTTTCCACTATCCTCTCTCCTTATCAGCTTCTACATCTTATGTACTTTATTTATAGATACCTGCCTTTCCTCATGCAGTAGCTTTGGCCCTAACCAGGCTTCTGCACTGCTATCTTTCACTTACCGGTCATATGTTTCACCTACCTGTCATCACTCTTCTCTTTCCAGCGATCCTCAAAGACAATCCCAAAACGACTGCTACTAAATGCATTTATTTTTGCCTTGAAACTAAAGACTAATCAGAGAGGTATGTAGTCTAAACGTTTTGCCAGGGGCAGCGTGCTGCACTAGGGTTCCACTTCAGCTGTGCAATTAAGGGGTCTCAATGAGTTTTCTCATTGTTGTTTGGAATACTCTGAGATATGGTGTTAAATAATTTGGGTAAAGCAAATCTAAAAGACAGTATTTCTAAATTAAAAATCTCTGCAACAAGGCACTTTCAGTGTGGTGCAGATTTTAAGCAGCTTTTTCAGAAAGCCAAGAGATGTGGCAGAAATGGCTGGAACCAGTTGTTGCCGACTGTCTCCATAAACTCCAGACAAATGCAAAAATGCTGTTGGAGAACAGTGTTTGCAGGTATTTTATGCTTCTCATTTGTGAGATGAAGAGAGTAAGAAATGGCTAGCAAATATATATTGGTGAGATACTGAATTCATCACGGTTAGTTGATTAGTTACACCTCGCCATGGCCATGTTTTTGAAACGTAATTGACTCCGTCTGACTTTCTGCAGTCCAACGATTTGGGACATTTTGAATCATGTTGTTCACAGAATCCCACAGAAGGAAAAGTCTTTCTTTTTCTGAAATAAAAACCTGCCATTTTCATCCTGGACTCAAGTGCTTTGATATTAAGATGACAGGCATCTTATCTAGATTCTATTTCCACATGCAATTTTCACCCAGCAAGAAGCCTTCAGGCTTTAGATTAGATCAGACAACAATACGATTAGAAATACAGAAGGATATAAACCATGCCATTTCTGATTACAATTTTCCCAGTACAAGTTTAGAGTTCCTCTTTCAGCACTTCTTCCCATACTCTTTATGCATGATATTACAAAGTCAATCGTGCATGTGCCCCTCCTCTTTCCTCTTCGTGCTGTGTCACACCCAGTTTGTAATTTGGGTCATTTGCTTCATGACGGACGACACATCAAAAGAATTAAGCATCGGGAGACCGTACTTTTAATCCCAACCTGTGATTTTACGGGGTTACTCCTGTGGGCTACCACACTACCTTTACCAGGATACAAAGCGTGCAGTTGAGCAAAACTAACCTTCTAGCCAAACATGCCTGACAAAGTACAACATGCAAGCACATGTATGGGAAAATCAGAACCTAAATATGGTGCAGATAGCTCATGGTACAAGGTGATTTTCTCCCTTCAGTTGAAGCGCACATTTTCTCCACTATTCGGTTACTTTGCACATGCTCTTCAAAAGTTAACTATGAGTGTTACAGCTTGCAAAACAAGCAAATGAAAAATCCACCCCCAGCACAGGAGTGCTGCCCTGCGCATCTTATCAAAGCCACAGTAATGCAACAGCTAGAAAAAATTGGAGCCTATTATACTCTGAGCTCATATTCCTTTTCTGCTTCTTTAAGTGTGCAAGTATCTGCACTATTTCATTCAGGCAGGTGTAAAAGAATTCCTTCATGAACTTTAACTTCATAAATTCATAATTGCTTGTTATCATGCATACTATTAACTCTCTGCTCTAAACCCCTCGCCTGGATTTCAGCTGTGTACAGAACGCTAGCAATAATGTATCTTCAAAATTCTGCCACCATTTGGTTCTTCTAAAATAAACTGTTCAAAACAGGACAGAACTCCTAGCTCCCCAAGCCAGCCCCCAGGAGCGGAGCCATCCTGGCACTTTGCAATCTTGCAGTAGCACGGAGTCCTTGTAGCTGTTCAGAGGGGACCATTTTTCCCCGGGGGCAGGAACCACCCTCAGCAGCCTGCGGGCTGCTTCAGCTCTAGATGCTTACAGTCATCTTCATGCTATCATGGGCCAGGCACTGAGGGCGAGAGAGACCAAAAGGTCTCTGCCAGGGTTCCTTCCTATTTGATACTGCTCTCACATAATAAAACAATTGTGCTGAAAGTCCAAGGGGATCTTTCTGATCTCAATTTCGCTGACCAGGCACTTAAACTTAATCTTTTTTTAAAAAAAATAAAAACATATTGTTTTTTTGTTTTGGACATTTTTATGTCCCAGACGTGTGCGTTCACAGAGGCAGTGGTTCTACAAATAGTTATGCAGGAGTGTGACACTTGCACAATTAACCTCATAACCAGTGGGATGGATGAGTAAACTTGTACTGCAGGATCACAAAAAAAAACCATAATAAAACAATTGCGCTGAAAGTCCAAGTGGATCTTTCTGATGTCAATTTCGCTGACCAGGCACTTAAACTTAATCCTGTTTTTTTTTGCAGAGATTCTTGTTCTTTCTTTGGTTCACATCTTAAGACTTCATTTATTATTACTCGTACTCTGTGTTGCTGTAAAAAAAACCTGTGATGAACTTGAGGAGGAAAAACCCATTAACGCCTGTATTCAAAATTTCTCATTTTCTTTACAATTTTACATGCTATTGCTAGAAATTTTGTTGGAACAGCTCTTCAGTGCTGTTTCTGCTCTCCACAGATTAATGAGACAACGGCAAAACACTCAGAAACTTCAGTGGGAATAGAGCTGAGGACTACCACTGCGACAAGGCTGCTGTTATTCCTAAGCTTCATGAATATACTGCGCTGTAGCAGTTTGAGAAACCATTTTGCTCATTTCAGCAGTCTACATTTTCATTAATAGTCAGTGCAGTTATTCCTTCCCCACGGGGCTGTAAAACTGTAAATAGCAAAAAGAATAAGAATAGGAAGTCAGTCAAATGACAGAATATTAAAAAGGTCATAAGTAGTACACAACACCAAAATAATGGAATGGCTGTATTAGAGAGTGGAATTCCAATAACAGCCTCCCAACTCCAAGATAATATCAACATGAAAAACTAGCACAGAATGCTTAATTCAAGTAACAGTGAATTTGGAAATCAGAACAGTTTAAGAGGCAGGTTTTTTCCGACACCCTAATTTCTTTTCCAGATGTCAGCTAAATTCTGTGAGCATTATCATCCCTTCACTGGAGGTCTTCATGATGTTCCATTATATGAGAATGAGGTAGAATTAAGAAAAGCCTCCGTTGTTCTCTTTGACCCTCCATGTCCATTTCCCATGGAACATGCTTTCCTTTAAAGGCTAACACCCAAGCTCTGCGAAACCCAGGAAATGGTGTGCACCCCCCCTCACGTATGAAAATACACACGTCGCCACGTTGGTATAGAATCAATGCATACTAATCGTGGGTGCAACCCCAGGGGGAGAGTGGAAGAGGGAGACATATAATTGCAGACTGGATGAGAGATCAATGGCTCGTGCGCCCCTCCTCCTGGGAGAGGCAAACCAAGCTGCTGAGTCATTGATTACCTCAAACGATGCACATGGTGTTTTCTGTCCCTGAACACCAGAATGGCTTTAGGCATTTAAGACAAACTCAATGATTTCTTCCATTACCCTCCTGAAAAGGATGCCAGGTCTTCAAAGGCTTCAAACCCTCTGTTATTTCCATAACTATAAGAATTGTTTTACTTCTAGGATTTTCATCTAAAAACTATATATAACCTCTCAGGGCTTCTGTCAGAACAGCATAGATAGGGAGAAATCTGCGTTGCTACTGGAGACCAAAGTGAGGAAGGGATAATGTTTTCTGACAGCACCAGCCGGCAACGCACCGTAAACACAGTCCTCAGCTCTAACGGTGGACATGACCTGAAAATCACCTTTTTAACTGGGCGAAGCGCATTTGTATTAGACAGGGAAATTTGAATTAGACAGGGAAAAGAAGTAGCGTGCAGCTCTCACAATTAAATGCCCGAGCAGCAGGTTTTCAAGGTCCAGGAAATTGTGAGCACGTCACTGGGAATTAATGAGAGGCTGGTGTATTTCAGTGCATACTGAAAAGGTTAATCTACTATTTTCATTACATTGATACGTAAAAAACTGTAAACAGGGTGATAATTTCTAGAGGGTGAATGTGCTGTCCTGTGACAGACTGGGAGCTGAAGGTGGCTCAGCACTTCACCCGGGCACAGAGTCGCCTAAGTCTAGCTGCCACCAAGCTGATCCTACACTCTCCTACTGGGGAAGTCACTTCTTGGCCAACCAGTTAAACCAGTTCACAACATTGAGTGAAATTTAGAATATGCAGCCCAAACTGGCAGAAGCACCCGTTTCTAAAGGAGATATAAGTTAGAGCCTGGCATCTTGCCGAATGGTGGAAAACACTGTGGGAAACAATGGTGGACTTGAATGAGGATGCCTAGTTTTCCTCTGGCCTTCCAGTCTTTCTTTAACAGGTGCTTTAGGAGGCTTTATAGCTTGACATAACTAATGCTTCTGCCGTTCCTATTTGCAAACGGTTTTTCAATAACTTACTTGCACTTTATAAAGGATCGTCTTCATTTTCAAAGAGTGTTATTGAATATTATCATTATTTTTTAAATACTGCTGTAAACAAGGGTGTAGTGCAAAAACCCCAAAGATCTTCTTATAAGCTGGAAAAGTAGTTAAAACATGGGGCTTTCAGGTCATGCATCAGAGAGGCACTATAATTAATTTTTGGCAGCTTTTGACAACAGGCCACAGAGCATTCTTTACTGCATTTCATTACAAGTTTGAACAAACTTGAAGAATAAAGTATTTTGTACAGATTTGCTGTTGTATAGATGGATTTACAAAGTTCTTTCAGAGGTTTGAAGAAAATATTTGCTAAAAATTAAATGAAAGACAGTTCTAAAACTCATTTTTTTTAAATTTTAAAGCAAAATCCTCATTCCTCCCTTTTGTGTAATATCCAGTTACGGTTGGATCTTTTGCTATTTCATTTTGTGAGGCAGAATTGCTCTACATAAGGCAGTAAAATAATACCTCAGCAGGGAATTCTTCAAGCTCTTTCTTATAAGCATTTATATTTTCTAAAATGTTATTCTAGTTTTACCGATAGAGTCCAACTTCAATAAGTAATTGAAACTGTATCTGTGCTCAGTAGATTGGACATCCCTGATCTGAACCACGGGGGAACAAAAATATACCTTTATCCTCTGCACTGAAACCCTGACGGTTGAAGTCAGCTCTTCCCACTGATTTCACAGTTTTTACAGCAGGATTAACTATTCAGCGCCAAATTCTGCTATTGGGTACAGATCCATTCGGTTTAATTACTAAATAACAGAAACATTGGAAAAATAAAAGATCAGTTTCCAGTGTGACCTATTTAAATAGAACTGGTTGTCCTTAGGTTTGTTTATGTCAAGGATATAAAGGAATTAATGAAGTAGACAACATCAAGGACTGGATCACAGCAAGGAAATCACCACTGCTTGGAAATGCGTTTTCCCCATGTGCCCAATATACCTTTTTTGCTAGAAGACAGGGAAAATGACTGAGTACTCTTCCTTCCTCCCCTCAGCTCTCTCCCATGGGTATCGGTAGCCTGAAACAAACGGGCTGAGCTGAGCTCAGCTGGGCTGAGCTTGCTGAGTTATTCTGCTCATCGCTGCTCAGCCTGGGGAGGCATGCTGCTGCACGTCGCCTTACAGAACGACCCCTCTTCCCGGCGAACTCTTTGAAACCTGCTGCTGGTAAAAAGGAGGCAAAGCCAAGCTGGAAGTACCCCTGAAAGTTTTCTTTCCTACAAGGAACGCCCAGAGGAGTTGGGTTTTGCCAAACGGGGGAGCGGGTATGAGCTTATCGGAGGAATGTCATGAGCAAACAACTGACGCTTTGCAGCACTTCTATTGTTATCGTAAAACAAAAGCCCCAGCAGGTTCTGTCCCGCTAAGAGGGATATGGACAGTTGAAGCACATAAAACACGTCCTTCCCAAACACTGTAGCATCCAACTGTGGGGACTCCCAGAGCTGGAAGAGCAACAAAGGGAACGGAGCTGCTGGGAATGCCGTGGAGAAGGACAGTGCCAGTACCAGCAAAGCAATAACATAGTGTCTCTCTAACATGGGATAGGAGATCACAGAGACATTAATCCCCTAGCGCAACAGAGATGTCCTAAATGCACTCGGTCTCCTTTTATCAACATCCTCGGAAATGCTTTGCCAGCATTTTTGTAGGTAGTTGTGTAATATCAGCCTTTGTTTTATCAAAGAACAGTACGACGCAAGCTTTGCAAAGCTACCTGCTCAGGGAGAGGCTAGGCTACAGGCGCTGCTCTCACAGCACAGGACATGAGGCAACAGCAAAGGCAACACTCTTTTGCAAGTATATGGCTGTATTTAATGCCTCTTGCAACAACTTAAAATAGCTCTGTTTGCTTTTCTTTTGTCATAACAGTTTCTTCACTCCCAAGCTGGAGCAGAAGAGTATTTTCTCACTTGATTAATGCCCCTCCGGCAAAATGACTTATAAATAGATATAGAGCAAGTGTTGCTGAAGTGTAGAGGGCTTGAGCCTGTCTACCACATTCAGTTTCATAATCATGAACATACTGCTTTCCAAGGTTTAGCCCTCCTCTTTTCCATTCTTCTGACTCAAAAATAGGCCTGTGTTAGATTCTTTCATAACCACCATATGGTGCCTAGAAAACCTTTCATATATTTGCAGTTCCCCGGGGCCTGCTCCAGATTTAAGAAATAGATTTCTGAGGACGACAATCATTTACACCAGCTCAAACAATTTTTAGAGGTGGGTTTTTTACTTCTTTTCTAGTGCTCAACACATTTGTCCAGAAAATAGGCAGCATCTCAAGACAAGTGCCTCCTCAGTGAAACCGTGTATTGCCTTTTTGATACATCAGATTTTATGCCTTTCGATTTAAAATGCTTGCTCTTGCAATAAAAGTACATGGAAGTGCAAGATTTCTCTTCAGTTCTCTAAGCACATCCATTACATCCCCTCTTACCCATATTCTCCCTGCCTACCATTTGTCTGGCTTATCTCTTACCTACTTTTCTCAGTAGCTTTTATTTCGAAAATCCTTTTGCAAACAGAATCGAATGTTGTGCTTCGGGTGAGGCTGTGATCCACATGACTACATTTGCAGTAGTATTTACCTAGATCATTACCCATCTTGTCACATTTTATGAGACGGCCACTGCCACATTCTGATCAGCTTCCTTTAATTTCATCCTGGCAAGGTTGAAATTAAAGGTGCCTCATGTTTCTTTTCCATTGTGGGCTGTTTTTATCAAGCCTGAATTATATCCACATTGTGGCTAGGTTGGTTAGGTTTATCTGAAATCTTCAGGTTTTGTCTTTTAAACTAAATTTCTTCTTGAAAACTGTAAGATATGAGACATTCACATTTATTTTCTTGTCCTCTTTGTTGTAATGGCTTCTATAATTTCTTCTGTTCCAGAGATGAGGATGATTAGTAACCAGTCTTAAAAGATTTTATAGTTTTGGAGTGTACTATTGTTGCTAGAATTAATATCCCCATTCTTCTGAAGGCATTTTAAGACACCTGGAGGTAGATGAATTGGTCTGAAGAAATTAACAACTAAACTTTCCTACAGAAAAGACCAAAGATGTACTCTGAATTTCAAGAATTTAATTCATTCCTTCCCATTCTTTCTGAAAGTTCCTTGTTCTAGCTGGTTTTGACCCCCCCAATGGAAGCAGAAATACTGAACAATAATCACACGGGTCGCCTTCCTTAAACCACTGAAATGCCAAGGACACGCTCCAGATGATTGTGCAGGCAGTTTGTCTTGGGGAGACTTCGGCCCAACTTATCACCCTAGGCGTTTGATCGGAGTTTTTTCCAAGTAACTAATATGTAGCTGTCATTAATTACAACGTAAATAAAAATAAATGAGGTTGCAGTTTCATTATGAAAATTGGTTAGAACAAATACAGCAGCCTAAAATTAATCTACAGTCGACGTAATATAACCCCCAAAAGCCAATGGAGTGCTGTGATGAAAATTAATTGAGCACTCCAAAAAGCATGGACTTACTGGAATAAGTAATTGGAGGTAGACACATCTTTAGTAACACACTAGACTCTGGAAGTCTTATTACACACATTTCAGATGTTAGCTATGAGAAAGGTTTAGCAGATCATCTCCTCTAGCCTAGTTAATTGCTGTCACTTTAAAACACGTAGTCGGTTTTAGATGCAGGGGTTGACCAATTCCTGCATAATGCAGCCACCTGGCAAAGTGACACCCAGCAATAGGCTTCTGGTTGCAGAATCTCCTGCGACCAGGTCTGTACGGAATTCCCCAACATGAATGACCCTCGTGAGCAGATCTGGTGCAAGAGACATCATCCCTCCACGTACCGCACAGACCGGGCTACTCCACAGGGTAGCAGCGTGGGCTGCTCTCTCCGGTAGCGGACAGGCAGACATCACCTTACCCTTGCCCCGGGACAAACCCTCCCCACTGGACACAGGATTCCCTGCTGCCCAGGTCCCACCATCCAGGCTACCAGCTGAAACTCTGCAAAGGTGCCTTCTCATTTTGTTAGAGGTTTTTTCTTTACATTTTCCACTTGGGTGGTTCAAGCATCTTCTCTGGTGGAAACATATTGCACAGAGCAAGCTTTCAGCAGAATAGCAGAGGCATTTTCCTTGCTAAAGCACATAATATTTTGAGACACCCAAGACCTGAACAGCTGTAATAAAAACGAGCATGACAACAAACACTGTCATATCTGTGCACTTGTGAAATAATTTGCAAAGTTTCCTACCACAAAACAACAGAAAGGAAATGTTATACAGATTTCTGTCACTCGTGCAATGGGTATATTCTTCACTGATCTAGACTTGCCACACCAGTGCCCAGGAATTGGCCTGTTTAAAGCAGGCACTGACCCTAGATCACTATAGCTGCTCGGCTGTTCCCCACCATCATGGAAAATTACCGTGAACCAGCAGCTATAGAAAGATGCGGCAGGGTCTTGCAACCTTGCTGCCAAGTATTGTCATTTTATAGGGAACTATTTTATAGTGGGCTGATTCCAGCTGTTCATTCTGGAGATGAAGTTAATGAACATAACAGCAGGAAAGAACAGATTCAGATATAGAAAAATGAGGAAAAACAGCAGGGAAACACTCATGTGGAGGAATAAAACCTTTGGCCAAGCTTTTTACTGGAGCGTTATTTCTGCTGTCAGAAAGGACGTACCTTACCAAAGAGAGAGAGACAGTTTGAGTGCGACTGCAGAGAGCTGTTCTTTTCTGCTAGAGTTGGATAAGGATTCACACCATCCAAAACCACTTTATGATGCCAATAACATAAATAAAGTACACAGTGCACCACTTTCAACACCCTTCTGCTTTCAGCAGTTCTCCAGTTCGTTGTATATTTTCATTATGGCTTATATTGGTGTGCAGCTCTATTCATAACTCATATTAACTTTCTTCATACCTTCTTTCTGCAACAAAAAAAAGATTCTTCCTTCCTTGCGCATGGCAACCCAATGGCAAGAGTTAATGGACCAGATTATCAGAGAACAATCCCTATCATATATCACAGCTGAGCTGCGAGGCAAGTCTTGTTCGAGGAAATTTCCATAAGCTGTGCTTCCTCTACCTGCCTACTCCCCTCAGTATTTTCTGAATGCAAGCTATAAAACAACTGAATAACATACGTGCAAGTTAGATGAGGTTGCTGTATGTGTGAAATGGCATCAGTGGTTAATCTGGTCCATTGCCTTTCGGGGAGCTGCACTACTTAGACAGAATCTGAGATAAACCTGAAAAACCTTATTAAAAAACATCATAGAAAAAGAAGATCCAAATACAAACATGTAAAAAATAAAAGTTTAATGGCAGTGACTGCCCAGTTCTGTTACTCTTGGGCTGAAAACGGAAAGATGCCTTTTGTCACAGTCATAACCAATAATATCAAGCCAAGTATTATGGCATGAACCAGTTAACTGCTGATAAATTTAATTTTAAGAATATTCTCTTCTTTATTATTAAAAGAAGACCGTATTAGTATGGATAAGATAGTAGAGCAAAGCTGTCTTGATTAAAAACTAAGCAAGGATTTTTTTTGTTACATTTAGACTAGATCGAGAGAGAGAGAGAGTTTCTGCCTATTTTCATTACGTTATTTTACACGGAATACATTTTTAACAACAATGGGATACCCCATTAAGGATATGAAGAGCTGTCAGCTGTTCTCACTGAATGCTGTGACATTTCCAGACTACTCCAAATGATTCAAATAATCAAAGATTGTAATGACTTCTGGATAAAACCCCTATTGTATAGTTACTAACTGAAAACTGCTTGAGAGAAAAGCCTTTTGGGGGTTAAATTGCCTCGGAAGGGAAGAAGAGAGCAGTGATTTTGCTATATTCCCACCCTGTCCAGCCAAGGCCTGGATCCGATCAGTCTGCTTGGAGAGACCTCGCTCAGCTGGGCAGAGCGGCAGGGGACCCTCTGTTCTGGCTGTCCTCCTCAGGTGTCTTACAGAGTGAGGATCTGCACTACAAGATAAGAAGAAACAGATAAAAAGCCGCATTAACTGTCTCTAAGTTATTGCACCATGAACCTGGCAATGCCTGATTTTGCTCTGGGTGATAGCTGTGCTTGTTTGGACTGTAATTAACAGGGCAAAAAGGAAAAGGAAAAGAAAAAGCTTTTGCATCATAAATCCTGATGCATCATAACTTAATAGGGTTCATTCAAGTCAGTCAGAATGTATTTCAACAAGCCACTGCGGTAACAGCACAACATCAGCCACTTCAGATGTTGCTTTTCCCAAGCAAAATAAGGCCCCATCCAACTTTAGCTGGATATGTCATTTTAAGAATCCAAAAGGCCTTAAACTGAATTTGAGCAAATTTTAATGCCAGTTCCTCCTCAATTTTTTTAAAGCCAAATACATTCCATCTTTAGTGCACACTCAAAAGATTATGAAGGCATGTGACAGCTTGAAGAATTGCACCAGGTTTTCCTGGAAGTCTGAATTCAGATTAATTTTCCTGACCTGGATCAACTCTTTCAAAGTTTTTAAATGGCAGATTCAAAAGAAATTTAAACAGATTTTGGAGCATCCACCTGGAACCTAGCTAGATACCTTTGTCTTCTCTTCGTATATTCTGCACACTAAGGCCTCTTGACTGACCTGTTCAACTAGTCTCCGGGCCTAAGCTTTGACACAGGGGTTTGGGGGCCTTAGGAGCATGGTTTCATGAGAACGGGACATGCCCTTTTCCCCTCCATACTCCGATAGCAGATCCACGCTCCTCGTCGGTTCTGCAGCTTTCCCCTGGGGTCTGAGCCAGCCTCCAGTCCTGTATTTTCTCAGAGACAAAAATGGAACAAGTGACTTTTGGGGGCAAAACTGTAGATCTAGTTGGAGACGTTGCTTAGCTACACACAGGCATTTACAGTTGTATTGCCTGTCAAGCACGGAAAAAAGACAACTATATTGGAGTAGCAGGGATAAAAAAGCACTGTAAGAGAGGTCATCTAGTCCAACCCAACGCTCTGAGACAGGCTCGTCAAAGCATATAATACTCCTGCCAAGTTACACGTTGTTCCTCCCTGTTCTTAAAAGACCTCCAGTGGTGGATAATCCACGTTTCACAATGCAGGCCAATGGCCAGGGCCTTAGCGGAGGATGCTGCCCTCACACCAACAATGGTCCTTTCTATTATGCTTTGGCAAACGCAGAAAGGAATTTCTTCTATCTCGTAGATCAGGGTAATTCCCTTGCTTGGTTAGTTTCTGACAGCTGAGCTTTGCAGATACCCAATAATTTCAGTCCTAGGAGAGCATTATGACCTGTTTTCTGATGAACATATCATCAAGGACAACACTGTGATGGGTTTTTAAATTGTTTCCCTTAGTCATAGGCTTAAAATAAAAATTAAAAAGAGGCGGAAGAAACAGTATAAGCATTAGACAAATGTAATAGGAATGCTTAGACACTGTAAAAACCAAGGGAGAACATAATTACAGACCATTTTTCACTGAAAGTGTGAGTCACTGGAGAAGACTAAAAAAATGCTTTAAACATATATATATTCATCTTTCCAGCTGATAATAATAATAATAATTTAAAAAAGAACCCCAAACACTTTGGGGCTGGTCTCCTTGAATACCTCTGATTCCTAAATCCAGAAATACAAATAAAAGACCACATCCCCAAGTAGTGCAGCAGAGTGTGCCGACTCACCCCAGCTGCGAACCTGCTGCTACAGCTGCAGAGCATACAGACTTCTGACAAAACATACCTGCGAACCCAAGGGACGGTGAGAAAGATGAATATGTTGGACATATGGCTTATATTTAAGTGGTGCATGAAATCCATCAAGCTGGGCTGCCTGTGAACAGCCTCGTATCCCAGCAACGTTGGGTGTGTTGTTAATCTTAGACAGCAGTCAGCGGAGGTACTTTCAATAAAAGTAGATTTGAAAAGGCCATTTTTAAGCACAGTACACTTGTCTGCACCTATATGAGATCATTGTAAGCTCAGTACGTCATAGCACATCATATGTTCAACTATGGAAGTGGTTTTAGCCTGAGATACCAGCTACGTATTGCAAAGATTACAAGCAATAGTATTATTTCAGACATGTAAGACATAGTACAAGTATACAACAGCAGCATGGCTTAGATTTTTTTTCCCCAGCTCCTAACAATGGGAAAAGAAGAACAAAAAATGACATTATGTGACATTATGTGTTGGGAAGGTGGAAGTCAAGGTCGCAAGTGGTGTGGCTAAAGTAAACAGATGTCTGAAAACTCTGCCTGTACCAACACTAATTTACATGCCCCCAGCTATCGAGTGAAACCCTGATGCTGCACTCCCCTCTTGTGTAGCGTGTTACTGCATCCCAGCTCATAAAGTCACAGGCAAAAGAAAACGCTACAAACCTAAAAGCACTTCACGTGACAAGGAGCAAGAAGTTGTTCTTGTGGAAGACACTGCTCATAACAACAAGTAAGGCAGTCTGCCTTACATCTACCTGCTGCAGCAGTGACTTTGGATACTGCATGTTGCAAAGCGGTTAAAGCTTCAGGGCGCCTACACGCACCCAGTGCATTCAAGTCTTATGCAGGGTTGGTTCCCTAGAAGGCAACACCACTAACATTGCGTTGGAAGGCAGAAACAGATCTTTCCTCATTTGCTCTTGCTTCTCTGGAAACTTGGCCACAATTCCTTCCCTCCTTTTCCTTACAAATTGCAGAAGAGATGAACACATATTGTATTCTGTGTATTATTACAGCCCTCGAGGTTGGCCTACCCCACACGTTCACTTCATGTCAACTCAGTTGCTGCCAGATTGCTTGCATCTCTGCCGATGGTTTCTGCTGGGGGTTGTTTTGGTGTATAATGCTGTCTGATGCAATCTGTTGTAAACTTACATCACGGCCAGAAAGTTATCCTACAAGCCATGCAGTGAGGCTCCATCATACCAGAGAAGTTTCTTGGGTTTATATCTGTTTCCTATCCGCGATGCTGCAAATTTACTCTTTCATGGGTTTCACATACCTGCCCAGACACAGACCAAATTAGGACAATTCTCTATTTCCATATTGCAAGAACAAAAGGGAAAGTCACATAATGACCTGTAGTTTCATGGGCTGTAGTGGAACTCCAAGGGTCAGAGGCTGAAAGGCACATCAGGAGGTCTCTAGTCCAACCTTCTGCTCAAAGCAAGGTCAACACTCAGTTCAAATGAGGTTGCTCTGGGCATTACCCAGACACCTCCAAGGACAGAGATTATACAACCCCGCTGGGTCCTTATTCCAGTGTTAATTATCCTCACAATGAAAAACATTTTCCTTACATGTAATTGGAACCTCCCATTTATGACCATGGCCTCTTGTTTTCCCATCATGCCCCTAAGGGAAGTTGTTCCTGGTAACCACCTCATAGGAAAGACTTCTGTTATGCTCCCTTCTCTCCTCCAGGCTGAACAAGCCCACTTCCCTCAGCCTCCCTTCATAGTTCACATGCTATATCTCCTTGACCATCTTAGGGACCCTCCACCAAACTCATTCAAGTCTACCAACATCAGAGGGGCCCAAAACTGGATGCAAAATTCCATATGTGGTCTAACGAATGCAAAGTAAAGAGAAAAAAAATCACTTCCCTTGATCTGCTGACTATGGTCCTGTTGATAGAGGCCAGCACATTGCCTGTCTTCATCGGTACCAGGCTGTAATGCTGACTCGCTTTTGACCTACTGTCTGTCAGAACACCCAATTCTTTTTTAGCAGGTTGCTAAAAAAGGACTGCCAGCCAGTCAGTCCTCAGCCTGCACTGTTATAGAGGGTTAATCCATCCCAGAGGCAAATACCTTGTATTTGACCTTGCTGGATTCACAAAGTTCCTGCTGGCCCTTTCTTCGGGCCTGCCTAGGTCCCTCTGAAGGTGGCCCTGCCCTTAAGCACATCAACTGCACTGCCTAGTTTGGTGTCATCTGCCAACTAGATGAAGGTACATACCACCTCCTCTTTCAGGTCATTGATAGATACACTAAACTGGACACATCCCAGCACAAACCTCAAAGGAACTGCACTTGTAACCTGTCTCCTGGTTGAGCATGAACTGTTCTTTGAGCCCAACAATCCAGCCAGTCTTTCACTTACCTATTAGTCTAGGCTGTTACTAGATTATAACTAGACATCCAGACTGTAACTCTTGAAGTCTCAACTTGGATACAGGGATGCTGTGAAAGGCTGTGTGAAAAGCCTTGCTAAAGTCAAGATAGACAACACCTATTGCTCTCCGTCATCCACAGGTCTAGTCGTTTCATCACAGAAGGCAAGTTGGTCAAGCATGAGTTACCGTTGGTAAACAGGCTGTTCCCAATCACCTCCTTCTCCTTCACATGCCCAGAAATGGCTTCCAAGAAGACTTGCTCCAGGATTTTTCTAGGCAGAAGTGAGGCTGACTAGCCTGTAGTTCCCTGGATTGTCCTTCTTGCCTTATTTGAGGGTATGTACAACATTTGCAGTTCTCCAGCAGTCAGGGATCCCCCCAGCCAACCTCCACAATCTTTCAGAGATGCTAGGCTGTATCCTTGCAATGGCTTTTCTAAAAGAGCAGAATAAATAAATGCTTCACTTTTAGAGCAGTTATTTCATTATGAGATGGTAAATGGTTTCCTGCCTTTCCACCCTTAAGTTGTTCCTTCTTTTGTTTATGCCAATATTTTTTATCATACCTTTAAGAGTCCAAGACCACATCAAAAGAAAATTTTCCATCCTGCCTTTGTCTATTTGAATAGAATAATTGTTTGAAACTCCACCTCAGAAGCCAATCACACAGCAATATAAAACAACGACACTTCCTTAGCATCATCTTTCATGAGTTAGAGCTGCTTAACGCAGCAGATTGCTACTTATATACTGACAAGCTCATTTATCAGCAAAAATACGAAGATGCAAAGCAAACACATCACATAAATATAAATCCATCAAACTTCAAATGTTTCCTTCAGCGGTTCGGTAGTTCAAAACTTATGTAACATACAAAAGAATAAGGAGACACAAAAAAACTTTATTCGAGTTAAACAGCTGTGGACAACACTTGTATAAATATGCTAAAGATAAGAGAGCACACGTGCGTTTGCATATAAATACACGCACAGAGGAGCAGCCTTAGCCCTAAGTGGAGGCAGTTACCTAAGGCACCTTGTTGCAAAGAGGCACGACGTTCCCTTTAAGGGCCAGCCGGGCTACTTTGCCCATCCCTAAGGATAACCAGGTGGATGACGGAAATGGATGTGGAGGGAAGTCAGTGGCAGAGGCAGAGTTGCGGGAAGAGCCTCCCCACTACCGCAGCCTGAGATACTAATCAAGTCTTTAATCACCCTAAGGAAGGCTTGTGAAGCAGGAAAAAGAAGCAGCAACCCCAACATACCCGGTCCCCAGGCAAAAACTGTTTGCAAGGCATGGACTCGCTCCTAAGTCCTTCTGTCATAAGCTTCCCAGTGGCCCTGTTTTGCCTAGCAGCTGGGATCAGTTTTGAGCTAGTTTTACACAAACACAGAAGGGTACTTTTTTATAAATAAGCAATGATATTAACATTAATCCAAGTAACTTCATTTTGTTGCAGAATAATCCATTCCCTCCTTAGCTGCATGCCAGAACTGGCTGAGACATCATAAGTAATATAAATGCTAAAGCCATCTTTATAGAATTGCTTAGAGATATCTGAATTAACATGACTCATGCTATTATATGTAGTTAATTTTGTCTTCAATTACTTAATTTTTTTATGTGAAGAAGCTTGTACATTGATTTCCTAATTATTGCTGTTAATTTTCTACCTAAATGAAAGGTCGTTCTTTCTGCCCGTTTACATGGGATATCAAGGCGTACTACAGCACGTAATGAACCAGCCCTTATCAAGGAAATAAGACACTACTTGGTGTCTGTAGAACATTCAGCATGTGCCTGCACATCATCTACATTTCAGATCTCCTATAAAGAGGAGAAAAATTTGCCACAAAGGCTACAAAAGTTGTATCCTCTTCTTACCACCCTGTTGCACTAGGATGGACTTGGAACACACACACACACGCACAAAACCCTCAAAATCTTTAAAAATGTTCTCCCATTTAAACTTCAAATGTTTGGATTTTTTCATATTTCCCTTGGCCTGAGGGTTAAAATCCCTGGTTTGAAATTCTAGCTCCAGCAAGGCCAACCGGTAAGGCCAGCTTTAAGATTTTACCATGTCTCTCTTTTGCTAAGAAAAGTGAAACAAAAAAAAATCTGTTGATATCCAATCACTTAACAAGTCTGTATTCCAGCTGGATTTACATGGGCACCCCCATACACATAGATGTTGTCTGTATATGCATGTAAATATGTGTACTGATTAACTCTCTCAACAGTTAAAATCTTCCAGCTGTTAACAACAACTCCAAAAAGGTAGTCAAATTGCTTAAATTAAGTCACTAAAGTTTAAGCAAGAGCTACTTTTCAAGGTTTTTCATTATTATTATGCATTCACTTTAAAAGCATTGCAGAAGTCTCATGACATGCCTAGAAAGACATCATCATGCTGGTAAAATAACCTCAAGATGCTTTTGTGAAAACCTGTACTTCACTGTGTCCCTCAAGTACCATTATTCCATGAAGATAATGTTTTCATAATGTAATTGCAACTCCATGATGTTACTGTTACTGCATTTTAATAACACATGTTTAACTGTGTAAGACAATGAACAAACGCCCTGTGAAAAGCCATGGCACAGTAAACGTATTCAAGGCAATTTTCTTCATAAAATTTGAAAAAGAAAAGGAAACCTCATTTTACATAAGTTAATTGCAGTGGGGAAAAAAATTAATGGGACGCATTAGAATAGTGTCACTGTTGAAACACAATAGTCAGCAAGGCAAATCACAGACTTCTTTTAAAATTAATATCGAACACCAGCTCTACAAACTAAATATGTAAATGTCTCTACTGAAATTCAGCTGCTTTCTTAAAATCAAATCTACAGACTCCTCTTTGGAACATTATTACACACTCTTTTGTGCTTTTGCCTAGCAACAAGCCTTCTGGTGCTGGATGCTCTCAGGAGTGGCACTCTTATTACCAAGATATACCATCTCTACATCTTCTGCTGTTTTTCTGGGGGGGGAAAGCAGTCCTATTTCAGGTTTTCTCCACACTTGTTCTGTCTGAAACGATGGGTAAGGTGGGTAGGCTGTGGAGCTCTGTGCAGCTGATGTTAAACAAAAGGTGGTAAGATGTATTCTTAGCTTGAGGTGTAATACCGTGACTGTATTGGGAGCCTTGTGGAGGACGTGGTATTCGAGGAGTCCGCGGTCCTGAGCAGGCCATGTCTGCTCTGTTGGACCTCGTAATCCAGGCTTAGGAAGCCCATATGTTATTAATGTCATCTGTAACTTATAATATCTTTGGGAAAGGTAAGCTGTATGCGGATCAAGGGGTGGAACGTTGATCCTGACTGAGAACGTTGCACGTCTAGGAGTTGGCGACCCACAGGACAGTTTAACCTGAGCGGGCGCATGCCTGTGCGGTGCTGCACACCCAGCGTGGCTCCCAGGCTCGTGTCGCGCCGCACAAATCCTGTGGCTGCAGGATAAAGTCAGCCAGCTCGGTGTAAGAGAGGAGCCTGCGGGCAGCTCCCACTTAGTACGGCGATTATGCCACCTGCATGGCCTTGCCTTTATTTGAAAGTCCAGCAAGAAGTTCTCATGAGAACATCCTTCTGAAATAGAGTTGTTTTCTTGTAAGAAAATAATATATTAGCTCGAGTGACCACAAGGGAGAGCTTCTTTCCATGGACAGCATGGGCTTCTCTCCACGGACAGCATCTGCTCTGCCCTGCGCAGTGCACCAGCGGAAAACCAATCCGGGCTCTGTCCGATCCTGCATGAACACGGGGTACCCAGCATCTAAAGGGACCTAAGATTTAATTCCTATCTATGCTCTTCTTATTATTCCGTCTTATTAAAGCAGTTATCAAGCCATTTGTTGTCAGGCCTTTCTTACTGAGATCCTGAAAGAACCCTGTACCGGCTCTCTTACCCCGCCACCTTCACCACCCCCAGTGCAGAGCAATAACCAGTACAGGTAAGTAATCAGCTACTTCCAATTACATTCGACCACCTTGCTTGTGTTTATTCAGTCACTATGCATATTTACCATATTAACCTTGCAGCAGAAGCCAATTTTTAATTTTGTCACTGTACAGTTGTACCCCTGATTCCACAGTCTAATACACTATGTGATTGTGTTTACTGGCAAAAGCTGTCTTTTAAATGATGACCAACGCACCTAACGGCTTTAATTTGTTTATAGGACTGAACAAAGGCTTTAGACCCAACCTTAAATTTTAATCAACAACGTGAATCTGCCTCCAACCTCATCTCTTCCAAGGACTTGCAGGGTGTTGTTCCCTGGACCTAGCTTGCACTCACCCAGAGCTGAAAAGTGCTCACATGGGCATTAGGTTTTTTGCCAAGCTTAATTCAAACACCAGTTCTAGAATGATGAGTAACACACCTAGCCTTTGTCTGAATCAAAGGCCTTTCATTTTTATATGATGGATTAGAATTCCTGAGGAGGATGGTGGTCGTTCCCCATGGGTAGGGCTCCCAGCAATACACCGTGCACCCGCACTAACACTCCTACAGCTCCCGTCTGAACAGAGAAAACCCTTGACTAGTTGCCTCTGACCTTGTCCTTCAGCGGTGAGGTTTTGAAAAGCTCTGCAAGGAGGAGATCTTTACTCTTCCAGCCTACATCTCAGGAGAAGAAGACCCACCGCTGGAACCGACTGTCACCTGTGCAGCTGGGGTGGGAACCTGTGGAGTTTCCCCTGTCAAAGGGGGAAGGAAAGAACTGGCAGAGGAGAGCACGCTCGGAGGCATTTGGCCCTGTAGGTGTTCACTTAACTGCATTTACATTCTACACAGACACCACCCCTTCCTGAGTTGCCCACGTCACCTTTAGGAGGACACTTAGGACTGCACATTTCCGTATTGAAGCACTATCTCCATGAACCATCCTAACCACATTCTGTTAGACAAAAAGCAGAGTTAACAGAATTGGTCATTATCATCTTATAATGCATTCTGGTGCCTATCCAAGTAGGAGGATATAGCCATCTCAACACAGATCCAGCCATAGACTACAATTGTTGTTTCAGAACCGAAGATGGGAGCATTCATTTGTCGCCCGCCATCCACAGCATGTGTGCATTCCTATTTCAGCCTACACATAAATAAATCGGCAAGATCACAGAGAGCTATAATATTGCTTCAGGTTGTGCCTATACACTTCCATTTTTCATTTGAATATTAAAATCAGCATATATTACAAACTGCAGAGAGAATATGATACACACGCCAGCTGCAGCGTTTGAGCTCTTCCCACAGTAAGCATCTTTATACCCTATTTCAATACAGTGAATCTTTTTCCACAGGACTGTTGATACAAAAAAAGTCATGGCTGATGGTGCTATGAAAAAGGTTGTGCTGCTTGCCACAAAGCTATAAAACCATTGCTGTGCAATGCAGATGGGCCAAACATAACCAAGCCTTCGTGCAGGGCTGCAGCGCAGTCACCGTATACCATGCAAGCATAGATTTGCTACTTTCATTTTAACCTACAGCTCCCTAATCTTAAAACAGCAAGAACTTTGTAAGGAATAAAGAATTCTGCCCTCCATGGTGAGCTAGCACGTGCGCTCAAGGAGCCAAGACAGAAACATTTGCACAGAGCCTACAAAAAGGAATGGTTCGCTCTGCACACATAGAGAAACTGTTGAATACGCTCCAGAGGGTTAAAGAGCAGTTAAAACACTGGGGACAGAGAAGACGTCACAGGAAGATGGAGCAGGCAAAATAGTGAGTGGCAAGGAGGGAGATGGAGAAAACCAGACAGATACTCTACCAAAGTGCCATCACTTAAAAATAAAACCAAAAAACCCCACAGCAATACAGACTTTAAATATTTTTTTTTTCCAATCAGGCTGTGAAGGTAGATGGGACGTTCGATACAGGCAGTATATTTTTATTCTGGAAGCAGCCTGGTTCTCCCTCCTGCTAGTGTACTTTATTCCTACAAAAGACTACCAGCTAGGAAGAGAAACCCACAGCTCTAGACTCTATATAAACTAAAACGGTGAGACCTAGAAAAGCTAAAGTAGGCAAGGCAATTAAAGAGTAAGGCAAAGGAGAGAAAATATGCAAACTACACAGCAGGTAACAAATGTCTTTTTTTAATTTATTTAAAAGAAACATTTTCGTTTTGTATCTTTTACTGCAGTCTTGGTTCATGTTCAATGCACTCTGCAAAAGCTCGCTGCAGGATTTCCTTCAACTTCAGCAACATTTGGATCAGCTCACGAAAACACAGGTTCTCTTTCCCATACCATAAAAGATGCACAGTACATAGGCAATATAAGCAAGATGCTCACCCATACATCTACTACTTGGAAATCATGTTGGTAGCAGCTCCCTCCCCATGAGTTATTTCACTTTAAAAATCAAAAGTCTCTTTAAAGATGCATCAGAACGATTGCTCCGCTTCAGCGGGATTGCATTAGCAGATCCAGGAATATTGTCCAGCAGGCAGAATACACAGCTAGTTTCTGTATTACAGTTTTACCTAGTTAGGATATAAACATTGGGTGGGGGAGACAGTTTGTGTCTCTCTCCGTGGTATGTCTCAGTATATATATTAGTGGGATAATACAGTCGTGTGCCTGGTTGCATCTTAAATCACTGGCACCGTGAAATAATAGCAAAGTGAGAAACAGTGTTATTGAAGTTAAATGTCTGCACCTACTCAGAACCTTTTCCTTAGCCTGGCTGTTGGTCTTTCCAGTAACGCGCAGCTGCTTTTCACAGCAGATTTATACTGAATTGTGTTTGAAGAGAATGGCTTTAGCTACCCTTAAGCTTCTAAAGCAAAGAAAGCTGTATCTCTAAACCTGAACAGATACACGGAGAGAAGGAATACTTTTTAGATCTTACTTTCCTTTTTTGAATTCAATTGCTGGCTCTACAGCTGCATAACAGGAAAACCTGTCCAAAAGCCCAGAGCTGTATGCTAGAATCATACTTGGAGAGACTAACCCAAAGTATCCTCAAATGTACTATCTACAGGCCTGGTTCACCTTTATTAAGAAGCCTTTTGTATCCTTTGAGTAATTTCTGAAGGCCCATTTCACCATACTCTTGATTTCTGGCTTCTAACTTATACTGGAAACACTGAGAGTAGCTTTCTTGTTCCAGTGCAGATCCAGACTCTTCGGCAGGGGCAGTAATACCAAGGTATCCGATGGCCCCTGCATACAAGCAGCTTATTGTCCTTGTTATTGACAGCCCATCTGAAGCGACGGCACGAAAGGTCCTGCAGGAGAGAAAGCCTTATACGCTCTGCCGCACTACTCCTCCCTTGTCGGAAAGCAGGAGGGCTGCGGCCGCCAGCTCTGCTCTGCGCCAGCAGCTGCTCCCGGGCCGAGGGACGCGGAAAATGCTCTCGCGGCAGAGAGGCAGCAGCTTCCCCCACACCCTTCCCAAAACTGCCAAATATCCTGGACCTCAGCACTGATACTGTATTACTGACAGAAACAGGTTTATGACTTATTTTGTTTCCAGCTACTTAACCAGGGTTTAACTCGCAATGCAGTTCGGCTCCTTCCTCCAGTTACTTGAGAGCTTTAAGAGACATCTTTGTTAAAAGCTTTGTGAAAAATATAAGTTAAACACACGAGCTATTTTCAAATCCTTTCAAAGAATCAAAACAGGTTAAGGAATTGCAACATGCTCTTGGTTAAGTTGTGCTGTTTGGGCTCTATGGGGCTATATTTTTTTCAAGTCTTGTGTAACTGTCCTTAATTATACTTTCAATTCACTTCCTAAATGGGCTGTCTACAGTGAGGTACACCGCTTAAAAGCAAAGCAAATAATTTCTTGGGATCATTACTACAACATGGTAATATAAGCATGTATTTTGTATCCTGAACAGCATCAGGACAAACTTACTCGGACCACTGACCAAAGATGCCCTTTCCTTTCTGCTTATGACAGATTTATTAAAAAAAAAGAAAAAAGAAAAAAGAAAAAAAAAAAAAAAAAAAAAAAAAAAAAAAAAAAAAAAAAAAAAAAAAATTACTACAACATGGTAATATAAGCATGTATTTTGTATCCTGAACAGCATCAGGACAAACTTACTCGGACCACTGACCAAAGATGCCCTTTCCTTTCTGCTTATGACAGATTTATTAAAAAAAAAGAAAAAAGAAAAAAGAAAAAAAGAAGGGTAGATAGTCAGATACACTGACAGACAAGCTTTGTATATGCTTACTGGATTAAATTTCCTTTAATAAAATGGAGCTGTTTCAATAACAATAATAAAACCCTAGAAGCTGGTTTCCAATAATGCATCACATATAATAGCTGCAATCTCTATTTTGCATTGTTTTCTTTATGACTTGGATAAATACCACCTGGCGGCAGGGTGTTGTGAGTGTTTGGAGGATTAAAATTGTAAACTCATCTTCAAGCTTCGCCCTAAGGTTACCAAAGAATGTTCAATTCCTGGAAAGCCACTTTGAGAACACATTGGTCCCACCTCTCTCACTGAAAATGGACATAAATATCTCATTTGGTTTCCTAATGACCTTGTTGTTCTGGAAGAACAGAACAAGATGGATGTCTTCATATGCCAGCTCATATACATACCTCTTCTATTTTATCTTATTATATAGCTGCTTTTAAGCCTCCACCAAAACAAAAAAATGTACTTGAATATATTTAGTCTGAAAAACAGTTAAGAACAGTTTAAAATTTATTTGAACCAGGATGTTGAAGTCCATCTTGGTATCTGAATCATGTGGGCTTTGATACTGCAAATGGATCTGACACAAAGGTCTCAAAGCTCAAGCTTTCAGGAGTTTGAGTTCTGGTCTTTTTTTATGCCTTAAGGCAAGAATTATTTGGAACATACATATAATCAGAAATCAGCATCCCTCAAATAGGGGTAAATTTGAATCCTTAGTTTTCATACAATATTTCCAGTCAATTGGTTTGGGAAACAGCACCAGTTTTAAGCACTTGCTTTTTCAAACTCATGCTAGGTTTGCTAGGTTTTAGAGTAATGCATTTTTAGGTAGGTGAGTGACAGACCAGCAGCAATTAAGTACATCAGAGCAGTTTTATTTCTCACATTTTGTCTTTATCCTGACAGCAGTTGTTTAAGAAGGTGTATGTTCAGAGTAATAAATAATGTTTCACTTCTTATACAGCCAGCACCATTGCAGAAGCATTTGCTGAGCAAATTCGCAATGTTACTTACCGAGAAAATGATTAACCGTAATTGCTGACAGTAATTTAAATATTTACACCATACAATAAACTAGGGCTTTAGAACACGGTGACTAGTGCATGGTGCAGCCAGACTAAGGAGTCCAGATACAGATTTCCTTCCCATCCTCCTGATTCATCTTCACAGGCCACAGATATAAAAAAATGCAGTGTTTCTAAGCTAGGCTGAGACTCAGTGTTTTCTTTTCCTAAAAATGTGAAGGTGCTTATTCCTGTCTTCATCCAGAAACCCCTACTTGGTCAAACTTTTCTTTTTTAACCCTTTCAAAATTCCTGCTCTGTACTTTTAGTCTCTAGTACCGGTGCCTTTATAAAGGTTCTGAGATTGCCCAGTATGTTGGTATAAGCATCCATTATTCTTACACGCTACCATTAGAGTTTCTCTTCTGAAATAAAAACCAAGTCCCTAGAAACGCAGCACGCAGCAATAGCCAAACCACAGTTGCCTTGGCCCCAGCGTTAGAATGTTTCCTGTCTCTCAGGCATTGATTACCTCTTGCTTGTATATCAATCCTGCAGAAAAGCAATGCCAGAGAGAAAGATAAATTCATATCTCACTCCTTCTGCCTACTCAGGAAGTCAGAAAAATGATTTGGTGGTGCTCAAGAAGGAAATCCTCAGAAGGGACTAATGACTTCCCCTTTTATTGTAACCCTTTTACAATCCATCACACTGACTGGTAGATTTAGGGCTTCACAGTTAGACCTCCTGGCAACCAGCTGCACTGCAGCAGTGATTCACGTATCGTCCTACAACAGAGACAGTTCCAGCCCAAAAGATTAAATACTGCCTGCATCCATGCCTTAAAAACAGCCTTCCCTGGAACTGTGGAGGCTGGCAGTGAATAAGAGCACAGGCCTGCAGATGAGGACACCTGGGTACTGCTCCAAGCATGGACGTAGCCTGTGTTTAGTCACCTGAAGGTCCCTCAGGAACCAGATCCAGTACAGAACTCACATTCTGCAAGACTTCATCCTGAAGCATCTGATCCCAAAGCAAGTCTGGGATTCTGTGTTTGGTACTCAGCTGGTCGATCAAAACAGGATCCAAAGTAGCCAGCACACTAGATTTCCTTTTGGGGCCCACTTTCATTAGTATGCCTGTCTTGCAAATGGTTTGAACTAGCAACTTTTCCTCCTCCTGTCCTCAGACAGTGTAAGAAGTCACTCAATTTCACTTAAGATCCATAGGCTAGACACCAGAATGACTTTTTCCCCCCACAGAGATGGGTGAAATTCTTTATTCTAAAATAAAGCAGCAGCGGTGTTTCCCTTTTAAACTGTAGCAGTGTGGTTGTTAGAGTACTTAGCTATGTTCAATTCCTTTCCCAGCAAGAGAGGTTCAAACCTGTGCTCCAAAGACTGTAGCAACGGCTTTCACACTATGCTAGTCGGGGGCACTCAGCACCTCTCACGCTGAAGTCATGCCACCACTCCTGGGAAAAATTGCTGGATCAGGGAAAAGGCGGTTTCAGATTGGCTTTCCCTATGCTCCCCAAAGCACCCACTGAGCAGCTCCATGGTGGGCTGAGACCTTGGACCTCCCACTTCTAGGCATAACTCCAAATTTTTAGCTAGAACTACCAACTTGCCTCCTCTAAGGACCATGTTTTAAAGTAAAGTAGCATCTTATCCCTGCACTCTAGAGGGATCCCAGTCTTGTCAATCCAAACTGCACACGCCCTCAGTTAGATGGGGAACAGAGATCCATCCTCAGAGCCCTCAGGGAGGTGAATCAACCAGCCTTTAGATTTCAGTCCGGCTTCAGCATTAAGATGCTCAATGTGAGCAGTTCTTGACTTTAGGTAGAAGCACAACTATTGATTTTAATCTCCAACTAGACAGGGGTTTAAAAATCACATTTTTTGATCTAAAACCCATCTATCTATGCCCCGTTTAAAACATTATTTATCAGTTCTGGTTCATTTTCTCCATACCTCAGTATTTCTGTTTGTAACCCTGGACCGATGCTCAACTTCTTCATATGAGCAATGCGAACATTAAGCAGAGATGTTTGCAGCGCAGTTCAGCAGATGGCAGAAACTGACATAGCAAAGTGTCAAAAGTAAAATATGCATCTTCATGGGGCCGTTACCCTAAACTCACATTCCATGTGAGCTCCTCACAAAGCTTACAACAAAAGCAGTTACAAATGAATTACAACAAATACCCTGTAAACACAAAGATGTTTTTATATCTCTGACATTATGATATTCTTGATAGCTTTTTTCTTTACTTTATGACCTATTAATGACTTATGGTTTAATTCCCTGTTTATTATATTCTAAGTCAGAGAAGATTACTCACAAGATTTAATAAGAATACAAAAGGCACTCAGCAAATAAAAGAAGAAAAGCCAACAATGGGAAATAATTGCAGCTATAAACACCTAATGAAGTGAAAACATGGCAACACAGTGCTAGTCAACTGGCTATACTGGAAATTTTTTTGATATAATGCATCAAATATTCAGTCGACAGAAGAAACAGAAAGCCAGATGGCGCTGCTTTCTTTAGGCAACAGGTCTCTAAAGAACAAATCACTTACATATATATGTGTTCGTGAAGATAGGAACCTAAAGAAAAAAGCATTTGCAATGTATTTCTGATAGTCTGCCAGTAAAACACCAGTATAAATCTGTGTTTCTAGAGACGGCCAATAACACATGGCGTAACTGCAGAGGGGAATGAGTGACTGAAGATCACAGGGGGAATGAAAGCGTCTACAAGTTCTGCTGAAGGCACTCAGCACTTTCAAGTCTTAGTCAATTAAAAAAATTCCCTGTGTACCATATTTAATGGTTTCAGTCCAGTCTAGTCTATAGTCTGATTGTCTACCACATCCCAAAGCTGTCGAGTACCTTCAATGTCAGTTCTAAAAGCAACGCCAAGGACTTAAACAAAATCAACTGTCTTCCTAAAATATATGCTCTGGTTCAACCACAAGCTACTAGGCAAACTGTAAGCGGTGCCGAGTGAAATTCAAGCAAAATGATCATGATGATAGTGATTTCTGGCTTTGAAATACACATTTGAGGTAGAATTTCCTCTTGCTACTTTAAACCGTGTCTCAGTATTGAACAGCAATCAAATCGTGCAGGTATCATTTTAAACGATTCAGACCTAAAGATTTCATGTGGTTTCCTCAAACAAAAAATTATACTGTCAAAATCCTGGCTTTCCAAAAATCTTCTGCCTATGAAACTGGCAAAAAGACAACATAAAAAGGATGTAAATTGATATTTGTAAATTTATATATTGGAACATTATCATGAGAAAGAAACTACCAAAAAACATTTCAAGGCTGATGAGCATGAGCCAGCAGCGTGCTCCGTCAGCAAAGAATCATAGAATCATAGAATAGTTTGGGTTGGAAGGGACCTCTAAAGGTCATCTAGTCCAACACAACGTCCTGGGCTGTGTTAACAGCAGCATAGCCAGTAGATCGTGGGAAGTGATTATCCCCTTGCACCTCTCAGCACTCATGAGACCACCTGTAGAAAACTGCATCCAGTTTTGGGCTCCCAATACAAACCAGACATCAATAACCTAGAGCGAGTTCAGCAGTGCCACCAAGATGGTCAAGGGACTGGAGCACTTACCCTGTGAGGGACAGGCCAAGGGAATTGGGCTTGTTCAACATGTAGATTTGAGAGGACCTTGTAGCAGCCTCCCAATACCTACAAAGAGCCCACCAAGGAGACAGAGCCAGGCTTTTCACAGTGGTGCCTCATGGGAAGATGAAAGATAACAGACGTTAGCTGAAACAAGAAAGATTCAGACTAGGTAGTAGAAATAACTTTTTAACCATGAGGACAAGCAATGGAACAGGCTGTCCAGAGAGTCTCCAACTTTGGAGGTTTTCAAAACCAGGCTGGGGTAGAGCCCTAAGTCACCTGGTCTGACCTCACAGCTGATCCTACTCTGAGCAAGAGGTTAGACTAGCTGCCCTCCTGATGTCTCTTTCAACCTGAATTATCCTAAGAATCTAGGAACATACAACTTCCAGAAATTCTGGAAAAAACAACCTTGACTAGGCACTCTTACTTGACAATGAAAACAGCCTTACTATTTGCGCACGCAAGAGACATAGAATCATAGAATAATAGAATGGTTTGGATTGGAAGGGACCTTTAAAGGTCTCCTAGTCCAACCCCCCTGCCGTGGGCAGGGACATCTTCAACTAGATGAGGTCGCTCAGAGCCCCGTCCAACCTGACCTTGAATGTGTCCAGGGATGGGGCATCCACCACCTCTCTGGGCAACCTGGGCCAGTGCTTCACCACCCTCAGCGTAAAAAATGTCTTCCTTATATCTAGTCTCAATCTTCCCCCCTTTAGTTTAAAGCCATTCCTCCTTGTCCTGTCACAACAGGCCCTGCTAAAAAGTCTGCCACCATCTTTTTTATAAGCCCCCTTTAAGTACTGACAGGCTGCAATCAGGTCTCCCCGAAGCCTTCTCTTCTCTAGGCTGAACAACCCCAACTCTCTCAGCCTTTCTTCATAGCAGAGGGGTTCCATACCCCTGATCATTTTCATGGCCCTCTTCTGCACCCGCTCCAACAGGTCCATGTCCTTCTTGTGCCACGCACCCCA
>NW_008825608.1:1091623-1101482 GCF_000699105.1 Pygoscelis adeliae
GACAGGAGTCAAACGGAGTGGGAGAAGTTTGGGGAACTTCTTCCAGCTGCCCAGAGGTGTTCAGCATCGCAGGCAGCTGCGCTGAACTGGGGCTGTCCTTAAAGAAAATCCAGCAGAGAGCACAGAGAACAAGACCCTTGAGAGAGGGTGGAACAAACTGTAAAGCCACGGCTGTTGACTAAGGAACAGCGGCTTATTATCTAACTAACGATCAATTAGCGTTAAAGCACAAGGCCTGTTCCATTCCATGAGCCAGCAGCAGCAGCGTCTCCCTTCAGAGCCTGTGGCACCTGGGTGCACGTGAAAAGGCCTTTCTTCATGGGAATTACTAGCAAAAACAGCAATCTCTCCCATGCAGACAGAATAATAATAATTTTAAATAGTGGAACGAATGTGATTTGACCACACGTTTGGGTTTTTCCCCTCCCCTGGATAAAGCCCTTATACTATTATTTATAGACATACATAAGCCTGTATTGTAATTGGGATTAACCTCCTGCTTTGCACTGCTGGGAGCTGAACAGACACAGGGGACATGGGTGCAGCACAGGGGACGTGGGTGCAGCACAGGGGACCCATGTCCAAAGGTACCCAGGGTTTTGTGCAAGCTGCAGGGACTGGAAGCGTTACCAAAATGGCACTGCAGGTCACTGGGAGGAAAATGGCATCGGTGGTGTCCATGGATGGTGCTGGAGACGTGCTGGCTGCTGCAGTTTCACCCCCGGGTTGGTGCTGCATCTTCTGGCTGAAGACAAGCGATGGTCCCCCGAGCAGGGCATGATCATAGAATCATAGAATCACTAAAGTTGGAGAGACCTTTAAGATCATCAAGTCCAACCGTCAACCCAACACCCCCATGCCCACTAAACCATGTCCCTAAGCGCCTCATCTACACGTCTTTTAAATACCTCCAGGGATGGTGACTCAACCACTTCCCTGGGCAGCCTGTTCCAACGTTTAACCACTCAGATGTTGTTGCATGCATTAGTCACACTAATAAGCTGCTTTTGCAGTATTTAAGCACACACGTAACGCACATAAGCTTCTCCCATTGCACACGCTGGAACTTGAACTCAGTCCTGGGAGGGTCCAAACAAAACCAAACAGGTTCAGGCCCTACAGCCTGCGCAGCCCTGCAGAGAGTCACAACCCAATTACAACACAAGGGCTCTAAAAACTTAGCCTGACTGCTGTAAGACTGTGATATCTAGCAAGATCACTTCTTTTTTTTAAAGACAGTAAAATTAACACAACACATAACAAATGGGGATGGGCTGGACCTTGGCAACGGAGTTTACTTTTCTGGCCTTCATTTCTTTCCTCTGGCCCATTGCGGGGTAGGTGCTTCAGGACCTCGGGAACCTCGCCACCGCTATAGCACCTGTGGAGCTGGTGCTCTACCTTCTGGGGAAATTTTCTTTTCTCCTTCTTTCCTCCCTCCTTTTCCCCGTACATCTTGTGAGCTGGGAACTACTCCTAAAAGCGTAAGTCTGTGATACAAAAGAACCCTTTGAACAGCTCTTTTTTCTTCCTTTTTTTCTTTTTTTTCCCCCCAACTACATTTCAATAGCACGCATTGTTCTATGAATTACATTTTGGAGTAATTCCATATGCAGAGGCCTTTTCATTTAACTGGATTATTCCTTTCTTTGAATCACACTTTACCAAAAGTAGCTATAGGGCCTGATTCTTCTTTTATTTACCCCACTGTTGACACGCTATGTAAGGACGTACAATTCAGATTCATGCCTGCACAAAGACCTGGCATTTTAAACAGATGCATTCTTTACTCATGTTTACAGATAACCTCCTGCCACTCTCTCTTCTAGAGCACTGCAGCACTTCTGCTGACAACATCTGGAAAATACATCAGGCTCGCTTTTTCTTTAAACTCATTGTTCTGGAATGTATTACTGATAATGTGTCATCTCTGATCTATCACTGAGTATACATTTGATGAAAAAAGTTAAAATTAACCTTTCAAAAATAAACATTATTTCCCAGAGTTTGCACGTAGAGGTTTTTAAATCATTCTCCATCTATTTTATGTAATAAAATCTATAAAAAGAATGCAGTGATAATATGAAGATTCTGTTGGCTAGCATAAAACAATGACAACACAGTTTGGGAATTTAGAAGTAAATGATTCCTGATCTCACATTCATTACCTAGACGTAGATTCAGCACCTCTAAAGTCAATTACCTGTATAACCTCTAAAAACACAGCACCACCTCTTCAACCCGTATATTATTTGCATACTTTGCAGCACGCAGCTAAGTTACGCAGCTTCAGAGGCATGCAAACATGTGCTTTGCAAACATGTGCTTTCTTAGCTAGGTAATTCACCAGCTAAGATCAATCATTAATGCACATCGCAGTACATTTCACAAACAGCTTTAATAAAGACAATGTTCAAGCTCATCAGAACTTTTAGAGCAGCCTCACAATGCCAAACTTGCAACTTTATATCCCATCTCATTTCAGCGGTACAATTTTTCACAACAACATTTGCATAAAAATCCTGTGTTCTCTAATTGTAGAAGTGTGTAAATACACACACACATATGTGTGCTGAGGTTGAAAAAAGGTGCAGTGATTTTACTGGGACTTTAAAAAGGAGAAATTAATATATAGAAATAGACTAAGCTAAGCTATTTCAGCCTGAAAATGTAAAAGTTATGAAGTGTCTAAGACTGAGGATAAAAATAGGAGCTTTATTTCCTCCTATTGAGTCTCTTCTATCCATACCCTCAACATTCATTTCCTATTTTAAATAAAAGGCTGAAAGTAGTTTCTCAGATAGTGTGGTGTGGTAGCACTTCTTGAAGGGTGAATACTGTCCCCTTACAGGAAAGGCAGATGCAGCAATGTAAGCACACACTGAAGCAGTCTTTACAGGATGGAGTTAATAGAAAGCTTAAGCCAACAGTGCCAGATCTCCTCAGGAAGCGTGCTCCGGAATTAGAGAACAGCAGAACCACCTGACAACCTGGCTGGCTGTCCTCGTCTGAAAAAAAAAAACCAGTATCAACAGACTCTGCAGGGAGAAATGCCAATAATTTTTATAGAGCACAGTTTTTTGCTCTATGGGCCAGGCTAGGGGACAGCACAGTTATCTATGTAGACATGGTTTGTAATTAGACAGCATGCTGACATGCGAGGTCAACCCTATGCAGATTTCTTCGGTTTCCAGATGATGTGTGGCTGTGCCGTTGCTTTGGACTCAACATTGACGTGAGATGCAGCCACTTCTGGACACCTCGTCCGTGCAGTGCAGCACCCCAGCCACCTCCCTTCCATGGGAGACCAAGGCCACCGGGGCCCTCTTCTCCCTAAAGCCATCCTGTCAGGCACAGTCTACCTAACATCGGTACTACAGTCACGCTAGCTCCTTAAATAAACTGTACAAAGCACTTTATGTGAACATCTGTTTGCACAATGCAGAATAGAGCAGTGAAGAGGTTTATCCGAGTGCACAGCTAATTTGATGTGTACTGTGAATACAAAGCACGGTACAGAAATGTGTTAGTGCGTGAAGGACAGCAGGCCCAGGGGAAGTAAGCACTACGGCATGGAAGAATCGTTTACGTAACGGGTAGTACTTGCTCTTTACTGAGAAAATTAACTACCTTACACTTCTAAATGCATCAAAAATTAATCCAAAAGAGTATTGTTAAATGGTATATCCTGGGTCAGATCATTTTCACAAATTCCAGATGTCCCTATTTTAATGCTAAACCATTTGCGTAGATGTTTCTGCATATTTCTAGGTAGGAGCTTACTCATTTCCTTCTGGTATCAGTCCAAAGCTGCTTGAAACCTTCTCTTTCTCAAGAAGTCTGTTTCAAGTATGTGTGTGCCAAGCAAGCCAGCACATCTCAAGCGAAAGAATATTTTTAATCACTAGTTTCACAGATTTTAAATCCAAAATGGACAATTGTGATTGCTGAATCTGATCTTCTGAATAACAGAGGCCAGAGATTTCCCTATGTGCTTCATGCATTAAGCCCACAAGCATTTCTGTGTGAATAGGCAAAAAATCTTTCCAGACCCTGCTGACTAGAAGTAAAGGGCACCATCACTTGCCTTGATCATTGGCTTTTCATGAAAGCTCATATTAAATCAAAATGTTCAGGTCACTTTTAAAACTTTGATATTGTCATAACCATCCATGTATCTTGATTCCTGGGGGCTGTCAGGCAAACCTACAATTCAAGCTATGCTGGAGCAATTCCAGCCACTTGCAATGCAAGTAGGCTATTTTATAGTGGGTTCAATAAACCTCCTTACCCCTGTGTTACGCAACGGTAATTGTGCACGAAATGGTCTCTGAAGTAGCAGAGGATTAGTTATCTGCCTACAATACAGAAAGCCGCTCTGTCATACCAATACCATACACCCACAAATGTAAACCCCTCTTCCCCAGACACGTGTTACAGCCCCTAAAAACATTCTAATGGCCTGCTTCTCTGATTGTGTGGCCATAGTAGGTGCACTGCTACAACTAATTCTCAAATCAAAACTTTACTTTGACAAGTTTCAGCTTACCTAAATATCTTCCAGTGAGTGTGCCCAACCAACTCCTCCGTCCACAACCATCTCTAGTACTGGAGATGGCTGCAGCCATAACCCAAAACAGTTTAAAGTCTATTTCTTCCTCTATCTCTCCAACACAGCCTCATCCAGATAGTCAATATAAACTTTTTTGCAGTCTGTACGTGCTTGATAGCCGTGATCACACCAGACCTTCCAGCCTCACCTGCCCTATATTGCCCCAGACTAAGTCGCAGTTTGTGGGAAGTCAGTAATTTTGTAACATAAATATTGAAAAATACCCTATGGCTCTATGGAATTAATAGTGTCATTTAAATACAGATCTACTGAAGAGCCAGGGTATGCAACAGGTCAGATCTAAATTATGTATCATGACCCCTGGACACAAAACGGACTCCAGGAGATTAGCTTGCGGTGTCAATTACATCACCAGATACGTCCAACTGCAGAGAAGTAATTCCATACAGGCACTATTCATAACAGAAGAAAGCACCATTTTCATACACATTATGAAGTTACTTTACACAGGTTGCCTTGCTGGGAACTGGCAGGCAGAAGCACATGAAGCAAAGACTGAGTTTAGAGAGGTCAATGGAAGATGCAGGGAGTTTTGCAGTTCTGCTGCTAGGCTAGATGTTTATCAGGCCCTTCAAATCTCCTTTGCTTTTTCGCCAAATTAATGCCTTGATTTTTTTACCCACCCAATTTTTCTTTGAAAAGGGGAAGTGGGACAGGTCTTTTGCCCTTAGGTAAAGAATATCTCTCTACTGCACCCCATCCTGTCATTCACAAAGAGCAGCATGGAAACTCCTTTTTGTCTATCTTCTCCCAACTCCCAAGTAGTTCACATAAACACGAAGAGCAAGCATCGGGCAGGAAATTACGACAGGACACCACAAGAAAATAACTTAATGCATAATTCAGGTGAAAACATAAAGAAAAAAAGTCAGTTTCTTTCCTAGAGTTCACACCTATCAGGAGTCATGAATTAAGAAGATATCAGATATTAACAGCTAGCTATTTTTTTAAAATGTTATTTTCATTAAAATCTGTCAGGCATTTGGAGCAAGAACTGTCTAAACTAGGTGCTTACCTTTAAAATTATTTCTGAAACACCATGATTTTTTGCAGGGTATAATGCAAGGCTTGAAGGACTAACAGGAAACCAAAAAAAGGAAGAAACAGCACAAAATAATATGCTTTCACTCCAAGTAGTTTCAGTGATGCGACACACATTCACCTCTTCCCAAAACAAATAAACAACCCAACTACACATATCTTACAGGAGATAGAAAGGGGTGTTTTTTTGTTGAGAATAGCTGCCAGGGCAAGGAACTAATATTTCATGTACGTAATAAATCTAGATGCCAGCAAAAAAAAAGTTGGATGTGCTGAGGGAGGTAGGAGGAGATGGGTGCTGCTGTAACTGATACAAAGTACCAGTTTTGGAATTGCAACCTCTATATCCATGTTAAATAGCCCAGGCAGTCTCATTTTTCATCACCAGTACCCTCCTCCTTAGACCCTTCCCTCACTCTACATTTTTGAACGACTGATCTGTTTTCCCATAGAGAGATTATACCAAAAGCCATTTTGTTTACTTAAACTTGTGCTCTCTAGTTAGGAAGTACCAGTTTGCATAATGACTTGTTTTTATAGTGACCGCAAATGCCGGGTAGTACCATGTACTTTTTATTTTGGGCTTCTTCAGATTGTCTCTTTGGCCACATAAATAGTATTTGCTCAGAGAAAATGAATCCCCCGATTTAAAAAAAAATAAAAAAAATACCCCCCCAATCCAAACCAAAAAACTCTTGAAATTTTAGTGAAAATGCATAACGTTGTCCTTTCTAGTTAGGTTTCATTGGTGTTCTAGGGTCATTCTGTGCCCGTCACATAGTCATCACAGGGATTTTGAGGGGAAAAAAACCCAAAACAGTTAATAATGATTAATGGCTTGAGAGTCTAATACAGACTGCAAATTCATGTCATGGCTAAGATGCAAAGATGCAGTGCAATGGGCCTTTTTTGTCTTGAGCATTTCCATGCAGGGCTCAACGGCTGTTCTGACAGTGGTCCCAAGGACCCTCTCTGCACCCTCCAGTATCTGCTCTGCATGACGCTCACCAAAAATCCTGACTCAGACTCATGTGATGACACTTGTGGAGTTCTCATTTTATAATGACTGTGCTCAAATTCACACGAAAACAAGAATGACCCGCCACACAGTATTGTCTTGTTGCTTCGTTACATGGCTGCGGACTGATCACGTCACCAGTCTGTTACCTCTCTTACCACAAGCTTGAGTCTGCAACTATTTTTCTATAGGGAGCACAGGGTCCTTTTCATAAGCAGCAAAATACTTTTTTTTTTTCAGATTCACCCAGCAGAACTAACTCAAAGGCTGGGTAACAGGAAAATGTATTGCTAAAAAATTGATACTGGGCTGACAAGCGCAACAATATAAAGATGCAGCAGAGAACTGACTGTTTCGGACCGTATGTGAATACTGGCTCACAGGCCATTTCACAAGCTCAGACTAAGCTGTTTCTCAGTTCCACTGAAATTACACCCATTTCCCATAAGATTAACAACAGATCCTATTCTCACAGATCTCTTTGGCATGTGATTGTGCAGTACAAATGCGAGTTAGCACAAAGAAGGAATAACTCAGCACTACCCCTCCTAAGTGTCACCTACAGAGTCTAATTTTTAGGATTAAGGGCAGAATATTTTCACTGGAGCGAATCAAACCTTTACAACTGCCAAACAAGTTTATCAAAAGGCATTTGCAAAGAGCTACAGAAGATGAAAAAGGGGCAATTAAAAATGCAGCAGTAGCTCTGAAAATGTCACCAGACACTTGCAGCCAGAGAGGATTCTGACCAGTTTTTCTTGGGGTCCAAACACCGTGACAATTACAGTCCAAGCATATTTAATGACTGTAACGTGTCTGATAAAGGCTAGCCTAGTTGAGTGCATTACTGACGTTCAGCTACTACAAACCCAAAAACTAAGGAAAGCATTGCGCTTTTTCAAGCCTTGGACTTGTTAAGAGCTGACAACATAGCGTGGTTTATAGCTTTGCTTCAAAGTGCCCCGGTGTCACCTTATTGTGCTTCCTCTGACAAAATAATTGTGCCCACCCTGGCAAGCCGTAACACCACCTGAGCAATTAATATGATATTCCCATCCCCTGGAAACATGGCAGGTGAGGGTTCAGCATAGCACTGCTTCAAAATAGCGCAACAAACATTTTTTTCAGCTTACATCCGTTCTTCTCCTTCTACTGTATACTCGCCTCAGCATAAGAACAAATGATACAAATATATCTTTGCTCTCATAATACATTGTTTCTTCCATTTTCTATGGACTATAATAACAAAACTTTATTTCTCTCTCTAAATAAGTGTTTTCTAGCCCACTGTACTAAAGAGAGGCAGAGAAGGCCGCTAGGAATCAAGATAGACGAGGATTTCCTATAAAGTCTAATTAAATAAATGTTTGCTGTGCAGTTTGTGAAGACAGTCACTTGCGAGTGTATACTGTGTTGAGCGGTTTTTATGAGATGAAAGTTAATGACCAATTCAGCACACTCCTGAATACAGCAAAACGTAATCAGTGACCTTTAGCATTAAAAATGGAAGCCTAACGTGCTTACTTTGTGCTTAGCCACATCTGGTTGTCCTTACGCTTTTGCATGGACTCTAAAAATGGATTCAGTCACCAATTAAGTCTGCTTCAGCAAAAAATCACTGTGAACTCAAAACCAAATGTCAGCTACGAGAAGTCAGCGCAGTCTAATGCCGAGGTGAATATGAATTTCCATCAAACCCCACTGGAGAAACTCCAAAGGACTAAACAGTCACAGGGACTCATAAACCTTAAGGTGGTCACCACAATTCCTCTCTCATATCCACTCAGTAGCTATTGCGTGTTAGAGAGGTGTGCTCGTCCGCTGCATGGAAGAAGCTGCAGTGATATGGTATATGGTGGAGATTTTTATTCGATGCGTCACAGCCCTTAAGCCTGAGTCTGCATTTTTGGGCAGACCCACTTCGTAGGGCACGCTGCAGCCCGAGCCCTCACATATGACCTTCTGACTACTCCAGCTGGAGGACCTGCCGAAGTGAACTGCAGATCCCGCCCTGCAGACAGGGCATGGTCTCGGCGCGTGTCTGTGAGACTCAGGCTAACGGCTAATTCCCAAGCCCAATGGCTATAACGTGAGGACAGCCGAGTGTCTAGACCTCCTTTCAGCAGTGGCCTCTTGCAACCTGCTCATGATTGTAGGTCCAACAGCTTTGCGTTTATTGCACTAAGCAACACAACTGGGGCTTCCCTCCACAGGAGCTGCTTGTGTAAAAATCCTATCCTGGTGATAAAGGAACCGGTAGTAATGCTTCTACATCGTCTCTCTTTATGCAAGGTCTAGCAAAAGGCCTTTATACCTTTTTTAAAAAAAATCATTTTATATTTATTTAGATTTAAATTCTGTATGTTTATTTATATTCTATATGTTTATTTACATCCTGTAAATAGAATATCCTTTAATTGTGTTTAGAGAGCGAGAAAAGCGATAACTAACAGGAGATTTTGAAGGAGTTAACCTGAGGAATACGTTTGGAACCACACATAGGAACGGGTTCGTTGAACAGCTACTCAAGAACATTTTCAGCGCAGATGAGCCGTTCATTGCTTGCCTTAAGAGAGATTACGTGTGGTCATATAAGACACATCTTTTTTTTAATTTATTTTTTACTCTGAACACTGTTAAATTTAAGTAGCAGAAGGTTTGCTTGTAACAATATTTTAAAATCTAATTTAAATTGTTTCGCTTTGTTTCAAACTTTAGGCTTACTTTACTGCTCTTTTTGCCAGTTGTGTTGTTTCTGTGCATCCGAGTGTTCCTCTGACGTTCCATCACCATCAAACCTGTGCGTTAGTTGTTTTTATGAGGGTCCTTTGCCGCGGTACAGGTGGGAAAATAAGTCTAGGGAGGAAAAACCAACAGGATAATGAAACCGAAAACCTAAAAACACTGATGAGAGCGCTCTTAAAATAAAACCCTAGCCGTCAACGCGAATTTTGTCAAGACAGTTTTCTGAAATGAAGCATTTGCATGCAGTACCGACTGCCTATACTCCTCCCCAGAACAGCACAAACCCTTGGCCGACGTTTGGTCTCAAAACCAAGCGGGCCGGGCCGGGCAGCCGCTCGGGTCCCCAGACCCCGCTCGGCCCCAAACCCAGCAGGAGCTCGAGAAACTTCACCCCGAGCCAAATTTTTGGCAGGGAAGAGGCC
>NW_008825608.1:1102042-1124001 GCF_000699105.1 Pygoscelis adeliae
GCTGCAGGTGCCCCCGCGGAGCCCTCCCGCTGAGCCGGGGCGGGAAGAGACTCGGGGGAGGGGGTGGTGGTGTGCGGACCGCTGCCGCACTCCTGTAATCGGTACTTCTCGATTATTTTATTTTTTTTTTACACGTCTTCCGTTAATTCAGCACTTGTTTTTGTAAGGATGCCGCTGCGAGCGTCCCGTTTTGTCTCACTTCAAAGATAGGCAAGTGCCAGCGAAGGGCTGAAGAGAAAACCCTCTTTAGCCCTTGGCACGGTGACCCCTTAGTTCCTACACATGGCAGCTGAAAGGTCGCCAGATGTGCCCCCACCCAGAGACCTCCGCCGGGAGCACAGCGGCACCGCTCTGGACCTGGGGGGGGTTCCCCACCCAGGAGGCTTGGGAGAGGGTGGAAAAGTTACTCGGGGATACCTACACAGGAGATAAATGAGCACCGAAGTAGGAGGAGGAATTACTTCAAGGGCTGGGCCTGTGTGGTTTTTTTCCATACGGTAATCCAAATAAAAACAAGAAGAGAAATACCCAGCTTTTTACTACTCCGTGTAGTCAAAACATCGCCGGAGATCTTCACCGTAAAGCGTTTCATCCCATATTCTGTTTGCGCATAAAGGATGTTTTCCAAGCCCGCCACTTATCTGAAAACCCAGGCTAGTAAAAGAGCATCTTTTACGTTGTTTTGGAAAGGACTGAACTAAAAAGCAACTCTTATTCCAACCTAAGACTCTGCCACATAGAAACAGTTGTTCTAAACCACCTTCTGCGTCACTGGTAAAATTTTCTGGTTGCAGACAGAATGGACTGATTGTGTAGCAGATCTTTCCTTCTTCCCTCCCTTCCTGACAAACCCTCGTAGTCATGAATATCATACCAAGAAAAAAAATATCTGGTTTTAATAAATCCTGGAAAGTACCTAAAGAGAATCAAGGCTGGGATACGCGGGTCAAACTGGTGGCCTGAAGGGGTTTCCTTTAAGCCACTGACTTCTCAGCAATTTTCTTTTTTTATTAACATGGAGTTGTGATTGCATCACAAGAACTAGTCATGGGGGTTTTTTTTTTCCTAACTTGGTCTGCTCCAAGAATTCTTCTGCAACTTTCCTGTTCTACTTCATCTTCAGTTGCAAGCAATCATCATTTTGTTACATCTTTCCCATAAAAACTGCAAGTTCTATATAAGTGCCATATAAAGAATAAGCAGCGAGACGTAATATTGTATCGTATTATACGTATACAGTAGCACTTCAGAGAACTTTACAGACACTTTTTTTCATTTTATCACAAAAAAAAAAAAAGTATATGCAAGGTAAAACAGATGGGGACAGATTTCTCAAAACCCAATCTGTGAATAGGAGATAGCTTAAAAAATCTGACCAAGTTCACAGTTCACACAAACAAAAGAACGCCCCAACTCAGCAGCCAGCTAAACCTGGAGAGGCCCCAAACCCACAGGTGCCTAAATCTTCAGGATTGGAGTCGAAAGTGCGTGTCTGCTTTTAGGGATGCTCGCAGGCATCGCAACTTGGACCACGCTCTTTTGCTTACTGCTCTTCCTAGCCTCTGCCCTCTCCTCGAAATAGATTCTCTTGCACATCTTCAGCAATAGGCTGCTACCTTCTCTTACAGAAGAGCTGACATGAAATGCAGATATAGTTGTCTTACCTTCAAAGCATTCAAAGCGTGCAAATTAAAAAAAAACTAGTTAAGCACACTGTAATTCTGAATGAGTGGTCACACAGTGGTTTAATGTGGTTTATTTTAACTCCATCATTAATCTGGATAAATTTTTTTAGCAGCTGTCAAGCTTTTAGAAGCAAGAAATTCCTTGCTTCTAATACTGGGTTGGCCTGGCACACCTCACTCACAAATGTGAATAATTACACTTGGCAGAAGTGTCTGGCCATTTCTGCAAAGGGTCTGTTCATACAAATACAGATAGTAACTGTTTTTTCATCTTCCTCTATTTGCTTTCCTTGTTCATGGTCCATATTGAAACAGTCTAGATTCACCGTGTTGTAAAATCTAGTTTAATGTTTCCAAGATAACAGGAAATGCTAGTTGAAAGAGTTAAAGAACAACTGTGAAAAAGGTGAACAAGAATTGGATAGTGCAAAAGAACAGCTCTGGAATAGTTGGCTTCTTTTGGACGTGACAATTTCTGAACAAGTGATCTAATGTTTTATTGGGGGAAAAGAAATCGTCTTCTTTTGGACGTGAGGAAAAATTTCTTTACTGAAAGAGTAGTTAAACATTGGAACAGGCTGCCCAGGGAAGTGGTTGAGTCCCCATCCCTGGAGGTATTTAAAAGACGGGTAGATGAGGCGCTTAGGGACATGGTTTAGTGGGCGTGGGGGTGTTGGGTTGACAGTTGGACTCGATGATCTTGGAGGTCTTTTCCAACCTTAATGATTCTATTATAGTCATGTTATTACTAAAAATGTATTCAAGATTGTATATCAATTCATAAGTAATTTTGGGACATGGCAGTTTATTGGCATCATACTGCAAGTAACAAACTTCAAATTTGTAGGAACTTGGAATTATTTTACTGCATATAGAATGAAATGGAATGTTCTAAAGCATTACTTACATCAAATTGAATTTGGAGTATTCGATATACTCCAAATATTGAAACTGTTGGTGGTAAGTTTTTGTTTGCTTGGTTTTTAAGTAGCTAGAATAAACAAACAGTGCTTTAACAACACAAGATAGGTGTCCCACCGTCCAGTTGTGAGAAATAGTGTTATAAGACCAAATCACAACTTACTGCTAGGAGTAACGCAAGACAGAAAAAAAGTCATGCAGGAGAAAGCCTCTATTTAAATAGCTGTACAAAGAAGTTTGTTATTACTTCATTTCACAAAGTTAGTCATCAGGTGTGCTGATTCTTTTAAGTCATTTAATGAGTAAAAATATTCTAACTTGGTCCTGGAGCCACTATACCTTTAGGAAAATAGTGCTCTGCCCTGAGCTAACATGACCGTACTTTCCCCTTTTATTACACTAACTTTTTAGCTCTCAGGAATCAGCATGGTTACCACTTTTTTTTTCTTAATGTAGTCATCCTTGCATTTTCTGCCTGTCTGTATAGAAAGTGGTTCTTCTTAAGTACAGGCTTTTAAAAGTGCTAGAAAATCGATGCTGTCTATGAAACACGAACACAGGCTGAGTTTTTCCCTTTCTGTTTTTTTTTTTTTTTTTAATTGCCTGCAACCATACTGTCTCAAGATGTGATTGCAGAAGTCTGGCAAGCTAGTTAGTGTTACGCTACGCTAGGTTGGTACTTGGATGGACAGATTCCTCCCCCCCCCCAATAAAATTCTGACAGGAAATGTAACCGATGATGTAGGGTTTTTTCTCTCTGAATCAGTGCTAAGCTGAACAAGTGATCTAATGTTTTATTGGGGGAAAAGAAAGAATACCTTCTGAGGAGGTGTACAGAGGATCTAATCATCTGTTACATAACTGATATAGCTTAAAATATTTTTGTTGGAAGAATATTTCTTTCCATTGTAGAATATTTTCCCTATATTTTTAGATCAGCAAATTCTCTGAGCCAGAGGGGAAGTCCAATTTCAGAGTGGCCACGTATGGCCCATTAAATTTTCAGTACGTAGGTGATGGAGATGTGGACAGAAATTCCACATCTATGAGGATTATTAAAGAATTGTGTAAAGTTGCTAGTTCATTTCTGTGACTGTAGGGTTGATCTTAGAAAAAACTGAAAGTGAAGTTCTGAGTTTGTGTTCTCTTTTAGTCCTGTATTATTCCTTTTATGCCTGATCCTTCTCTTTTTTGATATAACTGGAATTTTTCCTGAACATGAAATTACCACTAAAAGATCTGGAGAAGTTTGCCGTGCAGTATTTTTCGTAAAGGTGAATACTTCAAAAACTTAGAAAATTACTTTTCAAACTTTTGTTTGTTTTGCTTTTTAGCATCTTTTTAACAGTTTTGATTAGAAAGACTATTGCAAAACACAGTAAAGAACAGTCCACTGCAAGATCAGTATGACTCAACCTTATGTTTACACAGCCTCATTATTACATAGCAAGTTTCCATTATTTTAAAATTGGTACTGTCCCTAAACACAAGAATTTAAGGAAGCTTGCTCCATGACATTACAAACCCAGAGGTCATATTGATCAACAAGCTTGTCCTATCTCATTTTGAATCAAAGCTTGTTGGCTATTAAAAGTGTCTAACAGCACCATAAAATTGCAGTAATCCCCTAAAATAGAAAGAAAGCTGTATGCAGGGTTAGAGCAAGCCAAAGACTATGAAGACTGTATTTCAGAGTAAATGTAATTGAAAGGCAAAGAACCTTCTGACAGCTTAAGGGAGGTGTTATTAATCAGAAGCACAGTTCTTAGAAACCTTGTTTGGAATATAAAAATAATGATCAGCATTATTTTCCCAGTTATCCCATACAAAACTGTGGGTCTCCTGTATTTAATAAAGGCATTCTGCCTTTATAAGGCTGCATAATGATTTAAAGTTAGAATACCACGAAAGTATTTAGTGCTAATACTGTACCAATACTAAAATGAGTATTTGTATGTTTTCAGAACCCAGACATGAGACTCTGGGCCCGACATGCAAAACATGTTGAGCTCTGGGTCCTGCAGTCCCAGCTGATATTAAGTAGCTGCAATTACAGATTGCAAATCAAAATTAAAGTGACCCAGGCTGTACTTCTGGCTTACACTTTGCAGTTTCTGGTTCTAAGTATTCATTTGGGAAACTGGAAGTTCACCTTCCTAACTGCAAAATACTGGTTTTCTAGTGGCATTTAAGAAGAAAACAGTAACCAGTCTTGTGCTGCTGCAAGTATCTGTTAACCTCATTACAGGAACAGTAAATTCAGTGTTCATAACAGATCTGACTCTTAACTTGGAAATTTCAAGGCCCTATTGGTTCAGGCAATATTTGCCTTTTACAGTTTTTGTGGGGCTTTTGTTTTGGCTTTTTTTTAGATTTTCTTATATCAATCTCTTTAGGGGAACGTATATATATATATATGGTGGAAGACATTTAAGAAGCTGAGTAAAGTACCTAGGAACATACCAAGAGAGAGGGAATGAATCCTAAAAACTCACACTCAAAATCCAAATGATTTCTTTTCTCCTCCATTCATAGGGCAGAGCGACAGAAACGAACATAACCAAGTTCTAAATACAGATGCAAAATAGGCATCATTTTCACCAGTGGGTTTTTTCTCTGTGGATTACAGATGGCTGGCATGTCAAAAAACCCACCTGTCTTCTCTGGACAGACTAACTGGTACATTTTGGGAAACTCGGGTCAAGCTGGACAAGAAAAAAAGAAATTGCTTTTGGGCTTTCCTTTTTTTTGGTCAGACTTCCAGCCGTTAATTTGACTACCTCAGCAGTCGCTAGTGTTTGATAAATACTCTGTTGAACAAACAGCCCCATAAATTTTGTCACAAGTAGCGGTTTAATGCTGTAATAGAAGCAGAAATCCTTACTATAACAAGTTACTGTATTTAGCAAAGATACTTTATTATTTGTTTTCAAATGTTTCCATTTTCAGTGCTGTTTCCTTCCTGTTGAATCACCAGGTGGGTCTTAGGCGCGATTCATGAAACTCAGCATGTAAGGACATTCGCCTCAGTGCCACCTCTATTTATTCTTTAATAAATGTAATGAATAAATCCTTCCTGTATTTCAAAGGGACTCAGTTCTTCTGGGTGTACTGTTGAAACGACGAGTGAAGCAAAGCAGTGGCAAAGTCTGTACCAACACAGTAAGACTATGTATCCAATACCATTCAGTCCTGGTGTGAAGGTTTGGTCTCATAGAAGCAAAGAAGTGCCAGCTTCTGATGTAATATCTTAGCTTTATCCTTGCAAACTGCAGTGCTCTGGGCAAGCAAACAGACCCTGCTGCTATGCGGAGACGCGGAGCGGTACTGTCTGTGGGGACAGCACCGTGTGACTGTGAAAATAAGCTCTTCCAGTCACAGATGGAGCAAGAGGGGGAGGCTTGTCACTCCTCTCCTTTTTATAACTGTGCGTAGACGAGCACGGCAGGTTGTTCTGCTCAGAGGTTGACGCTTTGCGGGCGATGGGAGGCCTGAGGGCAGGCTGTTACTGACAGGGAAAGGAAGATACAGCACTTCCAGCTACACCTGGCTCTTATGCACACACGTGTGAACACACATGCTGTTTTTCCTCAGACTCATTTGGTGACACCAACTGAAAAGGGATCAGCTTGTCTGTACCAGGTAATTTGAATATTGAAAGTGTGTAATGAGGTGTTTTGATTACATTGAGACTGAAGCAGGTCGCGTGAAATACCTACTGTTCTCTCGCCAAGTGACACCTGCAGGAAAAGCCTTATTTTACATGCATCCTAGAAAATCTCCAGAAGTTTCACTTTCCCTCTCTGCAGCCCTGCAGGTGGTAACAGCATAGTAGGTGTCGTTCGGTGCTGCGGGCTGCACGTGTTGCTACATGCTTGGAATCTCCCTGAAACCATAAAACCACATAACAAAGTCCCTGTATAATTTCTATTGCACATGACTGTCATTATCCTGAGGTTAAGGCAACAGCTCTTCTTTCATTGCCTGTCTATATATTGCTGTGTAACACGTAGTCTGATCTTAAAAATTGCTGCCATAGTACCAACTGCATTTGTTTCAATACTTTTGGCAGTCGCCTTCAACTTCCTTCCAGAAGGCAAGGCTAATTTGCGGTTTTTTTTGTTTTATGGTTTTCCAGCATGAGTCTGGAGGTTCCATTTCTCAATCAGGAGATGGGAAATGGTTGTTTCTGGGGCTTTTGTGATTACACGTCCTTTTTCCTGGCAGAAGGCAAGATCACAGGCTGAGAAAAAGCTCTGTACAGTAGAACCAACATTTCAGTTCTCCTTATGCCTAGTTCCTATTCTGAACTGGTCTGCTTTCAGGAGTGGTAGCTGAAAGCTTCTTAACAGAGTAAAATGCCATTTTTTAGAATCTAAACATAGTAAATAGCTGAGTTGTCATTCCAGGAATAAGAAGTTTTGCCTCAGTTTGCCTTAGCAGCACCCGACTTTGAAAAGTCTTCTCCATTTGTTGGAGTTGGGAAGGGACTCAAAACCTTTGCCTCCACCGCGGTTCAAACGCCATAGCCCGCTATCTCCACCTGCAACTTGACCATACAGAAAATGAGCAAACAGCAAGGTTCTAAAAGTGCAGCAGGACATTTCCCCAGGAAAAAGAAAAGATGATATTCTGTTGTTTATATAGAAACTGTCTTACATCGTGTAGTCACAGATGTAACTGAAAGGAAGTTGTAGCCCAGACTATTTACTCTTTTGTATAGTTAAAAAAAAAAAAAAAAGCCATGTCAAACATGACATGATCACATTCCTACATCGAGTGAAAACAAAGGAACCGGTCGTCATGTTTTCACTGCAGTCCCCTTCCATCAGGATTAAGAACTGAGTCACAGCTACCCATGCAGTTTTTGCCTGTGTTACACACTGCAGCCTCGTAGACCCAATAGATATTTCAAAGTCGGTATTTTTGGCAGGAAGGAGTTAATTAGCTGCTAGACATAGGAAAAAACTTCCTCTACTATGAACTTGTGACAAAACAGATCATATTAATCCTACGGTCTACTGAGAAGAGTTTCTTTTAAATTCATGCCTAGAAAGTGAATTCTGCTATTACACACGTAGTTCCTCGTCCCCTCTTACACTGCTAGCATTAGGTAGCCAAGAGCTGAATGTGTGTGTTTGGCTTTTTACTGTACAATAAACAGTGATAAATGTTAGTCTGGATTTTTCTACTGAGTACTGCCAGCATATCTTCCATGCTGCTTTCCATGAGGAAATAAACATCTACACCTGGTTTAGTGCTTTTGGTGGATGGTATACTAGAATTACAGTGTTTTTTCTGAAGCATCCAAATGCCATAGCGGTTTAATGGGGCAGGGGGGTGGGAAGAGGAGACTCCCCTTGGGGAGAGAAAAGGTGACAACTGTGGGACAGATTCCCCAGCCAAATTGCATTTTAGATTGTGGGATATAGACAAAACCAAATGAGGATCGAGTTCTTCCTGACTGAAGTCAGTATCCGTCTCAGAGCCATTTTCTTCCTGGGAGCTTGGTCTCAGTAAAGAAGCCGTTGGCGTGAAGCTACGGTTACATGGCTTCCTTTTCTTTGCAGAAAAAAGTCTGCTGCTGCCCCATGACATTTTTCACTCAGTAAAATATTTAGGCCGTGGTTGATTACAACGTGTCTGGTGAAAATCGGTCAAGTTTGGTATTTGAATGCCCTGGAAAAACTGGCAATGTGTTTGCCGTATGCATCAATATCTGTCCTATTTGAAAGGACACTTTTAGGTCTGGACAGTGGCAAACCTGGCTTTGGAGTTGGAAATTTGATAGTTATGACTGCTGCTGAAGAGAGTAATTAGAGGGCGTTTTCTGCATTTGAACTAACCTTCAAAGCGAGACTTTCCTCACAGTATTTTCTGGCAAGCGGGGACACATTTGTGCAGTAAAAAGGTCTCTAAGAAGTAGGTTTAAAGAAGTCAGCTAGAAAAAGCTTACTGTTAATGTATTTGTGTATTTGTATCCTCAAAATAAGACTTATGAGTAATTAAGGAACTATGTAGATGTGTGATGACAGAGGGTGAATTTAATAAATATTTGTATTTTTAAGTATGCCTTTAGGAGTAAATTAGTTACAAGAATCTGTTGTTTGCTCGATTGTTTTACAGTGGTTTTTCCCTCCCAACTTTTCTCAGTGCAAACTTTTCAGCTTTTTCAATCTTTCCTTTTCCCAGGGTAGACTCATACTGATGTTTAGGCTGATCCTACAAGCTGGAAAAAGGGTATCTGCCAAAGCGCAGTACAGACACTATTTACTGCTCCCTTGTCAGATGGAGGAGAGTGGTAACAGTGAAAAAGATGTACTGGTAGTCTCAGTACCGCTATTACTCTGTCAGTATGATTACAGAAATCGGTTGATGGGCCAAGTGATCTCTCGCTCACTACACCAATTAAAAGAGACGTGAATAATCTTTTTCCTCTCTCCCAATTTTAGCACAGAACGTCACAGTGGTTTCAACGAAATGGACCTATGAATATCAACCACTACGCAAATAAGAAGAGCGCTGCGGAGAGCATGTTGGACATTGCCCTGCTGATGGCCAATGCATCCCAGCTGAAAGCTGTGATGGAGCAAGGACCTTCTTTTTCTTTCTACATCCCACTTATCATTCTTATCAGCCTGTCGCTCGCACTGCAAGTTATGGTGGGAGTGCTCCTGATATTCCTTGGTATGTAGCAACAGCGAGAACCGTTGACATGTATTTTTCTTACAGGATGCAACCTATAAGATGGTATATAAGATATGGTATACAGACTCCCCATTTATTTTTAAAAAGCTGTTATATTTGAAAGTCTTTACCTCAGAATTGATTAAAGTTTTCTCCTAAGACCATAGAAATGTTGCAACAAAAGGAGTAAGGGCAGCTTTATGTGGAATCTTCAATTTTGATCAACTTCCTCATACTCATTGGCCCAGAGTATGAATATTTTTCTTTTCAGAAGGCCTGAGGAGGAAGGAAAATGATGAAATACTGTAAAAGAAACATTCATAGGCCAGATAGGATCATGCAGCCTGCCCAGTTTCATAATACTGTTTCTGGCAAGATCTGTTACTTAATCTTATGACTGAAATGTATTTGTTCCATATCGGTCATATCATAAGTAATATTATAAGAATATGTTGTGGACGTAGAACTCCGAAACAGAAGTAAAGTTGAAATGTCCATCTTCATGTTGGTGTGGCATATCGTCTTCAGTTTGTTTGTGTTTCTGCAATCAAATCAAAGGTTTGATAGCAAAGGCTTGACAATAATGAAAAAAAAAAAACTTAGTTTTAAATTTAGGAAATTATTCAAAGCATCCTAAATCTCTAGGTGGGGAATGGGAGAAATGTAGTTGTTACTGTTAATTTTCAAACCTGTGTTAAACTGAAATTAAAGTTAAAAAGAAAAATAGGCTACTTGGAGCAAGATTTCACCATAAGAACATACCTCATCTATTATCCACATACTATGACTTCAGTCAGAAAATTTGAAATGACATATAATATGAAAACACAGTCCAAGTAGCATCCTGGGACTAAAAATAGATTGTCTTGAATTCTGCTTATCGCTAGGGAAACTTTTTCTACTTTCTACCAAAGAAATGTGATGCAACACCTTTAACATGTGCTAGAAGTCATTTCAAGAGAATGAGTTCAAATAGGAGTTGTGTTAGTGCGTGCTTTGGACACATTCAATGAGACAGCTGTAGAATTAGTTCCCTGCTCCCTGCCTTCCCCCCTCTCCCCTTTCTGTCTTGTTTGTCGAATTACGGACCTTCACATTCCCAGAAGTTCAATGCAGCGTCTTTGCTGTTCTCAAAAATAGAGGTTCCGCTGTTCAGTATTAATAGGTACAATGCTGTGAGGCACAAGAACCAGTACTTATCACTAAAAATTAGGTATTTTCAGTTAGTATGGCTAGATTAGTAGCACACGTATGTCATATATCCTCTGCTTATTCTGTAAGGCAGAATATTGATCTAAGTAGCTATAGAACCAGGCTCATTTCTAAAACAATGTCATCACTAAGTAAGCATGAATTACCCAAAAAAGCCCAACTAAAACTCCACAGAGAGTGGAGAGACAGCACTCTTCTGGAAATCTGAGTTTTCTGTTTTGACCTTAAACAAGTCTTCAGTACTTCTCTTTGCTATCTTAACTTACTGTGATATTTCCCCCCCACGCTTTTGCAAAAACATGTGAAAAGAATCCAGTGGCACTTTGCAAAGTTGCTGAAAACCTGCAACGTTCATTAGCAGCACCCAAAACCCTAGACCATAACTTTGGAGGGTCGATCGAAGGATACCTGTGGAAATCAGAGGAAATGTTTAGGTTTCAGCATCAGTTGAACCCCATTATTCACTGAAATAAATGACACCTTCACTGGTAGGAAACAGCTATGGATCACTTCTTTTGCTAGTGATATACGATCATTTATTCTCATAGCTTTTTTCAAATCTTTCCCTTTACATTAATGGGTACTATATGATAGATCTTAAGTCTACCGTAAATGAAAAGCCTTGAAGGTGATAGCCAGAGTTCACACATGGCATTGACTAAGTTATAGGTGCGACCTTTGGCATCTCTGTTAGTCTTTCAGTGTTCCGGTTTTTAGCACAACTGAAAAAACAACTTTCTGTTCAAGGAGGAAGTTCCTAGGAAACCAGGATACATAAGGCTTGTAATATTGATATGCAGCTGATGTAGCTTTTTTCTTTCTTACAGAAGAGACAGAATACAGCTGCCTCTGCATTTGGTAGAGTTGGTACAAGAGCAAAATCCATGTCCTGGCTCAGAGGAGATTCCAGAAAGGGACTGGAAAAAGCAACCTGATGATACTGGGGGATGTGGAAAAATGGAAAAATCAGCGGAACACTTATATGTTTCTTGGCTGAAGGCATCTCCCTGGTGGTTGTTTCAGTTAAGCAGGCTTTGAGGCTGTAAACAAGTTCCCTTTTTTTTGTCAGGCAATAATTTCTCGGTATATGCTGAGACATTGCTTTTTAATGCTTGTTTCTGCCAGACATTGCCGAAGTGGCTTCCATCTCTGTAATTTTTATCTTTGTCACATTGAGAGTAAAGAGAGGACCCGGCAGCCCCAACTCCCAAGCTGGGCTGAGGTAGAGTTCACAGACCACTGAGCAAATAGTGAGATTCATCAGGAGTTCAGCCTGTGCTCTGCAGTGGCTGTAGGTTTGGCGTACCGAGGGTGACAAAGCCCTCGGCTTATAGCGGTATGCTGTTGGAGTGATGCTGTCATGCTGGGGTCAAAAGTACTGAAGGTAGGAAATAGGATATGACGGTACAAAGGCATCGTAGCAAGAACTTGCTTTTCACAATGTGTATTTGGTAGTTTTGGCCTGCAGGAAGAGTTTGCCTTTCCGTCCAGCCACAAAACTCTGCCTCTTACCAGCTCTCACAAGTCCAAACAAAAGTCTGTGCAACCAGCCAGTTTCTTTCCTTGAGCCAGAGTTTTATCCCAGGAGCTACCAGTTCTCTACTAGGGATTAAAAGCTTTTCCTCCTTCAAGAGAGCCTTTCACAAAAACATTTTGAAAAATGTTCAGCAAACTTGTCCTTGAAAGTGATTTGGTAATCTTAAATTTTTGGAAGAAAAGCAAAGAATGGCTTGAAATAGTTTAAGTGGCATGAAATCATAGTAATCCAATCCCACTATAATAAAATACTTAAAGAATAGCTGTTCTTAAAAACATTTTCACAAACACCCTCATCTTAAATACTATAATCACAAAGATAGGATTACTGCAATTGTACTTCAAAATTTAGAGCACCGCCTAAAGTGACAAGCAATACTTGTCTTCTCTGACCCTTATTTGGACAAAGGGACAGCTCTGAAAGTGACAGTTCTCCTTTGAGCATGATTTCTTTTAATTCACAAAACATGTTAGGCCTTTATTGACTTTTCTTTTTTAAACCAACTGTCTGAAATGCTTTTCTTCCATACTTCAGGATTAATTAATTATTCCATTTCATTTATTCCGCCTCATTCACATGACAGTACTAGAGTCCTTCCAGGTACTGTTGGGATGCAAGCGTCCATGTAGCTCCAGATGCTTTACAGACATGTATAAACTCATTTTCAGGGTTAAGTACTGCTGAGCTTAAATTATTTCATGCCTACACAGGTGTGCTTAAGCTTAAGCTTTTCAGATAGTTCCCCCATGCTGTTCTTCAGTGCTTTGACTGGCCTGTGATGTTTGACTATACTGCTTTAGCAAACAGGACTTGAACAGGCGCCCAGAATTCCTTGAAACAAAAACAGCGTTAGACATCCTAATTAGGGACACCGAGTGAACCTGGCTTTTAATACTTCAGCATCACGAGTGTGTTTGCCACCACTTCCACTTAACTGCTTCAACAAGCAAGTCTTGGTTCTGTGGTTAAGTTCTGCAGTGTTGACAGGGTCATTATGTTAAAAGCAAAAAACAGTTTATCTATCTTGTGCAGTGGAGTCGTAACTCTCCCATCTATATATGTGCCTATCAGAGTTTTGTTTGTGTTGCTGTAAAAACCTGTTGGGTATGAACTTTCTCTCACATATCCTGTACATGCACACACAAGCTCCAGTGATCTACACATTTAAGAACTAGGACTTTTAATAGACAAAAAACATTCTCAAAACACTCTCCAGAATTCATCTTCACTCATTCCATCAGCATCAAAGAAATTTAGCAGAGGGTCTGAGTTGCAGAGCCCTTGCTGCAAGAGAACAGAGACAGAGGAAAATCTTGGGTTTCGCATGATGCCAGGCAAGTGACCCCAGACTTCTTACTGGCCTATACAAGCACACGCTTTACTCTATCATCAAGTCTATTATCATTCCAGCGTAACTCATATATGTGTTTTCACAAGGCCTGGAATCAAAGCTTAAACTAAATGAATACTATCTCCCTTGTGTGTTCCTCCCTCGCTCCCATTAGCAGTTCAACCAAAGAACAACTGCAAGAAACAAAAGAAATTGTTTACACAGCTGATGCTCTCTGTAAAAAGGACTGCAGCTACACTGCTTTGAAATCTTCCTCTGTTTAACAGATATAATGCTCTTGCTTTCTAAAAAACAGAATCAGTGCAAAAGCAGGGAGTACAGCTGGGGAAGGGCACCAGTACAAAAAAAACCCAGCACTGGTAGAGAGATTGGGCTGCCTGCGAAGAATCTGTAGCATTTTAACTACTAAGGAAATTTAACTTCATTCCATTCTGTCTGGGCTTCAAGCTTCATGTATTCAAGACTGAAATAATTTTTAAATGCTTAAAGTCTGCAACAAAACTAGGTTTCAAAAGATCAAGAACGCAGAAGATTTCTAGTAATGTTTGTGTATCCATTACTTCCCATGTGCATCCACAGAGATTAGATGCTAATTACTGGAAGCTAATAGGCTCCTTGTGGTTAAAGATGATCTTAGCACTTTTACTGACACTGCAGAATCTTACTTCCTTTTTAAGTATGACTGAGGAAAATAGCTCAGTGTAAGAGCAACTCTTGAACTACATGGGTAGCGAAGACTTTTATTCTGGATTTTGAAATATACAAATAATTAAAACTTTTTTTTTTCCTTTCTCTTTGAAGTAAAATATGACCTTAACAACCCTGCAAAACATGGAAAGCTGGATTTCCTCAACAACCTTGCAACGGGACTAGTATTCATTATAGTAGTTGTGAATATTTTTATCACTGCCTTTGGAGTGCAGAAGCCAGTTGCTGAGTCAGCGTCAAGACAGTAAGTACAAGGTGAGTGTGGTCTCTCTGCACCATAAGGTAGCAGGGCATAGCATACAAGAATGCAGTGCCCACTAGGGCACTTCTAGCCTTTGCAGACAAATGAGTTTACTTCAGACTACTGCAAAAGCAAAAGATGGTAGGAACTGCTAAGTTATTACAGTGTATTTTTAAATGTAGAGTTCAAAAATTGATGGCAGCATCTTACTTTGCCAGGCACCCCTTGCATGTGTCACGCACAGGAAGTGTGAAGATTGTCCTTCTGGCTTAGCCACTCCTTTTCCTCATTGCTGACTAAGCCAAGAAGGGAAATAATATTGTTTTGCTTCCTCCAAATGCCGCTTCTTTTTTCAAGAAAAGTTTGCAGTATACTGCATCTAGCCTGTTATGAACACTGAAGACTTAATCTTCATCCAAGTAACTAGGGCTATTAAGTCCAACATATAATACTACACATCATTGGAGCCCTTCTGTTCCTGATGGTGTGGCTTTTCTGTCCTCCCAAGCTGCCGGGCTTTTGCTTTGTGGGAGGCTCAGCCCGCAGATGTGCACTATCACTTTACTTGATACACGTGGTCATTTAGAACAATAGTTTGCTCTACCTGCATTTTAAAGTTTGTTATTTACTTATACAGAAGGGTAAATATAGGAATTGGGGGAGTCAAAATGGGTATCTTCCTAGCATCATAGCTATGATGAACAATTTGGAAAGAGATAAACCTAAATTGTAGGCTCGTAGCTCAAGAAGCACTATAGTACAACATCTGCCTTTAAATTAGCACTGCTAAGTCTCTGTGTGCCAGCATTGCTCTGGCTCTTTGTCTTCCAAACCTGAAATCACGTTCAGAAGACCTGCTGAAGAAGGAATTACTTGACTTTCCTGGCAAGCCACGGTACACTGGCTACTATGGAGACAGCCCATACATGTAACATTACAGGTTTGAGTTAACTTTTAGATGAAACCCTTTCGCCATGAGAAAGAAGATAACAAGGCCTTTAAACCCCTAGTCTGAAGGTGAATGTAACAAGAATGGAAAGCAGGACAAATTCTATCAAGACTCTAAAGAGCGTGGGGGGAAATCAGTGCAAGAAATTACTGGGAAGATGAAGAATGAACTTCATTTATTTCGGGGTGTGGGCGGAATCATCTGCTTCATCCAAAACCTGTGAAATTCTGGCAGTGAAGCAAGATAGTTTTATTGTATTTTCTGGCCATAGTCTTTACAAATAAACTAATAAATATTTCATTTTAGCAGCAAAGAGCACATAGATTATCTGAGATATGATCAGAATTATAGGTAGAACGTCCATCTCAGCAGTACGTATTAAAACAACACTGAAAAACTAACCACAAAATTGCACTGGCAAAGCCAAGAGAACTGAATGAAGGATTATTGGAATTTTAGCTGTCTTCATGGGAAAAACCATGCACAATAGCCAGGAACAGAGGCAGAGACAAGAATCTGAAATAGGCACCAAGAAATTCAAATAATGCACAAGGTGGCATACCAGAATCCCAGCTGCGCCTCTTTTCGATACAGTGAAAGAAGAACTTAAGAGGGAAGAGAGGAGAAGCAGTTTTTGCTTATCACACTGATGTGTGCTGAGTAGAGAGGAAGATGAGTTGACAATCCAATCCCAAGCCAGTTAGTGCCTTAATGTAATGGTCAGCTAATAGCCAGAAGGTAGGTATCGCACACCTTGCCTCACCAGGATACCGGATGGGTGAGCCCACCCACATTTCATCTGCTATTTCTCTGCTAGTACCACGTTCTCTAATGAGGTGCCTTACTGATTCTCCCCGGTACCAGTGCCAGCTCTGCTCCCTTTTCGATCTCTCACTGGCTTTTAGGAGATGCTGCTTCTGCAGTGTTTCCCAAACACGACTGCTGTATTTCTCTACGGCAGAACTCAATACTGAAGTGCTTTGAAGAGCCCTGCAGCTGTCACAGAGTTTGCAGGACATCTGTTTTGTGTGTCACAAGCCAATTCAGCTCTGGGCAGCACTAACATGCCAGGCTGGCTTCTGAACATTGCTGTGCGTTAGCTCTTTAAACACGTAAAGTGCACCCCCCTGCAAATTTCTCCCACCTGTCCATGGACTTTGTCTCCTTTCCCCTTCCTTCACACACGTACGTGGCTAAGTCTTATGGAAACATCAGTGGTTCTGTGCGGTGTCATACTGCTTAGCTGGCACCGTCTGGCAAGAAGGGGCTCTTCACAGCATTTGTGTTGGAGTTTCTCCTCTGCTATTCCTTCTGCTCTCCATAAACTGTCAACCCAAAGGGTTCTGTGGCTTAATTATGACTGGGATTGTGGAATCTCTAGTTAGAAAGCTAGGTCTTAAATGAGAAACAAGGTCACAGGTAACTTGTCTGAGATCATCATGAGAACATAAAACACGGTTCTGCCTAGTGGATGGTACTAGGTCATACAGCTATATACCATATATCGCATATAGCTATGCACAGCCAGAGTATTTGTTCACATACATAAACGTGATTGGTATCTACTGCTGAAATTGGTTTAATAAACTTGCAGTGCCTCAATAAAGGAGAAACAGTCGGTGGTTTATGTAGCCTCAGGTAGAGGCAAGACCAAAGGATGTTTAAAGCAAGTTTACATCCGTACAAAACCAGCAGCTGTGTGATCCTGCCTTCATGCTTCTCACACATGCAGTTTCTTAATAAAATGGCCAAATGTCTGGGACCTGTGGTTTTTTTGCTCCGCACTTGTTAAATGTGGAAGTTCTTCATTGCTTTGGAACGCTACATCTGTTGTTTGCTCATTTGTACATATTGCCCTTGCTAAAAACACCCGGCCATCTGAATGTAACTTGAAAAATAAGTCTTTTCCAGTCTGCTGCCACAATCTCCTCAAAGCCCTGAGAGAAGTGAGTGGCCACCATTTTCTGGCTTCACCTTCACTATTACGCACACTTTTCCAAAGAAAACTTAATTCCCCCTTTAAGGCAAATTTGTCATTTACTATAGTTCCTGTATCACTAACATCGCAGTATCTTTGTTTTCTATTTCAGAGACCTGAAGCATTCATTTCTCCATAGGTGCCATTTGCACTTGAGCCAGTTACACTTGGACACAATAGAAAAAAAAAATAATCTGAAGAAGCTGGACATATCGAGCAGCATTCTCAAGCTTCCAACAACCAACACATCTGTGCACCTAAAATTTTCCAATGTGTTAATATTTAAACTGTTTGGCACCTTTGACTCAAGGACATTGTTTTTATGGAATATTGGCATTTCAATTTCTGTAGAAACTAATTGTTTTTCAGAGAAGTGGCATAAGCTCATCAAACAAGGTAGTATCAGCTGGTGGCACTTCACAGGACTTCCCATTTTCCATGCCTTTTGGTTTTGTGGCAATTTGTCATTTCCAGCGTGGCAAGAAACGGCAGGCCTTCAGTTCTGGCATGGTCACGTTGTCCTTTATTTCACTCGCTTGGCACCAAACCCACGTACTCCACAGCACAGCAGTGGTCTTCCTTTGCAGCGTGCGAAGACAGCTGTGCCTTCTTTTCTTTTTTTCCACTCTAGCTAAAGCAAAGAGGAGACAAACAGAAACAGTGGGCTATCTGTCTGTTGTCCAGTTTTGCTGACAGGTAGTCGTTTGTCCTGTTTCTTCATCTCTGGACCACACTTAAAATTTCCTTCTCCTTTGTGCGCAGACCCAAATAACCTAATTGCTAATAGTTTCTTACTATTGACATCTATGCTCCGTATTCTGTGCATTATATATATTTCTGGAAACCCTGTTAGAAGCGCTACCTTTTCTAGGCCCAGCTGGAAAACTAGAGGGTACAGGGTGAACTTTACCTGCTAAACTAACTGGTACTGAGCATCTGTCAGCAATTCAAGTAGCAAACTGAAAGAAGTTTATCCCTCTATAACTTACTTTTCCCTCTTCTCTTCCCAAGATGGATTGCTGCAGTTGTGTTACTCTTACAAGTTTATGGCTAAAAGCATCAGTAATTTTTTAATTTTTATTTTTAAATATATAGAGAGATATAAATATCTTCTAGGTTCTTACCTGCTGGCTCAGGGACTGACACTTTTTTCTAAATACAGTATTGCTAGTAATGGTGTAGGTTATAAAAATTTCTACAAGAAAAACATTTCAGTCTTTTTATTTCCAAAGTATCACATCTGCAATCAGAAAAATCCCAGTTTTCTAGAGTGTGCTTACTTGTAGATGCAGGTTTGTACTAATACATTTCCTTACCGTTAATTTTTAAATGCTCTCTTGCACATATTAATAGAAGTTTGACTTCCATGTGTCTCATCTCATTTACAATTTTTATTGATCACGTTTCTCGTTAGTTATGTCTCAAGGCCCATTGATGTACCATATCTTCATTTATATGTGCGGTAAGAATTACTAAGAGAAAACAAATCAGAAACTTGTGTGATTAGTAATGGAATAGACATTCTTTTTTATTTTTTGATTTGTCTTTTGTTGCTTCATCTCCAACTGAACACGTATTTAACCAGTATCTAGCAAGCAATGGTCTTAATTGTGCGTGTGCTCCTAATTTAAACGTAGCTCAGAACAAGTTCTGAATGAGGTACTCAGGGCAATTTTCCTTATTTATTTTTTACAAACCAGCAAACTGTTGAAGGACTATTCCTACATACTTGTGTTACCGCAGTTCCGATGCTGTAGTGTAATGAATTGACTGGCCAAATAGCAGTGCTGAAAACCTTGAAAACCTTAAAAACCTTTCTTTTGGAGAAAATCAGCGGCTGTAGGCAGAGCCCTTCCAAGCATGAAATTTGTCTGTGGCTCAACATCGGGCAGTAATTCTGATACGATTCTTGAATGTACCACCTTTGTTACCTTTCACCTTTTTACTCACTGGAGTATTTGCCCGTCTGTGCATCTGATTCAGTCTGGAGAGGCTCTCTGGAGGCATCTACCTCTCTTCTGCACAGGGAACTGTGTACCTAAGCTAGATGTCTGAAGCCGTTGCTTTGTGTCATCCCAAATACGTAACCCATCCAAAAGATAGTTACTTTTAACTCAGGTATGAATATTAGGTGTTTTTCAGTGCCAGATTTGCATCTTTCTAGTTTTTTAAGCAAGACATAAAAACAGGAAGAAATGTGTTTCTGGCACTTAGCTAATCCTCTCACTTTTTGACTTGTCCTTACTACCCTAAAGGCAGATGCAAACAGACGCCCAGGCTCTACTGATGTTTACGGTATTTATACTTGGTGGTGATTTGGCCCAATTTTGAATGTAGCTTTCCATTCCCGTGCTCCTCCCTGCCACGGCCCTCTCGTATGAGCGTGATCGTGTTTGTCTTGCACTGAAACACTTGAGAGCCGTCAGAGGGGGTTGCAGTACAGACATACCAGGTCTTCTCCCATTTTATTCCCTTCATTACCGGGCCATAATTTTTCAGGTCACTCAAGCAAACAAGCTGTTACAGTAGGTTTCTCCTGAAAAATGTAATAGCTGTTCTTATAGCATCTTTACTGCTAAGCTGTTGTCCAACAGAAACTGCTGAGGCTTGTGTATCCCATCTCCCAGCGGCTTGTGGAACTAACGGGATCCAGAGCAGTAGGGAAGGGGACACTCGCCAGGCGATGACTTGTCAGCTACAGGTTCCAATGGACTTCGCAAGACACAGGTTTTGGGACATACAGGAGGGAAAGAAAAAATACTTCAAGCTTGAAGACGCTGTTGGGTGCCAAGAGCTGGATGTGTAGGTCGGCATTAAGGGGGTAGGAGTCTGTTCACTTCAAGTCTGCCAGAGCCAACAAGTCTGCCAGGCTCAGAACAACAAGAAGAAAACCCCCGGGAGCCCTCCTGCCCCCTGAGCTCCTGAAAGTGTGACTGAAGCATCACAACAGTGATACTTGCAACTTCAGAGAGCCCGGTCTCTTCTTTTGGTTCCAAACATGTGAAAACCTGATCTGAAAGCCTTCCATCTGACTACAAGACTGTACTGGGCACCAGCAGCTTTCAACTTGCAACTGGATGTCTTTTTTTAAATAAAAAGGATGCTGGTTTATTACCATGTCTTTTATTGTGATTAAGAAAGATTTGCAAAACGTCCTCATGCATGCAATCTGTGTTTTAAGTCTCTGCAGCCTTCAGACATCATGTATTTTTTAGCAGACAAAAGCATCTGCAAGTTGGTTTCAAGTATAAATAATTTAATCACATGATTATTATTCTTTTAAGTCGGGTGCTTATTTAAAATCCTAGTGAATATCTCCTGGGGGGGGCAAACAAATGCATTGGTTTAAATGGTTCTTTGGTTTGCTGTGCTTCTCCAGAGTTCTTGGTTGTAGGCAAACGTTTCACTTAAAAAGAGGTCATCAATAATGAAGCGAGACGAATTTTTACAGGCCGTCTCAGGAAATGGTTCATGCCAGGTCATCCATTTACTTCTGTTTCATAAGCTGCTGAGCAGAGTAAGAATTACACATGCTGCTCTGGTCGTTCTCATTAGTCCCTGCAGCATCTAGGACTGCCTGGGCTGACATTTTCAGTGTAGCTGTACTTACTGAAGCAGGTGACAACAACTATATTTACAGGAACTGGCTTTTAAGTATTTGTCTTCTAAAGCAGGTCACCGCTGAAGTTTATTCTGCAGCCGAGTGTTACGTAAAACGGGCTGAACTAGAAAGCATAATCCTGGTTACTGTTTTCCCCACAACTATCCTCCGGAAGGTTTTGGTCACTCGTTTTCATTTAGTCTAACAAATGCTTTATCCTGTTTTCTGCCACGTCCTCCCGCACTGAGCCCCGCCAGCCACGCTTTGGTGCAGGTACCGGTCGGCTGGGGGGGCGCGCTGCCCCGTGCCACTGCGCTCGCCTCCTTGGTCCAGGGCACGGGCTTCTTACTACGTGTCACCCTAAAAGCTTGGGTGCTCCTTGATTCTTAACTGCTGGAAGAAACGTGATAATCTTGATCATTCAAATACTTACAAAAGAGTTACCAGAAACGAGTGACAGAATCCAAGCGCTAAGCTCTGCTTATTTTCTAGCTTGCCAAAGGTGTTGCCGTTGTAAGTTTTAGCTGATTCAGGAAATGCTATGTGTGGTACCAATTTATGCACCACTTTACAGTGTGTTTTCAAAAAAAACCCAAACAAACCCAAAAAACAATATGTCAAAAGCCGGTCCTTGTTCTACAATATAATTTTGTCAAACCACAGGAGAACAGGCTCGACTGAAAGTGTATTTACTTATTGCAGGGCAGCGGGAACACTTAGAAGAAAGCTGATGGTGTATTTTCATACGCGTAGCTCATCTTTGATGACCTGCACATTTAAACACACCACTCCTTGAAAATCAATCATCGAATCTCCCATAAGGTTAGAGGCAGCGTAGGGCATATAGAAGCACTGAGACTGAAAAGAAGCAGGCTCTCCTTCTCCTTAGTTGTTTGCATACAAGAAAAAGCCGCATCATCGCTTCTAAATGACGGTGTTTTGCTTTTAAAGGAATGATTTGCGGGTTATATACAGAACCAGACTATCCAAATGTGCGAGGCGGAGCCTCCCATCTTCGCGTGGCCAGCCCCACAAACCCTACGCTTCCATTAAGAAATTAAAAAATAATAAACCAAGAGTTTCTGAATA
>NW_008825608.1:1124043-1130577 GCF_000699105.1 Pygoscelis adeliae
TGGTCTAGCAGAGCAGAAGTAGTCCTGCAGAGTTCTTAAGACACCCCATTCGGTACTATCACTATCAACCAATATCCAGGGAAGGACGCTGCGGAAGAATAGCGTAGATACCGCATTTCCCTTAGAGCGAGTCCGGAAACAACTGGTACCCCAGATACCACCGGATGGTGGCTGTTTGTCAACGGCTTTTTTTCTGGTAGAAGCAAACATGGCTAACGTCACTTAAATATACGCAAATTAATGACCTTAAAGTGACGTTCATGCGTTGTGAAGACCCCAACGCCAGTCCGTTCAGACGCAGGTTTTGCCCCAAGGAACTACCCCAGAGGACAGTATGTGTCTTGGAAGAAGCCTCCCGCAGTGACGGGAAACAACGTTCTCCTTCATGAAATAACATTTCAGCCCTTCATTTTGCTTTTAGAAGCTTTCACATACAACCGCGCAAGGCACCGTGGTCAAAAGCCTTGAAAAGTAGGCAAACTCCATCTCGGGACTACTACTAAGCTCGAGCTAACTACCCGCCTGGAAGCAGGCAAAAGAGAAGAAAGTTTGCTGTGTCCCAAATTCCCACCGCCTTTATCTCGGAAAGCTGCATGTCTGAGGAGCAGGCTCTCCTTCTCCCCTGGAAAAAGGAGAGGTGGCTGCTTTACAGCTGAAATATATAAGGAGCAGGAGAGGGGCCGACCTCAGCTCCTTAAGGGGAGGACCCCATTCACCCTAGTGTCATGTAGGGGTCTTGCTGCAGCCCTTTAATGTTCGCAGGTGATCAGCCAGGCTGGACCAGAGTCAAAAGCTAAGACGAGACATTACTAGAGCGAGAAATAAATTAGAATAGGTGAGAGAAAGCGTTGAGGAAGAGATAAATAACTGCGTGGCCACAGCAGGCTCTTCGAGCAGATTTTTTTTTCCACCGGAGGCTGGGTAGAGCCCAAACGCTGCAGGGGTGATGTGTCAGCCGTGCTGCGGAGTTTTACCCCTATCCCCACCGTCGTTTATTCACGTCCTTACATTTGAGCACGTTCAGCGGCAGTGCGGGGGGCAGGAGCACGGGCAGAGCTGATGGAAACGCTCACACCCTTAGCAGGCGGCTCTCGGCTGTCTCAGGGAGCAAACCCTGTCCACGGTAGGTAACACACACAGCAAAAAGGCTGACATGGGGCAATGCGGTGATTAAAGGCTGCTTCCTTCGCAAGGGGGAATTTCACATTTTCACACTGATTGAATTCTTTACTCTGCATTAAACGCACACGCTCAGCCTCGGCCCCACTTCTCTAATGGCCCTTGGCTGTGACATCGGGAGCATCACCGACACGTCGTTGCAGCACACGTTATGACAAACAGCGGAAGACACAGAACACAATCTTTTCAAGAACAATATCTAACCAATTATTATCCAACCTCCTAACAGGGTGACACAAAATTACCTTCCCTGCTCTTGGATGCAATGGATTATTTTGAAGTTACGTCTCTCCTTCGCCGCGGTTTATTGAAGTGAAGGTCTGTTTTCATGGTTAGTTTTCCCCCCCCTTGGATTATCTCATAATGAGAACTGTTTAATAGTCCGGCTGCCTTCCCACGGAGAGTGCCGCAGCTCCCCACCCGGGAGCAGACACTTTCCAATGCCTGCTCATCAGGCAAGTTGGGCTTTGTCAGAAACGGAGACGGGAAAAACTCTGGTTACTTTTTCTTCCAGCCTCCTTCATGATGCCTTCCGCTCCTCCTCCTCCGTTTCCCAATCTTCCAGCTCAGAGGCAGCCCCAACCCCCTTTTTATGGTACAGGTTTTAGTCAGCTGGGAGGTGAGTGGTAAATCTGGTGCCACGGTACGAAGCGCCGCACCAGGACTCCTCGAACATTGCCAACCATTTTCACTGGTGCCAAAAATATTTGCAAACAAAATGGTTTCTTCACCACCCAACATTGCCCCGGTTTTCTGGCATCGAGGCTGAAAATAATTGACAGCGTTGGAAAGGCCTTGTGTTTCACGTGTGTGTTGGACTTGCGGACGCGATGGAGGGAGACAGCTACGTGTCCTTACCCTGAAATAGGATTTATTTTTTTTCTGTGTCAGGAAATGTGATTCATCAGGCATGCCAGGGAGAGCATTGTTCAGGGAAGAAATGACTGTATTTCCCCCCAGGCCTCTCCATCGCTCGTGGAGATTCAAATCCTGGGAATGTGACTTAACAAAATCGAACCGTACGAGGCGCGCTAAAGGGGGCAGCGTGAGAGCAAGCCACCACGGACGGCCCTGTGCGGGTCAGTCTTCTCCTTCACAGTCTGTAAAAGCTCTTTTTTCTCCATGCTGATAAAACCCCCAGGTTTGAAAGCCCCACATCCCACAGCCGCGCTGGTGGGTCTCATCACGATACCTTGAAGGCGCCAGGCTCATCAAATAGAGATGCCGGCATCTTTAAACCTGATGTCACCGTTACCATTTTGTTTAATTTGCATATCCCCTTCCCTTGCAGAGACAGGGTGTGATGGAATGACGAGTCGTCTTGTTCGTGTTCCCAGAGTTTGGACCAGCCTAGACTCATCCAGGGCTGAATTTCATCCAGCTCCGAATGAGGAATTTCCTTCCTACTCGTTTTCTTAATGACTCCGTGCTAGTCCAGAAAAGTTTCTCCTGTGCCTCCCTGCCTGGGAATACCCTGAAAGATGCCTTTGCAACTCTTCCACAGAAAATTTCAACCTAAATTATTATTATTAATAATTATTATTATTTTCTGCTATCATTTTACCTGCTACACCTGGATTTTGAATTTGGTTCCTACCTGCACTAAACTCTCTTCCTACCTCCTGGCAGGATGGAGTTCTTCCAGAGCAGCGAAAAGCAGCAGGGATAAATCAGGGTGACTCTGAGCCCGCTCCAAAGAAGCACACGTGGGATCTCAGAGTGACGGATGAGCCTCCTCTCACCTCCGGAGGCTCTAACTGCACCTTGCTGCTTAACCATGAAACGCCATAAAACTAAAGCAGAGCAGGCAGGGAGTGGCACGTGAGTTAAGGGTGGGAGAAAAAGCTCCTGTACGCGCCTTATAAACCCTCCAGGTGAGGGATTCCGAAGTCGGTCCAGCCCCACGCTCGCAGCGATGGGGCAAGAACGTCCCCTCTGCAGGACCCTTAATCCACCAGAACACAGCCAGCTTGTGTAAGGGGCGAGGCAGGGAGCAAAAGCTACCAAGAGCCTGCGAAGGTGCCCATTTGGAGTCTGTAACGCACCTAGAAGCGTCCAGCACAGCCGCTGGCCGGTCAGTGCTCATCTCTGCGTAACGGGTTCAATTTTGCTCTTGAAAGTAGTGACGAATTCTGGGTTTTCCTCTCTTGGTGTGCAGGAAAAAGCGTGAGAGTAGAGCTACCGCCGCTCACTCCTGGTTATTGCAGCACGGTGCCTGTCTCTCTTGTGCCACCCCTTGTTTCCCCCGTTCCAGCATCTTGAGCACCAGCCCGGGGCCTGGGTTACCGTACCCCACCGTAGCGGGGGCCGGGAGCTCTGTGCCCTCCTGCCGGCTTGTCTGGCAGGAGAAAGGGGCAGGAAGCACCACCTCTGCTCGGGAGCAACCCTTTGGTTCTGACACCTGTGAATTTTAGAAATGTGTTGTCCTTCCAAGCGAGGACAAGCCCCAAGCTGGAATTGGTAGGATGGAGAGCGCAGATTTTTCTGCCTCTTCTCCCTCTCTGAAAATACCTGGAATCCACTTTGTGCTTGGGAACCTTCTTAACAAATCTTTACTGAAAGTGAAACGCCCAGGCAAGTGGAAATGTCACCCCAGGACATGGGAGGGATGGGAGAGGGACAGAGGGTTGAGCTTTCCCCGGGCAGCCATGGGACCAGGGTAACCCAGCTCTTCCCAAGATTTCCAGTGTGCTTCTCAGCCCCGCGAGGATTCGGAAATCTCAGTCTCAATGGGTGGTATTTTTTCCTCCACAGAGAGAAGAGAAGCGTAACCCAGCTGCCCGCAACCATTACAGATCAGGAATATTTAAGAGGCACAGGCATCCTATTTTCAACCTCTCCTAGCAGATTTTAATACGAATTAGCCCAGTGCAGACAGTGGAAAATAATCTTGGATCTCTCCCTCTCTGTTAACGCAGAGCTGTGGCATTCAGCAGGGAGGCAGCCGCAGGGACCAGGCAGTGCCGCCGTCCGGGGGCATTGCCGGAGCCGGCGCCCGGTGCTGCGGCGGTGCCAGCGCCTGTGAGACAGACGCTGGATGGCAGGGAGCACCCTCTGGACAGGGGCCGCGGGGCTTGGGCGCTGTGAAACCCCCAGGGTAGATAAAACCTGGGCTTAAAAGGAAAGGAAAAAAAAAAACCCCACCCGAGTGTGACGAAATATTTTGCTACTGAGAGGACTTAGGACACAACTTGCCCGTTATTTATTCAGACTTCAGGTGCTGTGGCACGCCGGCTGCTGGCAGCTGACTTCCCCTGCTACCAGCTCACAAAGCACAGACCGAGTACGGAAGGTTTTTGCTTTACTAGGCACAGCGTTATTAAAGATTTATCAACGGCAACGTGGCAGAAAGCTTCTCCTTGCGACCGCAGTGTATAGTGGCCCGTGCTTCAAAATAGAAAGGATTCACCCGAAATGCTCTTTTATGCCAAAACAGCTACACTGAATTAAACAGCGCGACGCTGCTGCTGCATACCTGCCTCATCTCCAGCCACCGGTTTCTTCTGCATTTGGCATTAATAACGTCCCTATGAAGTGGACGAGTTGAAGCTGTAATGAAAATTACCCCCTCCCCCAAATCCTACAGTTTTGTGGCTTAATCGAGCTGTTTTTCGCTCACATCAAAACCTTGATGACGTCCACGGAGAAAAGCTCTGTGCCGGTCCCTTCTCCTGGCACCAGGCACAAGACCTCTGCTGCAGTGGCAGAGGGTCTGGGCACCACATGCCTGCTCAGCACGGAGGCAAGTGCGTCCTCCCGGTAAGAAAAGCTGCTCCTCTCCCTCTTCCCCCGAAGAGCCACACGCCAGCGAGCAGGGAAGGGGGAAGAGGCTCTCGTTCCAGCTCATCGGGCAGAGACACTCCAAGGGAGGGCAAAGGATCAAGAGGATCTCTCTTGCTGATCCACAATTCTCTCAAAAACAGATCATCCTCCGGTGACGCTGGCAACCAAGCTCCTGTTTAACAGTGTTTCACCCGCTATGGGAAGGCGCCGAGGCGCTGGGGTTCCTCTTGGCCCCCGAAGCAAGCGTTGCAGCGGGGGATGCAATCCGGGCTGCGGGGCAGCGACTCCCCCTGAAGCTTCTCCTGCTACAGCAACACGTTGCTTTGGTAGGATCCTTGACGCTGCCCATCGCAGCACCTGGGCCAGCAGATCCCCCTTCAAAGTTTACCCAAAAGAACAGGCCAGTAACAAACGTGTCCGCATGTTTTTCTTACCTGAAGTCCCTTTTTGGGTGGTCAAAGTAACCCTTAAAATCAATCTTGTGTCAAAGTCACTTTATACCAAGAAGAGGTAGGCCTCCGAGCCCGTCTTGATGGGTAATGATCCATCGGACTACCAAAACGACACGAAGCCGGGGCTTTACCAAAAGACACCCAGTCTTTGCAGCGAGGTGTCCCGCTTAACTTCAGATCACTCAACAAGATAAGCAGAAAAACCGCAGACTTTTGAAAGCAGATGAAAACGCAACTACCCAAAACAAACCTTTACCCATCACAGAGCAGAGACCAGGAGGGAGCCAGTCGGAGGACAGCAGCCGCGGGCGGGCAACAACACGTTGCGGGGTGCTTCTGGAAGGAAGCGCAAAGCATTAACTACAAGAACAACAGCAGCATTTTTTTCTCAGTACAGATTTTATTTCAATTTAATTGCCAGCTTCACCCCATTAAAAAACCCCAAATCCCACGAATTTCTACAGAATTCAAGACGACGTACGTTAGGAGCAGTGATTACAAAGCACAGGACCTGTGAAGTACAGCCACCCGTTTGCACTTCGTAGGGTAACAGCAGCGCTCGTTACACAGCGACGGCATGGCATCTCTCTGGAATAACGCCTGCGCATACAGAACAGCAGTGAAAAGCATCCACAACTGCAAATTTTGCTCTGCTTAGGGGGTTGTCACACCGGCTAGCTCTTGTCCTTGAAGCTAGGTAGCCCCAACACTACCACCAAGACAATCAGAGGAGGTTCAGCTTTACTTTACATCAAAAAATGTTATCGATTTATTACAGTATGAGGGGGGAAAAAAAAATCACCAGTGGAAGAAACAAAAAGAGTAACTTTGCCTCGGCAGCTTGGAGAACTCCAGCCAGCAGCTCTGAAGTAGCCCAGCATGTCCCAGAATGAATCATCGCTTCATCCCGGCTCTGGCTTGCAGGCACATCGTCGTTCACTGAAGTGCTTTAAATAGCAGTCTGTCTTTAAATGGAATTGTGCAAATTCATTGTGTGATCTGTCACTTTGCTTCCCAGCGCTCTCTGCACGCAGACGGCCCCGTCACTCTCTGCCTTAACGATTTACGCGGCTCGGGGCAGCTGCCTGCACGCTCTGCTTAGGGGGTTGTCACACCGGCT
>NW_008825608.1:1130625-1152892 GCF_000699105.1 Pygoscelis adeliae
TCAGCTTTACTTTACAACAAAAAGCCCGTTCATAAGAAAACCAACAGGGAAGGAAGACGATTTTTGGCTAGGTATCAGGAGTCCTCCAGGCTGAAGAGCGCGGAGCTCATCCCCCCTTCCCTCCCCTCGGGTTCACACACAAGTAGCGCAGCAGCGAAGGGGGACGGTCCCTGGCGGGAGCTGCAGCCAAGTCCGTGTGCGAGGCACTTGCTGCAGAGCGCAGTCTAAGCTGGCAGGGGAGCCAGCGGCTCGGGAACCTGCACGCTCCCACCCTCCAGAGACCACAGCCCTCCAGGGCAGCGTCACTCATGCAACAGCTGCTTGGCTCCTCAGCCCATAGTGCCGCTGAAGGCACAACGCTGCTTATGCTGCAGGGAAAAGCAAACATTTCACTTCTTCGACGAGAGTTGCACAAGGTGAGAGAGGGTATGTTGAAAGCGTGGCTGCTTTTTATTAGCCCCTGTGCATTTACTGTCCGCAGCACAAGAACCACGGCGTTCACAAGAACGGCCTCTATCCTCTGCACGTGTAACCACCTACTGAATTTTACACAGCCAGGACAACTTCCCTGCACATAAAGTAAAGCACATCCCTAAATACCGGTACAGTTTCGGCAGCAAACACCAAGCTGTTCTTGACTCGACAGGGAAGCTGGAATTCTGCAGCTGGACAGGCTCATCCAAGACCCGACTTGATTTGTTTCCAAGGAAGGAACACCGCTTGCCTAGAAGGACCCGACTACCAGGCAGGTACATAGGGGCTTCCTCCAGGAACCGAGGATGGGACTATCACTTCATCTGCTCTCTCCATGTGCTGCACAGATGCGCCTGCGGAGAAGTGTCTTAAACCTCGGTATTTGCTCGTGAAAGAAAAATCTCCCAAGAAAAAGAATCTCTCCCAGCCTATGCACATGCCAATTTTATAGCTAGCCTCGCTCTTACTTTTTAAATTAAAAACTAGCACTAATAAGGGAACAGATGATTTTCTATTCTTTGCTGTCAGGTCCTTTAACTAACAACACTGGGAGGAACCAAGGCTCATTCTTCCTCTCTCCTCCCAGCCCTAAGCCTGGGGATAGCTCATCCTGGATTTCCCCTCCCCCCCCCCCAAGAGGCATCCTCATCTCAAGCGACCTCAGAAAGGGAAGAAATATAGCCACAGCCTTTAGTAAACTTTCCTGTTCCGTATGGTTTTCAAGGCTCAAGGAAGTCACTCTGTTTAAGGAACTGGGAGGACCGTGTCCTGCTGCACAGCCCGCGTGCTCCTGGGGCAGCTTTATCGACCCGCGAGGGCTCCTGGCCCTGCAAGGCACCCTTGAAGCAGTAAGCACAGCAGAACCTCACCTTCAGATTAAATAAGGTAACTTCTGTAGGTTTCGGTCACAGCTCACCACAATTTGCAACCTGTTATTCAAAGGGTAACACGGTGGATAATCTAAACAGAAAGAACCTGCCTAGCAACAGTAAAGCCTCTGTTTCTGCTTTAAAATGAGATGCGACTGTTGTGATTACTTTGAATAATGTTTTTTTGTGCAAAATGGAATACTGTTCCTCTAATGAGGTTTCAAAGTTGGCTTCAAGGCAAAGATTTAAAACCCCTTTAGATTTCAGAGGTATTTTTTCTCGTTCCTGAAAAAGGGGCTGCTGTAGGACGTAAGCAGCAGTGAGGAAAGGAACATTTCATTTCAAATGTTATAAATTAGAGCCGGTTTGCTGGAGAGAAAAACCAACCTGTTGTCACCTTAAACACACGGCAAGGCAGAGAGAAAACAACAGACTATAATTAAAGCACTTCCCAAGATGGAAGGCAGCACAACAGCAGATCGTTGTGTAACAAGGGCAGCAGAGCCTCGCGGTTAGCCAATTCTGTAGGAAACGCGCTCAGCTCCGTCACCATTTTCTGCCTAATAAGAGTCCCCGTGGAGATCAGATCGAAGAGACGCAAGAGCTGGTGGGGTGAGGGCAGGGGGAAAGAAGCCTAAATAAACTGCTCTGCTGGGTGTTATTCTGGTCGCACGGCATTCGTCTCATTCCACGTTTTGCGCTGCCGCCATCGGGCTGTTGGGTGTTTGTAACATCCCTCGGCCCACTGCTGATCTTGGGGTGCGTCTGCCCGTCTGCGCAGAAAACTCCTCCGTCGAGCGCTGGGAAAGTTACACCGGGGGAGCTGTTAGGGAAACGCTGGCTCTGCCGGCAAAGGAGCGGCTGCAGCTGTGTGAAAATAGCCAGGCCAGCTTTAACGGGGCTGGCACCGTGGTGGAGGCACCGTTAGCAGTGTAAAGCCAGCAACTGGGAGCTCGCCGTCCCAGAGTCGGAATAAATACTGAACCAAATAGCTGGTGCCGACGCGCAGTCTGGTTGCGGTGTTATCCCTGTAGCCCGTTTCATTCCACTTGGGCGTTTCCAGATGAGCTGCACTCACACCAGCGACGACCACGAAGACGCACCGTCTGTTCTGGAGATTTGACCTAACGAAGACACTGGTTACCTCTACGTGGGGTCGGCTCGTGTCCCAACCACACTCCAATGCCATAGGTAAAAACATTTTATCAGAAGGGTAAAATCGGGGTCCTCTGAGCCCTTTTTGGTCTCTCAAGACGTTTCCCGCAAATACTCTTTGGGTCTTTTATTTGAAAATTTGGCCCTGTACTCAATTCCTCCTCTGGACTATATGCTTGCTGCTATATCAGGTGAGTGTTGTCCTGGAAGGAAATACAGTTATCACAAGATGGTTTACTTTGGAGAAGAAGACGTTTTTATAGCATGAATGAAGCCTAAAGCTGGAAGACAATTTTCAGTCTGACTGTTTTGAGAAAACCACTCCAAATGACTTCAAATTTCACATGGGATCCTCCAGTGCACGGTAACTTGTGATGCAGCTGCAGCTTTTATTCAGGTGACATATGATTTGATCTGGAAATCTCTTCATTCAGTCAGTGAACGAAGACCCACAAAGCATCGTTCTCACCAAGTACAGGGCCATGGTCTCCCCAAGCTCCTTAACGCTCTAGAGCAGGTAACTGAAGAACTACCCGCTGAAAATGGCATTTCTCACAGCCAGTTCAGAACTACTGCACCTCCCACCTGGAAGAGGAAAGCCAGGCAGGAGCAAGGTTGGGTTCATCAAGCTAAGAAACCCCAAGCTGCTTCACTTGCAGCCCTGACTCCCTGCATCTCCCTCAAGAATTTGAGTCTTAACGATGGTTTCTGCAAGTTTTTCAGGTTTCAACTCAAGAGAAGAAAAACATAACATCATCAAATGACATTATGAACAACCACATGCTCTTCAAGTAAGTATACATATTTATTGGCCATAAAAAGCGCCCCACATCATGGCACTTAAGTCCCTGCAAAATATCTTGGGTTACTTCAGTTTCCTAGACATACAGACTGCAAAACACTTCACTGGAAAAGGAAAAGTGAAATAAATCTGAAAAGTTTTCTTGGTAGTTTCAAATGCTTCAGATCAGACATTCCAGTCCCTGGGACCCTCTGCGGGCTGGGAACCAGTCTGCACCAGCTCCGGCGCATCCAAACCACGGCCAACAGCCGAGTGTGACCACGAACAAGGCAGGCTGAGATGAGGCACGAACAGGGGAGTTAGAAAATACGGCAAGTACGAGGCGTACACAAAGGTAACTGGCCCTGATAAACTTCGTAGGTGCCAGCGCCCACCTGAGCTCAGGCAGTAAGTACAAAGGATCTAGACAAAACAGAGAATCCTGAGATGGAGATCCGTTTCTTAGTAAGGCTTTGAGTGCATGTGGTTTTTTAAGTGCTTTTCTTAAATTATCACAAAAGACGGGCTAGCATTCTTTAAATAGTTGTGATCCTTCATTCCAGTATAAAACACATATGCAAACATGGCTTAAGACCCATGATCACTTAGGATAGCGTTCTAAAGTTTGTATTAAAAATATTTTTTATCCAAATGATAAATATTTTAAAATAAGCATTTACAAAAATAAATGGTCCGTTCCCATAAGGAAGGACATATATAGCTGAGATTCTGAATACATCTTGAGGCAACACAATTATTGATGAAGCTAGTTAATAAAATCTTTGGTATGAGAGTATAGTACACTAATATTCATGCACCGTTGTCTTCCCTCGGCAGGTATACTGTACAGACAAGCGAAGAGGCGGCTCTTCCTTAATTTCTTGATACGTCTTCCAAATACAACATACAGATATTTCTAATGTGTCTTCCTATGATAATAGGAGAAAAGCCCAAGATTCTCCTGGCTCTTCCTATGACTTTCGTATCTAAAACAGAATGAAGATGGGAGGAAAAAGAGAAAGTAAACACAGTTAAGTTTCATTCTAGCTAGTAAGCAGCATTTACAAAAAACAAAAATCAATTTAAAAAGTGACTCTAGAGGAAAGTCCATTTCCTGCAGTATTGTATACATCAGCTGCCAAGACAGGGTAACGATGAATCTGCTAGGATTCACCGCTGCAAGTTCAGACACACAAAGAGGAGATTACTGAGTTAACGTGAGCACAGCGCCGATGGTGCAAGCCCGGAACACCACATCCAGGTGCGGTGGCCCTGTTACACATGGGGCATTGAGACACTGCGTAAGTACAGGAAAGAGCCTCAAAACTGGAAGAAAGAGCTGTTGTGGTTTAACCTCAGTCGGCAACTGAGCACCACACAGCCGCTCACTCACTCCTCCCCCCCCTGCCCCCGGTGGGGTGGGGGAGAGGATTGGGAATGCGCTGGGATGAAGCGGGCAGGTTAGGTCTGTTGGAGCGTTCGCTCTGAAGAGGGCTCTGTTTCCAACAGTTTGAGAGATCAGCTGCTGGACAGCCTTTACAGTTGTGACTTGTTTTAAGATGAAATCTTAAGGCTTTGGCCAACATTATTGTCGTGGTTTAACCTCAGTCGGCAACTGAGCACCACACAGCCGCTCGCTCACTCCCTCCCTGCCCCCGCCCCGGTGGGATGGGGGAGAAAATTGGAAGAGTAGAAGTGAGAAAAACTCGTGGGTTGAGATAAAAACAGTTTAATAAATGAAATAAAATTATAACAATAACAGTAATGTAATAATAAATAATAATAATAATAATAATAATAATAATACACAAAGCAAGTGATGCACAATGCAATTGCTCACCACCCGCCGACCGATGCCCAGCCAGTCCCCGAGCAGCGGCCCCCCCGGCCAGCTTCCCCAGTTTATGTACTGAGCATGACGGCACATGGTATGGAACGTCCCTTTGGCCATTTGGCTGTGCCCCCCTCCCAGCTTCTCGTGCACCTCCAGCCTTCTCAGTTGGTAGAGCATGGGAAGCTGAAAAGTCCTTGGCCAGTGTAAGCACTGCTCAGCAACAACTAAAACATCGGTGTGTTATCAACTTTGTTCTCCTGCTAAATCCAAAGCACAGCACTGTACCAGCTACTAGGAAGGAAATTAACTCTATCCCTGCTGAAACCAGGACAAGAGCCTTGGAACAAAAGGCTTGGAGAGATTAGTTGGTAATTTTAGCAAAAATAAAGACGGAGAGCTGACTTGAGGCACAAGGACTCCCACAGGGAGAAAATATGAAGTGTCAGCTGGCACAGAAACAAGGGGCTAAAGGGGCTCTGCAATCTGGTAGAGAAAGGCTTAACAAAAATGACAGGCTGGAGCTGGAACCAGTTCCAACTGAGAATAAGACACACACTTCTAATGGTATGGAAAATTAACTGGGATCAAGGGAAGTGATGGATTCTGTGTTTTTTTGGTATCAGTCCCTGAATGCTTTTCTGAAAATGCTTCTATTAAATGCTCGTGACTGAACCTGCTGAAGGGAAGTGACGGCAGCTAAGGAAACACACGGATTAGCCTTGAAGGTCTACTGGTTCCCTTTTAGCCTTAAACCCTGACTCCATGGACAGTGCAGCTGAGGGACTCTGATCTGGGAATGAAGGGTAACACAGCCCAGACTCCCACATCACCTGAAATGTCCACGAACTGGTGCTACTGTAGCCTACAGCTCTGGGAAAAAAATAGTAAAGAACAATGTCCAACTGTAACTGCTGTGACCAGGGTATAAGGAGCAGAAGGCACTAAACCAAAATGGAGTTTGGATTCTGCTCCCCATCTACCACGTGAAGACTGGCAGGTCCCACAGCACCATGCGAAGACTCAAAGAGAGAGTGACACCTCTGAATCAGCTACTCTCTCCCCCGGGATCTCTCCCACTAGCACTGACTCTCGGCTTCGTTGAAGTTGATCCATGTGGATGCATCAATGCACCTTCTGCTAAGAGCTGCCGCTCTCACAGCAATGTTGGGCTGAGTGGAAGGTAGGAACGTGAAGAGGAGCGGGAGCTCTGCTCTGCTGGCTGCTGTGAAGCAGGCGACTTTCAGCCGACAGGGAGAGCTAACACCCGGAGCCAGCAACAGGGGCAACGGTTGTAGCTGCTCGGGCTCAGCAAATCGAGCCAGCGGCCTCCAGCCCTGGCACTGGTCACGCTTCAGCCAGCTCCCGAGGGATGCGGAAGCCAGAAGGTTTGGGTCTGTCTCATGACTGCTGGGAATCACGACCCATTGCTATAGCAACAGGGGCTCACATGACTACTGCCTTTAAAAAGAGCCCCTGTTTGTGGCTTCCTCTGTAGGCAAACGATCCATTATTTACATCTCGGCATGTCTGAAGCGCAATTTGTATCCTAACCTCGTTAATGAACGATGACACCTTGACCCGCTCTATTAAGTAAGCCGTGTTAGATCAAGAGGCACGCTGCTCTCCCGCCCCGTGCTGCAGTAAGGCAACCAAGAGAATAAACACCGGAGTAGATTACCTGAGTTACAGCAATACCAAAATAATGCAAATCCTGCAGCAACGCTAAAACAAGCGAGGAAAAACACTGGACCTAAAAAGAAAATGAAAAAGGAAACACATTAAGACAGAAGAGAGCAGTGGAAGTTTAGCTCAGTTCATAAATCACCAATTGCTATTAATATGCATAATTAAGTGCATTCAAATGAAGCTAACGCATTCACAATTATGTATGTTCTGTAGCTAATGTACTATGAAGCACATTTACAATACTGTAATTAATTTTTACTACAGTTGCTTTGACACCATTCACTGTTCGCCTCTGTTCATCTAGTTATATCCTATGAAATTTAAGTAAAAGCTTCCTTAGATGTTTTCTGACTCTAAAACTTTGCGCAAAAACCCCTTTAAACCCTACAACAAAATACTAACCAGCCTACCGGGACCTCACCACAGTGTGGCATTTTACTCTGTAAATAGCCCCCACGGGGCGAGTGCGCTGCCTGTGGGTAAGAGTACATCGTACGAGACTGCAGCCCCTAAGAAGCAGATTTTTAGGGCTTTGTTTTTTCCCCACAGATGTTCCACAAATTCCACTTTCATGACAAGAGCAAATATTCTCGTTCCTGTTTACAAGTCTGCTGGAAGCTGAAATGCAGAGCCACACGCACACCTAAGATACATCTCCCACTGGGAACATTTCCTTCATGTGCCTGCCTGGAATTACATGCAGTTTAACGCTGATGTTCAGTATTGATGTTCAATAAAACCTTTCTAATTCATACTCATCCACAGACAAAACCTCATAGAGATTTATATCCGCTTCTTTATTATCTAATATTCTATTTGTATTTACTACTTCGCTATGAATATAGCTACAATTAAACTGCACCTGTCAATTTAAGGACAAATGTACTGAAGACGAAGAAATTAGTGGAGCTGACCACACGGACGAGGACGCTGGAGAAACAGCAAAGGAGCAAGGACTTGGTTGCTCCTTCGATGTAATCTCCCAACGAGGGTGGCTAGCAGCCGGACAATCTCCAGTCTGAGGCCAGCTCTTTCACCAGCATGAGTAAGAATAGAAAGTGTTTAATTTTCTTATTTCCAAGCACTTTCTCTGTTCTTCCTGTGCGGTTATGCTGCAGTCAGCAAGCAGCGATGTGAAAAATCTGAATAGCAATTCAGTTCAGTATTCAAAGTAACAACAACACAGGCAAAAATACGCCTAACTTTGAGTTAAACTGTGTTCCTACCCCTCGTTTCGGTTTTCTCTCAGGGGAAAAGTGGCAAAAAGGCATAATTCATAGAAGGTGCTCTTATTCTCTCACAATTGTATCCAAATTTCTAGATAAAATATCAATTAAACTTAAATGATGAAAGAGTTCATTATAAATTTTGAAAATTCTTCAGCTTTCTTTCAGATCTTCAATTCATTTTCAAAATATCTTTCAGTGAATAAAATATTTGCCTCTAATCTAGGCACTGAACAGAGGAAGGGGAAAAAAAAAAAACATGTTTTCCTAAGGAGAATATATTTAAGTTCACCCTTGGTCCTCTTTCTTTCTGTCTGTGTTTTCAAATGATTTCTACTTAAATTGAAAGCTTGAAAAAACTGAAAAAATCTGAAAGTTGTATAAAAAAAATTATTGATGGCCTTATGCAAAATGACAGCAGCAGCAGCTGGATAGACCTTACTATTCAAGCATTGAAGAAATCATAGGAAATGAAGAGTTTAGCTATAACTGTGTAAGTAAAAATACCATTGTAAATATTGATTAAACTCTACGGTCTCTTGAATTTCCTGGCACTGGTTTCCTCCACAGCAGCTCAGTATGTTTTCCTCCATTAATTCCACTTAACTTGTGACAGTAAAGACATCATAAAACAAATTGGTTGTTACATGAAATGCAAATTACATGATAAAATAAATTGCATCATAATCTGAAAAGCCATTCCATCCGGTGACACTGTATGCATTTATTTACCCCTGTCATTTAGCATATATTTCTCCTTGTCAGTGTCTATCTCTGTGGAATCTGTGGTTTCTAGAAATAAAAGCAACACATGAAAAGTTAGTACTCAGCTCAAGCAAACAAACAATCAGCACATGCAAAATTGTGCAAAACACCACATTTCAGAAAAATATCCAATTTTGACATAAAATATTAACCCCTCCGAAGGTAAATCATCGCTATAGTTAAATCCGGATATATGTTGATCAAAAGACATAGGCACAGTGTCATTTGAATGCAACTAGAAATAGCTGCAGCAACACCTCTGATCTGGTTAAGCACTCACCACATAAGTAACATTACACTTGTTTCCCAAGTGAGGGAAGCAAGAACTAATCCTTCCATAATGCCAGAAATTTTCATTGTAATAAATACAGACTATTTGTTAATATATGTGCTAATCTGAAAACACCCCTATAATTTAATTCATCACCATTCTTTCTGTTCTTGAGTAAATCTCTGGGCATTAACGTGCCTGGCAGATAAAGCACTTAGAACAAACTGCTTGGCGCAGATTATTTATCTAAATCCTGGTCTCAGCTAAAGACACGTACAGCTTCTTTGAAAGTCTGTAGGTACGACGTGCTAACATTTGGCGCAACTAATTTTTGCCTCTACCTTTCTGCAAATTCTAGTAGAAAAGGAGGTTGACCTTAAGACAAGGTGTTCAGTAGTAAGCAGCAATAAAGCAGTTTCTGCTTTGGGCAGAAAGACCTGCAGCTCTTTTAGAGGTGCCTTTGCCATATAGATGTGAAGATAACATTGTCTGCAGAACATGTGTACAACACCAAAGAACACCACTGTCACCATAAATGGCAGAGGAATGAATTTCCTTTACTGCATCATGAATCTGCAAAACAACTTATTTGGCCAAACCTCTTTGTGGTCAAGAGGGTTAAAAAAAAAAAAAAAAAGGAAAAAAGTGAGAGCTCCAAATTTGGCTGTCAGTAGGGAAGAATTTGAGAGTGTTTGGTTTCATCTGATTTCCTTCTTCTCGGTGACAATCTGGAGCTAGGTGAGGTGCCTTGGAAAACCGCCCTGTACACCAAGTCAGCAAAGGGGACCCGCCGTCAGCCCACAGCCAACAGTCGGTGAACATCCGTCGCCCATGCTAAATACGTCCTTCTCGGTGGGGTGACAGGGCACGGCATTCAAGCAGAACAGAAACATCTGAAGCGCTTTGCTGCAAAGCTTGAGAGTCACTGAAGCAGAAAGGATTGCCGCAAAGCCTCCATGGCACACTCTGTATCAATGGCGATCTTGCATAGCCTGCCTGTTTTGTGGGATGTCCTCCCTCCCTCTGGCTAAGAAATCCTCACGCTTCACAGGAAGAGCACAGTCAAATCTCTGCACCTTTGTCAGGCTATCGCTGTGCGGGGCTGATCTGATCCTTTACCTTTCTAGCCTGTGTCAGCGTTGAGAGAAAGAAAAACATTTTCTGAGTCACTTGGAAGATCCCGTTTGGCTTCAATAGCTCTGAAGCTGCCCATGCCATGTGCCTTCCCCACCCTCTAGTGGGAATGCTGAGACACTACTAAACATTTCACTTGCAATATTACACTTGAGGCAAAGAAATTTTGTTCTAGCACAAATTTTAAAGTTGTTTTAAAAATGAGAAAGAAATCTTTGAAAGGATTTCCTCCGTAGAAAACGTTACAGAACTCTGCCCTGGCCATAGTTCATCAGTGTCCTCACCAATAATTTTTCCAGTTGTTTATAATGCTGCTTGTTTCAGTTCAGTCTGCAAGTAGGACAAAGTCCCCGTGGTAGGGACTCCCTTTTTTCCCCTCACATTTACAAATTCTATTGTCAATTCTGTAAATGCTCTGTACTAAATTTGACAAATTTAACAACTACTACTGTGAGTAACATAAAAATTGTACATGTTAGAGGTCAGAAGGATAATGCCTTTAATATTCAAAATGTTCAAGTTCACTGAAATGAGAAATAACACCTCATATTGAAAAGGGAGCTCTTCCTGAAGAATAAAACTGTTTGCAGTTTTAGCTTAAAATGCTGCTCAGATGTTTATCAACCATTCAATCCAGAACGCAGACATTTGTTTTAGTTACAGAACTCTTAAGAAGCAGCAAACACGATTATCTCATTATTTCCTTCTCAGGTCAATATAAGGAAACTGCAGAATCTCACCGTGGAGTAGTATTTTAACTCAGTTATTTAAATTATTCTCATTGTTCTGAGGACGGTAACATAAGAGATACAGAGAATTTAATGATTTATGATGGTTACTGGAGTCCCTTTGCATAATGCAACAGCAGCAAAACAGTTTTGGGGCACCACAAACAGCTCTAATTTTTTCTGTGAAGCACTTCTAGCACATGTACTTGTTATGCGCAGTCTGAACATGAGAAGCCCTAACCCTGCCTACTCATGTGGCTACCTGAGTAAAAGCTCTCAGAAGTAAGCACGTAAATCAGGTGCAAGGACGAGCACGTCTATGCTCTAGATAAAAGTGAAAACATCACGCAGACACCCTATGCAAGTTTCCTTCCAGCTGGTTTGTCCCGGCGTGCCAACAGCATGAGGCAGTGTTGAGAGTTCACCTTCGCAACATCTGCACAACTTCCAATGGGAGTTTTACAGGTACGGATGAACTTGGTCACAGGGATGGTATTTCAGGTACCCAGCTGAACTCAGACCGTCTATATGGGATCTAAGTCAGGCCTTGGCTACTGTGTACACACGTTAAGACACATTTTCAGAAACGGCTTGTAGAAGGTAAGTGTTATTGAACATTAACAGAGCTGAAACTCTTGAGCCATCAACACACTCTTGAAATTTTATTCTTAGTGACTACACTAAGACTTCTTAAGTTGCTCTTAATTAATATAGGCTGTCTGCTGCCTTCTAGTCAGCCTGGCAGAAAAACCTGTTGCTCTTGAGCTCCACCCAAGTAAAAACGATTGATCCAAGACTATTTGATTTAAGAGCCTGTTCCCTCAAAGGGCATGACTTCTGCAAGGTGAATATTAGATCAAAAGCACTGCCTTAAAGCTGCTGCAAGGCTGAATCAATGCCCATCTGAGATTCTGAGGCAGGGATGGGCCCAGAGTTTCCCAGTTCAAGAGGGTTCGGGTATGGGATATGAAGACCTGGGGTAACTTTGCAGCCTCCCTGTGCAGGCAGGAAAATGGTGCAGTCTTCCACTGGTACATATTTGTGCTGGGTAGATACAAAGCTTTTCCTTCGAAATGAAAGGCAAAACGAAGCTAGACAATTCAGTATCCTCAAAGGTAATTACAATTTTACGTGCCATTTTCACTCCAGAAATAAAAGAGGTCTGATTGTTGTTTTAAACCTATGGACTTTTGATGTAACGGTTTGAATGTCACTGGAGTTCGACCCACATGTCTAAAATTTCCCCTGGCACCTAGCTGTGGAGTTTCTTACAACTAGAAATCAATTGACTGGTCAAGCATTAGTGTTGTTAGATACTTTATAAGGATTTCTTAAACTGCAATCCCTTTGCAGCTTCATTAACTTAAATGTGGGACCTTTCCCTCGAGCTCCTCAGCCATTTCAGTACGCGGGATGCCTGAACGTATTTCCCATCCATTTGGAACATGGTTCTTTTCTCCAGTTCGTTAGGTAGGGGGCGGGGGGGGCAGGAAAGAAACACCAACACATAGCAAGCATTACCCCAGGTTGGCAAGTCAGGCTTGATACTTTTCCTTAAAAAAATGAGCTCCTTTGCAGTACAGAATCAAATCTATTTGAGCCTCAGTCCTTCTGAAGTACGTACGTGTATATTTGGGGGGCAGCTTTATGGACATCAGTCAGGCCTGCCAGCTGCACAAAACAAGCCCTAAGTGATTAATATCACAGTTCATCATTGCAAGGGCCTATGAATGTTTGTTTCACGTTAAACTAGACACAACTAGGAGATTTATGGATTGAAGGAAAGCCAAGCTTCTGGGCCACCAGAGTTTTGAGCTTAACAAATTTGAGGTTTGCGATGTTCTTACGTGCTGCAAGTCAGAATAAACACAGAGGAAAAAAACAAGCCATTAAGAAGCAATGGTTATGAAAAGAGAAATTGTACTTCATACAAGTTATATCACTGTCTTACATGTTGCACTTAAGCTGTTTTGAAGACATATTTCATATTTCAAAACAATCAAAGAGTTTTAGACTGCCCACACTAGTCAACAAATAATAAAAACTATGCAGTCAAATCCCCTTATGGCTTTTGGAAAATTCCAGTCAGAAGGAATTAATGTATACCCCCAAAATTATTTAAATAACCTAAACAGGCTATTTAAATAACCTAAACCTCATCTGAATGAGGTTTTGTAATACACTGATGAGGAAATCCACAACTCGATCAACTTACAAATCAACTTACTCAAGATTTTCCTGCTTGGCAGGTCATTATACAGCTGTTCAGCATTGATCTGTAGAGCCCTGTAAAACTCTTGACAGTGTCTGTCTCCTTTCTTTTGAAGGTGCTTTATCAGATCTGAAAGTCTGGTATGGAGTGATGCCTTTGGATTCCTGAACTGTAAGAGAAAAGCACTCATCAGAAGAGAGATTACACCAGCTGGAGATCAATTCTACATCACTTTACAGTATGCCAGGGAGTGAAGATATGGAGCTTGTTTTATATTTGCTAAAAGAATGGGCCAAAAAAATGAGGGGAACCTAAAAAGGACACGCATTGCACAGCAGTCTTCAAGACACTGAGCTCCATCTGCTCAGCACTGCTTGATGGGGAGCATATTGCCTCTGCCCTCCCTCATTCTTTTTCCTGTCCTGACAAAGTGACAGCTACTCTCCATTTGATGTTTTCTCTGCATTCTAACTAACATGGTACTTGCTATTCTACAATTTAGTTCTGACAGCTATTGACAGAAAACATCAACAAATGTTTATTACATAATAAAGTTTTATGTTTTCAAGTTTTCCCTTAGTTGCCTAGTAATGATCACCCAAAAAGGTACTTCATACTGCTTATATTAGTCCCAATATTGGAGTGTACATCATCCCAAGATTACATGTTTCATTGTTTCCAGCACAATTAACTGCTGCGTACCCAGTGCAACACGTACAAATACTCATTACTTGGGCAACATGGCAAGCAGTCGCAGAAGAAAGTACTCTTTTTCCGTAGTCCAAAATGGGATGAATATTAGGAGACGATACAAAGAGAATGAAAAGACGTACCTAGCCTTACACATCATCAAACTGATTTCAGCTTATTTGGAAAACGTCCAAAGCCATTCTCAGCAAAGCATTATATTTCAGACCAGGACAGCAGGTAGCATTTGCAGTACACTTAGTTAGGATCAATTCCTGCTCTAGGGGGACAGGAATGCAACATACCTTACACAACACTCCTTATTCTGACAAAATTCCCACAAGGTCTACCGGATGTAGCTGGGATTGTAAGCTTCCTAAACACTCAATAGGGTTGACAGAAACTTGCCTGGACCTATGAGAAAGCAGTTCATTTCCGTCTGCTAAGTGCAGAAGTCACAAATTATGTTTCACAGATTCTTTATGCATTTATTTTGAAGCTGTTGAGGGAATGAGATCATCTTTAATTGTGCATGTCACAGTGTTTATCATAACTGAGAGGCTAGACCGGCTCAGCTGATGATCTAGCACGGCTCTACACCACCAAAACACTATTCGTCCCCATGGAGTTTGATTATGACAGAATTAGACTTATTTTTCCTAATGTTAAAATACTGATATGTCAAAACCCCAAGCCTTGTGCAGATAATGAAGTCAGCAGACGGCAAGTACAAACTGTTATAAGTAGGATCTGGGAAGCTTTTAACTGACTTCAACTTTCACTCCACACAAAAAGATCTTTCTCCCTAAAAACAGCTACCCATTTTTGAAAGCATCATGCCAGGGAGGGCAGCCTTCCTCCATACATAGCAGCACCACTTCAAGATGATATTAACTCCATCCAATTCCCACAGCTCCCACCCTTCTAAGTGGGACTAATGCCCCCCTTCCCTACCAATACTCACGAGTTATTAATCACATTAATCAGCAACTAAAACTGATTAAGCTAATACAGAAGATTTTGTGGACACAGCTGGATGCAGCACAGATCATCTGACATGACATTCCACACCGACTCATGTGAGGAGGCAGGGATGCCGGGCATTTGGTCACACGATGGCTGCGATCCTGCCCACGGAGTGGTTATAAGATAGTGTGCTTCTGCACGCATGGCGTCAGATGTCATGGCAGGGACCACGGCATTAAGCTGCTGCTGAAGAGAGTGCCCTCTCTCATAACCGCCTGGCACAGGGAATGTGCCAGCCCTGTGACTTCTCTGATACGAGATCCCAGATACAACTGGTCAGCAAGTAAGAGGTGAGGAAGATTGGCTGCACGTGGCACAAGAGTCAAGTCGGGAAGAGGGCAGATGAGCTACTGATCCGCGAAAACAATGCAACATTCAGATAGAGTAGAATTCATCAAATTACCTTTTCTGCTTCCGCATTGGTAAGAATTTGAGGGTAGACTCTGTTAAGCTGAAGAATAATTTTATCAACCACTTGCTCATTCAGTCGGCTATTGCTGGTAAGAAAATACATGTCGTGCTGCAGCCGATGACAATACGACTGATCTAGAGGTAAAATAATACAGAGAACAAACCAGAGCAGTTAATTAGCAAGCCATTTTTAAATTCTGTAAATTTCATTTTCCTAACAGCGGTTAAATAGCTAAAATAAAATTACCACCACCATGTAATTTTAGAGAGCTGAACTACCTATAAGGGAAACACAACATAGCCACGTGCTTTCAAAGACCCATCCACTTAAAATTACACACATCTGAACTCCTGGCTGGTCACTCATGCTGCCTCTCTCTTTCCAAAGGGAGATGGTTCTAAATTATTTATATGTCAAGCACTGATGGATATTTAATCAAATACAGTCCTAAAGTTGTTAAATCACTGAAGAGAAATTTTCTATCATTTCTGAAGTCATATTATGGAGTTTAAAACTAATGTGTTTTATAAATTTTTTGATGTAAACATGTATTTCATAGAGAGAGGTTCTCTCTGATGTAGAACAGTGAAAGGACATAAATTTGGCTTCAAATTATGTACATTACTGATACCGGTATACAGCACAGGGCTGGTCTTTGCCTGCTGCTTTGCACCCGAGGACTGCAGCACAGCGTGGGATGGGGTGGGACGGGATGCAGAGAAGCTCACACAGCCAGGCAAAGCAGGGGGCTGACTGAGCTGGAGTGATTTGGCCCTGACATCACCCAACCCTCCAGGAGTTTATTGCTGCCTTTTGTCTAACGGGAGACTTCAGCAACTTGCCCAGCGGAAACTGCCCAGACTGAAACAGAACTGGAACATCAGGAACAGCAGCTCTGCCAAAGAAGTTCTTAGGGAAGGACTTCTACCTTCACTTCACGCGGGAGTGGGGAGAAAGGGCATTTAAAAAGCAGTACATTTTTACCATGGAAGTACACTCAAATACCCATACAAATAAAACACATCTTTTTCTATTAACCCAGACCTCTGCAAATACACAAACCCAGTCTTGCTGTTGTTTTAGGCACCATCTCCAACTTAACAGCAACGGATTTTGCAGGAGCACAGCTTTCCCCACAGCTGCTTGTCTATAGTCCCTAGATTAAGATACAGGCACAGACTGGTTTCACGGGTTACTGTGCCCTTATCAGATTTAGAAAGAGAACGTCTATGACCCTGTCTGAAATAAGTGTTAAAATGTCAGCACAGCACTTTATAACCAAGCAGCACAGAAAACAAAAACAAAACACTGCCACCCCCACCACACCCCCATTTAAAGCAAATGCATAGGTTTTATGGTATTTTGGCTACCAGAAAATCCATAACCATCAGCCCTTTGTGCCCTGCAATTTAGAGAAGATAAACAAAAGAATGAAGGAAAAGAGCCAGAAAACTCTGGCACGATGCACTACACCTATGCACAGCCCTTGCCCTTTCTATACCATGTCTTTTTTCTGCAATATAACTAACAGCATTTACAGGAAGGTTCAGGAAAACCTCCTGGTGCGACCATCACGCGCTAACAACTTCTCCAGTGCCAGCGTCACTCCTATTCAAACAAGAACACACAGCTACTGACACTGCATAGAGAGCTGCAATTCTACAGGCACAACAGGATTTCAGTTACATTCTTACTTTTTCATACAAACACCATACTATTTCCACGTGTTTCTAATGGCTCGCTTTTCCACGGCTTGCTGTCATGGCAGCTTTTTAGCCTACAGTCAGAAACATACTGCCCTGACATACTTGCTGTGCAATTCCCTTTTGTTGCAAGAAGTTCCACGTTATCTGATTCACGACTGAGATCAAACTTCTCCTCTTCAAATCAACTCACTGGCACGCACAAAAGGCTGAGGCGAGGACCAGGAGACTGTGAAGTTGTGTCTGTTCATGCAAATACTTTTTGGGGAATGAAGTGCCACAGCGCAGCTTCCTCCTCCTTCTTCTGCCTCAGCTACATGATTTGTAGTGACTCTCAGTGTCACCAACAACTCTGTACCTTCTGCAAACTTACAAAAAACACACATTAAACCAGGGTCTTGCAGCTAGCAGAGCAATTAAACTTCAAATAGCACGGTGACATTCAAACAACGACCCACAGCAAGTGCTAAAAAGCATGACAAGGATCTGGCACAATGAGTATATAAAAGTAAAATAAAAGCAGGCTCAAAGCGTCATCTCCTTCCCTGCTTCTTGCTCTGTTGCTGCCTTGTCATTACCGATCCCCACACAGGCAGCACGCAGAAGTATATTAGCAGCAATTACGCCAGTGAAGTTCACTGTGACCAGCTGAAGATTGCATTTAAGTCAAGATCATTTTCTGAGCAGTCAGGAGCACTCCGTGTCCTCACGGCACTTTTCATTTACACAGGCTCACTAAACCATCACCACTCTTACCGAGGGCTCTTTGCTGCTATCTGAACCCGCGTGCTGGTGCACCATAGATTATAATACGGGGCATAAGCCTCTCTGAGGTTTCAGGGGTGGCTATGTTTTCTTCCCATCTAAGCCAAAAGGCAGGAGAAGAGAACGAGACGATGCTCTTGGCCTCTCTGGCTACTGCTAAACTGTGCCTGCCAAGGACAGGCCTTACGCCTGGCACAGGCATCTTGCATCTCGCTTCTCCCATCCTGTGGGATGCTCCATTTTTAAGAAGCACCCATGAAGCAGTCTGCTTCCTCCCCCATTCCCACAGAGACATTTCACCCGCAGAAAATCTTTCATCTCTCCTCTAACCCTCTAATCTCTGCCCAAACCACTCGAGGAACTGCCTTCAGACTTCTGGTAAACCAGAGAAGTGAAACTTCCCACCGACATCGCCCACCACTGCAGAATTGTGCTCCCGCTACTAAATTTAAAGAAAACAAACAAAAAAAGCCCCACCAATCCTAGTGGCTGAAACGTGGCATGCTGCTTTGGAGCGATAAGGGTATCTGGAAAGCACACGTGTGCATTTGAAGCCACCACGCGATGCTCCTGGGCCCAGCTTGCCCCAGGAGCTCCGGCAGCTTTGTTATGGGATGGACTTGCTCCCATGCACTGCCAGTCATGGCCCAGTTATGGGTGTACTAACATGACCGCACTATGAAGTTTTATAATCACTGTTCACAAGCAGCAGCTTTTTAATATTGAACATGCCCATTATTTACATTTTAAAATAACAGAAACCCCAAACCAGGTAACTTCACAACTGCAGCAAGGCTACTGACGTGCTGTCAGGTCTTAAGAATTTAGGGAGCGGTTGATTGGGATATTTTGCATATCCACCTTTTATCTCACTGCCTCAAAGAGACGACAGTTATTGCAAGGAAAATTTAAAATCTTTATGCTAAGATAACTTTGTTTTTAAGCAGGAGTCACCCCAGCATTCAAAGGACAGTCATGCTGTTAGCAAGTACTTACCTAGAAAGTTCAGAGCAGCAAAACTGGGAGACCAGGTCAATTAGCCACAGCTTACAGCACAGGCCTGGCATTGCCAGCCATTTTAGCACCCTCAGGCTGCACGAGGATTGCATCTGCCTCCAAATTTGTAATTTGGTATTACCGCAGTTACACTTTCTCCTCCACTAGAACATTAATCTAACCGGGCTTAATCCTGTCCACAGGCTTTGGACCCAGCTGCAGGTTTGCCCAGGCATGCAGCTGCAGCGGAGGAGCCTGCAGGCTTTGACACAGCTGGAGGGTTGGCAGCGGACGGAGCTCAGCCTCACTGAAGAGAGGCAGCAAATACAGCTGAGATTGGGTACCACAGCACTGAAGCTGACCTAAAGTAGCTTAAAAAAAGGGGGGTATTTTGCTTACTCAGAAAAAATGTAAACTTCTCAAAGAGACAGACAGGAAACTCAAGAGCTGTCTTTGACAGCTGAGAAGAAAACATGACTAATAATTTCATGTTATTGACTTGTAATTACTACAAGCCCATGACACATCATACACGACCGCTTTTTTCTCTTACCCAAAGTACAGAAGGCCTCTGGCATACAGCATATGCACGCCACGCTAACATACACAGCCTGCACCTGACCACACACACGGAAGGAAAGGAAGTACACGTATAATTAAGAGAGATCAGAGAAAAGCAAGAGATTACTGGTTATTCGTAGCCAGCAGCTCCTCAAACAGAGAATAAAATACCTAAAATCAGTGATGCTAAACGCACAAGCAGCAAATGACACTAACGAAGCAACACACTCATCATTTTTCACCTGCAGGAAAAAAAATCACACACATCGCAACCCTCCATAAAATGACACATCTCTCTTCTTCCTTCCAAATGGGCAATTAGGTTTCTGGCAATAGCTGCAGAATGACCCAGCCGTTATACTAAGTGCTGGCATTTTAAGGCTGCTGAAATATACTCTGCTCTTGGAAGTAACAAGACTCATAAAAAATGCGATCATAGGCGACCCTAACGTGCCAGACTGTCTTCTACAGCACCTGCAGGAAAAATGTCAAGGGCGGCAGAGCCACCCTTCCCAAAGCTCTTCCTAATTTAATAGCAGAGTGCGTTCACAGAGAGTTTTTCAGAGGTAACTCCTAACCTAGGCCCAGGCTTGCCAGGCCCTGGCAGCAGCCAGGACGTCAGGCAAGCGCTGTGGCGTTGGCACTCTTGCTCCATACGCCTCTGGTGAGGCGTGTGGTCCCTGAAAAGTGTCACTAGCCCCTGGCACAACGCACTGATAACACAAAACATAACTTTCAGGTTATAGTGGCTGTCAAAAACCCCTTTATAATTTTGATCCTGCTTAATTATTCTTACCATAAAAGACCCCGTGTTGTTTTCTGTACAAGGAATATCAAATGGGATTTTGACTCTCACAGTCCCCTGCATACACTCCTCTACGATCTACTTTCACTGCCCTTCTAGATAAAACCACATGGCCCTAGGGACCTGCCACCTTAGGCTGGGGTCTGCATTGCCACCTCATCTTTATCACCGTAAATGAATAAATCCAGCTGCATTTCAAATTCATAGGCTGCCATCAGCCCCTCCTCACTACGCTGTGACACGTAACCGCTCTCATCCACGCTTGGACCCCGGGAGCATAAATGCTGCCAGCCCCCTCAAGTCAGGCGGGTAGACCTTTCCAATTAATAACTCCATCAATATTTACATAAGGACTCTTGATACCATCTCTGTCACCGCTGTATCTTTATGTCCTGGTTTCGGCTGGGATAGAGTTAATTTCCTTCCTAGTAGCTGGTACAGTGCTGTGTTTTGGATTTAGGATGAGAATAATGTTGGGAACACACCGATGGTTTAGCTGTTGCTCAGCAGTGCTTACACTAGTCAAGGACTTTTCAGCTTCTCCTGCCCTGCCAGCGAGAAGCTGGGAACGGGCACAGCCAGGCCAGCTGACCCAAACTGGCCACAGGGCTATTCCATACCATACGACGTCATGCTCAGTATAGAAACTGGGGGGAGTTGGCTGGGGGGCGGCAACCGCTGCGCAAGGACTGGCTGGGCATCCGTCGGCGGGTGGTGAGCAATTGTTTTTTATTTGCATCACTTATCTTTCTTGGGTTTTATTTCTCTTTTTGTTATTTTCCTTTTCATTACAATTTATTATTATTACATTATTTTATTTCAATTATTAAGCTGTTCTTGTCTCAACCCATGAGTTTTCTCACTTTTGCTGTTCCGATTCTCTCCCCCATCCCAACCTGGGGGGGGAGGGTGAGCGAGCGGCCTGCTTAGTTGCCAGCTGGGGCTAAACCACAACACTTTATTATGGTTTCATCTTTTGTTTGTTTTCCCCTTAAAAGCCTCCTTCAATTTACCAAGCAAACAGACAGGATCATCACAAGCAGATGTATTTAAATATAACAAACACAAAACCCAACACACATCTCTGACATTCTCCATAACAGCACACATAATATGTAAACATCCATTCCAGAAACCTCCATGCTATCTGCTGTGCAATGCAAACACGAGTTGCAGCTTCCTGTAAAAATCCTGGATGATTTTCATAAACTTTATAAAGAGAAGCTGACAACCAAGACCTTGAAGGCACCTGACCTGCCATTTGTACATGTCCGTGCAAACTCCCTGCTGAAGCGTCCCAGGAAAGAGCTGAAAAAGTCCCTCTCAACAAAATGTTAGCTCAACACTAATTTAGTTTTTGGCTTTTCCCTTTCAAGAGCCCAAGAAAGGGATGCTGAGGATTTGAGAAGGAATCTGGCTGCAGAGTAATGGTCTGAGATGATCAGATTGCACTGGTTACCAAATGCACCCCCGATAAAGAGCAACTGCTCCGCTCCTCTGGGCTGGAAGTGGCGATACAGAGGTGAAAAACAACGCGCCGCCCTCCCCAGCCACACTCACCCACTGCCACGGGCTGGGACCACTGGCAAGTTAGTAACCAGCAGTCAAGTCTTTGACAGCAAGTCACAGAATCATAGAATCCTTTAGGTTGGAAAATACCTTTAAGATCACCGAGTCCAACCGTTAACCTAGCACTGCCAAGTCCACCACTAAACCATGTCCCTGAACACCACGTCTACATGTCTTTTAAATACTTCCAGGGTTGGTGACTCAACCACTTCCCTGGGCAGCCTGTTCCAATGCTCGATAACCCTTTCGGTGAAGGAATTTTTCCCAATATCCCATCTACACCTCCCCTGGCGCAACCTGAGGCCAGTTCCTCTCGCCCTATCGCTTGTTACCTGGGAGAAGAGACCGACCCCCACCTCGCTACAGCCTCCTTTCAGGTAGTTGTAGAGTTCAGTAACTCGTCTTTATGTGAAATAGCTTTTAAAAATAGAAAAAATAATAAAACAGTGAGCGAAATATTAAAATGCTCTTGACACTCGAGCGTGACATTAGTTTATGCACATTCCCAGTTCCCCAAGCTCTGTATGAAGGTGAAAACAACGGGGCCCCTCAGTGAGCGGGCAAGCTTGCGGCCACCGCAGGGGCAGAGTCTTAACGAGCACAAGATG
>NW_008825608.1:1153675-1183899 GCF_000699105.1 Pygoscelis adeliae
CGAGGGGTAAAACGCCTTCGTTGGTAGGGACTGGGTTTGCCGGGCCAGCCAGGGCGCGGGGCGGCGTGGAAGTACGAATTTGCGCTCGCACAGCCGTCAGGTTTCACACAGTTAATTGCACAATTAGTAATGCCGCAATTTACTTTTCCACAAGTAATTTTTTAACTGTTCAAGATACCGTGTCTACACTTTCATCGTACCCGTAGGCAGCTTATGTTTTCCCTGGTGCCGCAGCGCTGTACGCGTTTGTTTAAATGCAGCTACGACGCGTGAGGCAAATTTGACCGATAGTTACTCAAGTCCGAGGAGCGGGGACAACTCCCCTCCGTCAAAGAAAAGCTTGCAGTGAAGCATCTAATCAACCGGGATACATTAACTTCGTGAGGGAAGACGTACAAGGAAGTCCGTGCACCTTAAAAATGCCCGTTAGCACAAAATTCCATCAGCATTTCATTTCCCAGCGAGGTTTGGAGGACAATCTGCCTTCCTAGGTATAAATGCTGCAGAGGAGCGAGGCTGAGCCTTAGCAACTGTGATAAAGAAAGCGATATCACAAGCGATTCTTGTGATAAAGAAGGCCAGGAAGTGTCTGGCCTCCCCTGCAGATTTTTTTTACTGCAAAATCTGGTATTTTTATAAGGTATTGGAAAAGGCGGATTTCTAATTGATTTGTAATTATGACTTGTGTTGAAACCATGAAGAAAATGTTTGTGTTGAAGAGGGACAGAAATCTTCCAGAGGGATTAAAATCACAGTAGGCAAAGCTGCCTCCGGATGGGTACATGAAATGCTTCAACCACACAACTGCCCTCGCACAGACACCTCTTGTTAAAACAGCTCGCTTCTCTCACGTAGCCAAGACACGACCTTACCCAGGAAAAAAAACTATTGTGTGGATGACCACTGGTCCACAAGATCCTGAAAGGTTTGCCCTGTTTTGCCGCTGTCTTAACCCAAACGTGTGGAAAAGCTATACCGATATAGCGGGACTGGTTAAACAGGGAGAGAATAAAACGTACGGCCCCTTGCTTTGAGCGGTGGCGTCTTGGGAACTTGTAGCAGCGAAGCTGGAAGTCCGCGTGTCCCGGCTGACGGGCCAGGGCTTCTGGAGCCTACAGGGAGGCACGAGTTGCCAAACGGGAGGTGAGAAAGGATTTAGTGAGGACTTGACTTTGCGCTTGGACACACGCCGTAGAGCCTCTTATGAGAGACAGCTCCAGCTAGCCTGGGACTTAAAAAAAATGAAAAAAGAGAATTTGCTGGAAGTTTGCGAGTGCTGCCACTTTGTGGTCTCACGGAGGAAGTGTCATACCCAGCGCAACCCCAGAGATGGTGCTTGGGGCGGAACGGGGCGTTTCTAGCGTGTTCTGGGGCAGGATTTGGGCTGGCAGGGTTAGCCACACAGTCCTGAAGCTTTCTTCCAGCTAATTTCTTTCTCTGATACTCTCGCTTTTGTTTTCAGTGTCTGGCCTTCCCTGCCAGGGTGGAGCTTCTAGCCTGGCACAGCTCTCCGAAGAGAGCGGCCTCCCACCCCAGGGCCACATCGCGCACGCCAGCGCTCTCTGTGCCGCGGCTCCGAGGAGCTCATCGCGGAGGCCTTCCTGGCGAGCACGGACAGAGCTGCTGTAACGCACACCACAATAGGCACCTCCATGAACAAATGGGATACCGAAATCCCCACGTTTACTCTTGAAAATGGTGGTCTATACCTCCGTGCTAGAAATGAAAGCAGCTTCTTTCTCTCTAGGAAGTGTGACAACATGTAAGAACATGGAAAAAAAAATCTCACTGAAATATTTTTAGTATTATCAAATGCTGTGACATTTATGGTGCGTGTCCTTGGGAAGACGAATAGAGCATAAGCATCCTGAGTTTATTCCATTTACCCTCAGGAATCCAGATCTTCTGAACAGCATGAAAATAGATTTTTAAATTATTATTATTGCACATGGAGACCTTGATCATGCCTGTATCAGAGTGATTTTTGGCAATGTATTTTAGTAACAGAAACAGGCACCTTGTGGAAAGGAAATTTTCATTTTGTAACTCCTTTCATATCATATATTTTTAAGACCATTTCATATGTACATTAAAATATTACAGCAAGAGGTGTTGCCTAGTACTAAGAAGCAGTGGTAGTACGGCATACTGAGGATTTGTTTTTATGGCCATTTTATACCGTTGTGAATTCACTGCTCTGCTAAAAAGTTTCCCTGGAATCGCTGCCAGAATCTAAACCACAAAACTGAAAACCCGGTCGTCTTAACGTGACATAGACTGAAATCTCTAATATAAATCTTAAACATTTTTTAGGAGACAGTGTTTCCGAGCACTGTGAGTGGAAATGGAAGTGAAAATCAATCATTGAGGAGTGCTGTGGTGTACAGTGCCACATTGCCTGGAGGTAGTTTTGTCCCATAGACTGATATGGGACAAATGATACAAGAATCAAGAGTTAAATATATCTCCTCCTCATGCCCGTGGCACGCAAGACTTCTGCAGCCGTACGGCTGTTAGGTTTGCCTTGGAAAGACAGGTCCTCGGGGAGCCACACGGCCGCGGCGGAGGCAGCGGAGAGGGACGCCCGTCTGCGTGCACGGGGCTCGTCCGTGGGGAGGCACATACTTGGCAGGAGCTGGGCCACCAAATCCCCTCCCACGGTACGATCCGTGACATTCAAAGAGCACAGCCGGTTAGGGAGGACACACGCTTGGTACCGGTAACAGCGATGAGCCGGATGCCAGCGGCGCTACGAAACCCTTAACGCTCTTCGAGGCGAGTAATGCTGATTTTCGAACTGCTCACAGACCGAGCGGCACTGTGCAAAGCCCTCGAAAAAGACGGCGGGTGCCGCCTCGACAGAGCCCCAACTCGTTTCCGAAACTCTGTGATTCATTTCAGATTTCTGTCTCCTAATTTAGTGGCCAAGCTAAGCGACCTGCCCAACAGTATTTTATTTCCCAGCGTCTAAAGGACAGCAGATGGATTTCCTGGTTAGCTAATCTCAAAAGCCATTGCTGTCTCCCCCCCTGCTAAACCAACTGATTTGTTTATTTGAGTGAATTATTTGATTTACTAACTATTACCCTTGTCCTGGCAGCGTTGGCATGTAGTGTTTTCTTGTTTTATCTGTTAATTGTTAAATCACAATATGGTTTCTTATTTTCCCACAGCTGAAGAGGTCTGGATCTCTTTAGGAACAAATTAAATCCAGATAGTGCAGGCAGTTCCTTTAACAAAGTCTTTCTTTGCGTTTCAGAAAATACAATGAAATATTTCTTAAAAGCTCAGATTACACACTAAGCTCCCTTCAGCAAGTTTTAGCTAATAATTTATAAAAACAGACTCTAAGAAGGAAAAAAAAATGGGACGGCAGCAACTGGCCGGCCACTCCCGTCAGAGCCGCTGCCCCTCCTGGCTCCGCACTTTTGTGCCTGCAGATTCAGACTTTTCAGCTGGGTCATTTTGCCCCAGTTCCTCATTACAAATCCGCACTTACGTCTCTTGTAGAGCATCATCCATAGGTTTCACAGGTTTGTGCTGTGCCCGGTACACGTACCGCGGGGCAGCCGGCGTGCTGTCCTTCTTGGATGAGCAGAGGTCACTGGCAAGTTAGAGAAGCGAAAGTAAACTGGGAGGGAGCGGGTCCGGCTGTGCACAGCCGGCAGAGGCCTCCCGGCCGTGTGCGGTGCACGGCTGCCGGGAGCACAGACCCCGGCAGTGCTCCTTCGCTCCTGGGAGCCAGCCGCAGTTTGCTGTTGATTTTAAGGGACACGTAATCAGCTCTGAAAACCAAGACGTTTGTTTACTCAAAGTTATGGGTTTGGGGTTTTGGTTTTTTTTTTTGGTGCTAATAATTTCTAAGATTGCTTTGCATATAGAATGGGTAATTTTCCAGTCTTATTTGTATAGTCATAGTATCATAGTAGTATTATTGGTATAATCACCTTTTATTTCTTCGTTGGTTAAAAGGAGATGAAGAAAAACAATTCTCTGACTCCAAACACAAAAGCAGAAGCTGTGCCGCAAGTTCTCAGCTCTTTATTCTCGACCAGCTAAGCCAAACTATTAGATGTGAACAGAACTGACTTGGGTAAAAACATAGCCTGGAGCATCCAGAGGTCTGGAAATCCCTGATCAGTTTTAACTTCTTGTATTCATTATATGAGTGAATTACACGCACCCCGATTCTGCTGTATGACACCCTATCCTTGGAAATTTTGACGACGTTAGTAAAACAAGAAGAGGATGCAGATAATGGAAAAATTGAGTACCTCTTGTTCCTGGCACAATGGAAAAGTCAGCGTATAGAATAAGCCCTTGTATACTGATCATTAATCATCTTGATAAATGTTACAGAAGTTACTGTGTTGGCTGTTAGGTTGTACATGGGATAATGAACAGCCAGCTTCACATACATGTTCAAAACCGCACACAGCTCGATATCTGATCCCTTGTAAAGTACAAATCAAATTATACACACAAGAAAAAATACTCAACTAATTATTTTTTTTTCTAGAAAAACCCAGAACATTGACATTCTTTGAAGACAGAAAGCAAATAAAGCCATTTGAGCATCCTTCCCTTAAAATAGGTGTATAAATAAACAGCTGACAGATTTGGCAAACTTGAGATTCAGCAGAGCTCTGGGGAGAGAACAAAGCCATTTTATTTAGCGTCCTGACATGGAAGTCATCACCCTGCCAGCTCAGTGCCTCACCTGGCCACCACGGGCCAGGAAGGACAGAAAGGATGGTGTGCAGCCAGCATGCAACCCACGGGCTTTATGAATTAAAGGCCGGCATCTGGGCGTGGATTAGAAGCCACTGCAGACTCCAGCTCATAGATGCAACATACCTCCTGTGGGAAACACTACTGTGAGCATTTCCACATAGCCTTGACCTTGAAACACGTGAGCAGTCTGAATACACGCATGCTTAAGTATAGCATCAGGGATCCAGGGAACAAGCTGCTTCTGCTCTGCTTTACACCAGATGAACTGCCTCGCTCGCTGCTGTGCCAGAGGAGTTTCATGTTTCCATCATTGCATTGGCATTAGCTACCAGGAATGGAGACTGGCTTTTGAAACATCTTGACGCGCAGGGTGCTGGGGACTCTACAGTGTTCCCACCAGCTGGTACGTTCTGGGTGCAGTGACAATAGAAATGGCTATTGGTTGTGGAATAATTATACAAGGGCCTTTCAACACTGGCTCTGTCGATCAGCTCTCTCTTCATAACAGTCCTTAAAAAATAAGTAGAAAAGATCACCTCCTCATGTTACTGAAGGAAGAAACAGATGAGGTTCCCTGTATCACTTTTAGGGGGACAGGATTTGATCAGAGTTTACATAGGGTCATGTGTTATGAGATGTAACTCAAAATACCACCCTAAATCTGAAAGGTACTGTGCCACCCCACAGCAAGAGTTTATTAAAATGTCATAGAGGAACCTCGCTTTACCCCTGTTGGAGGTTGTCGTCTGGCTCTTGCCTGTGGTCTGACTTCTCAAGCTGTTTCTCGTGGGGAAATGAGCCCAAGATGAGGTGAAACAAGTCCCAAGGATATTTTAAACATGTATCACTAGCTTTTCTGGACTTTTGCTCATCCATGAGTTACCCTACGCTACTCCCAAACAAAAAAAAAAGTTCTTAAACTTCTCAACAGTTACTAAATGTGCTGAAGATGAAACAGTCCTATAGACGCAGTCACGTGCAGCCACCTTTCTGAAGCAAGCCGGAGGAGCGTGCAGCACCTCTGGCTGGAGGTCCTCCGTTTGCAAGCTGCTCGTTGTGACGTTGCTTTCTACTCTTACCTCAGGTGTTTTTTTCTGGGCACAAGAACTACTGTATTGAAATATAGTGAAAATTCTGCAGAAAACTTGTAAATCGTATCAGATGTCATCAAGTAGCGTTTATGTGGATCTTCCCTGAAACTTCCACAGAACACTTAAGAAATCCCTAAACAAAATAAAATATGTATCGCAGTTTAACAGCGTCTTGCTGAGCTATCAACATTATGAAAAGATGCAACTGTAAGTCATCTCAAAAGCTACCAGCTGGCATGTTGCCAAATTTTCTTCTTCGTCCTTCCGACCAGAAGATTCAGTTATGTCTACTGTTTAATTAAAGTTATTAAAAAGTTGTGCTGCATGACATGGTCTAAAAAAAAAAAAAAAAGTTGCAAAAGCCATTTACATCCGACAATAAGTTATAGCAGATTCATTTAGTTGCTCTGCTTCCAAGACATCACTGACGACTGGGATGTTTTGGAAGCAAAATTGTTAGAGATCTCTGCCTTCTCTCCACCCCAAACCATCAGTGATTTATATCCTGTTCTCACAGCCCGTGTTGGGTATAACCAGAGGGCTCCCGCTTTCCCGTGCCGTGCCGTCTCAGACCGGTGGTACCGACCACCTCCTGCAGGTTGTCACGTTCCACCGTTTCACAGTCCTGCCTCTTTTCTGGGTCCTGAACTTCTCACGGAAACTCTGAACAATACTAGCCCATAACCAAAAGTTAGAGACAGCGCAGAGCATCCTGAGGAAAACAGCATATTTAGAGACTTCCAGGATGATACCCAAGGGGCAGGTATCCAGGAGAAAGCCTGCATGTCCATAAATCCATGTGGAAAGCTCCGTGAAAGCAGCGTTAACTCTATGGTAGATACCCTGGTGTCCATCCCAAGCTTCGTTGCCAGATCAAAACGTAGTCTTTCCTTTTCTTTCAACCGTAGAAGACGTGCCAAGGTCATATATACATTTGACGGCTTCAAGTATTTGTGAAGCCCGTCAGGCCTCCCCCAAATCATGTCATTACCATCAAAGAAACTTAAGAGACTTGTGTTTTTTCTGTTCTTTGACACTTCAGGACTGAAACTTCTCCCTTCAAACACAAGTGTGAGACCCTTATTTATTTTTAAATAGAAGCTGTGATTTTCACATATTCATCCAACTCTACCATTTGTGGCTTAAGAAAATAAGAAATGTCACAAGACTTGTGACAAAAATCACAGGATCTGGCAACGCTGTGCTCTGTGATATCCCACAAATAGAAGCAGCAGTTCCCCACAGGGGGTCTTTCTGTAAGGACTTACTGCCGCAGGAACGGGGTCCACTGTGTTCCCACGTAGAGCACTCGGCACTTCCCAGGCTCGGGCGCTCCATGTCTCCAGCATGGCGAACACATTCTTTCATTTGTTTCAAAGAATGAATTTTCATTTAAAAGGAAGTAAGGATCAGATACCCTCCTATAGCAAATAGCATGTCAGCTGGCTTAGAAACCATTCCCTGTTCAGTATTTAGCATAACATCTTTAAAACTGTCTTTCAGTTTTCTGCAAGCAGTCGAAGCTTTAACAACAGACCAGTGCAACAGCCTCAGCAGAGTTGCCCGCTCTAGGAAAACAGTTTTAAAATACAGGGTGAGGGAGTGCAAATAAGCAATTGCTCTGATAAACACTGTCGCCAGTTTTTTAATCTGTGAAGAATTACCCTGTCATACTGTAACATACATCAATTAAATTATAAGCATCCATGCAGGGAGGGGGCTGTCTTGTGCTTGTTTATGTAGTTTGTAGCATTTTAACTTGTTCTTTAAGTGCAAGCCATCGGTTCCATAAAATACACAAGGAAATGCAAGTCTTCTGTAGCAGAAATGGGAGCCTGAATCCTTTTGAAATCACTGGCTGGCAAACACTTAAGGGTTAACTTAATAAATATGAGTTTTTACATGTCTATTTTAGAGTCTCAGCTGCTTTCATCTCCTTCCTGCACAGCACTTACTTTCCTTCTGACAATAAATAATGTTTACATGAGCAATAAAGCTAACTTCAGGGGGTGCAGCCGTCATAAACTAGACACAGTCCCAGAGGGAAGAGAGCCACAAATCTTAGAAAAACAGTATGGGTGTTGTTTCCTTATCTTGCTGTAACTTTGCTGCCTCTTGTGCCAGACACCTAAATAAATGACAGTAATCCAGTGCTCTGGCACAGAGACAGTAAATTTGCCTACCTTCACTGTTGCTTCCCATGGCTATCAATGTCCTTGTCACCTCAAGGTTTTACTTTCCCCCATCAAACATTACTCAGATTGGCCTCATCTGTAGAAGAGGGTAGCTGGGCTCCCTCCTCACGCAGCGTGTTGACCCAGACTTCCCAACAAGTGAATTTATTTCACTCAGTGACTTGCAATCATATGATAGCATTTTAAAGTCACATGAGAAAATTAAAATGCCGGGGAGCTAAATCATTAAATCCAATTAGCGTAATTGCAGAGATGTAGAAGAGGAAGGAAATTGAAAAGAGCTGCAGACAGGCAGGATCAAGCATAACTGGGCCGCCCTTCACATGTATACCTTACCTGCTTTTAAAAAATCAGGCACGATATTACCAGTAGAAGAGAAGAGTTCCCTCCCGTGCCTACGGCTCTGTTTAATCCTAGGTTGAGATGTGCCTTCTTTGCAAATTGGTTGTTTAATCATTTGTCCTACAGTCTTTCCGGGTATCAGAGAAGCACCTCCGTTCTGATACTTTTGGAGGTTCTCTGCTCTCCCCTTATTAAAGTTAGATTTGCCCTTTCCCATCTTCTAAGACCTCCCTTGTCCCTTCACAGTTTCCTGAAGCCGCATCAATGATGGTTCAAGTGTTGCTTAGCGAATGCCTTAGTGCTTTAGGATGAATTTCGTCAAGGAATCAAATTTATCTTAATATTTGTGATCTTTTTCTTGCCTTATTCTAGGCTGCAGTCCTAGTCCTGTGCTAAAATTCATTGCATTAACCAGTGAATTTTTCAGTGATGCCTGACCCAAAGTAGACATTAAGTGGTTGTCATCTCTGGGTCCATTTTTGCTTCTCCCATGAAATACCTTACCTGTAGTTTTACTCTCCGTTTCTTCCACTGTATTCTTCTCTTCTTTCATTTCCCTTGCTTGCTGTAACTCACATTCCCTCTTACCTTTCTGAACAGCTCCACTCACCTCTTTTTGTGCTGCTCCTCAGTGTCATTTGCCACATTTCCATTTTTTTTTTAGTTTTTCCGCTCTGGTTTTCGTGTCCTCAGAGTTCCTGAGGCAGCTGTATCAGGTTTTTGCTGTCCTCTGCATTGGTTTGTCTGGCATGCCTTTAAACAGTCTCTGGTAGCGACTGCCAGCTCTCCTGCGCTCCATCCATCAGATTGTTTCTGCATAGATCCTTTGTACTTGTTATTTCAGTATGTCAAAATTTGCCTTTTTGAAGTCCATTTTCCTTATTCTGTTGCTCTTCCTCCTTTTCATAAAAATGTGATGTCACTTATTTTCACATTCACCCAAATGTCACTTTTGACTTCCAGCAAGTTTTTCCCTGCTATAGTCAGAAGCAACTGCCACCCCATTTCCCCCCACCTTTGGAAATAAAGCAGTCACCAAGCCATATGTCCGAACTCCTGGCGGTGGTACACTTTTCCAGCAGAGAATTAGACAAATAAAGTCACCCAATATTAAAGATGGTTCTGTTATTTCCCCAAATAAACTTCTGCCAGCTCCTCCTCCTAACTGCAGAGTCAGTGCTGAACGCCCAGCAGCCCACGCTCCACGCTCCTTCGCCCTTTGTTCTCCGACTACAGACATTAATTAACGAGCATTTCACCTCATGCTGAACTGCAGAGAATGTACAGACCTTTCCTCTCACCTGTCCTACCTGGAACAAGCTATCATTTACCATGCTGAGATCCTAGTCCTATCATTTGTCCCACAAGCACTTGTAATTCTTATTAAGTTGTACCTTTTATTATGCGGAAAGTCTTTAACTTCTTCCTGCATTTAATTCTAATCTACCAGCCATTTGTATAGGAGCACCTCAGGTGTTCGGCTGGTTTTCCCGGCCTTTGTTCCTCTCTATGCTCCTTTCACACATTTTGGTTTTGTTTTCATCCGCCTGCGGACTTTCACCGCTGATGCTATTCAAGCCTTCGCTCTCAAACGGGACCCGGGAGTGCTTTCCGCGGGCGGATGGAGCCCACCATTCCCAGCTGTCCCGCCAGAAAGCCCCACGCCAGCAGTGAGGAAGAGCTGCTGCTGTGACAGCTGGAGTGCATAGCTTTGTGCAGAGATTTCACATCCTTGCATCTGATTTTCCACTTGAGGGCACCCTGCTAGGGCCTCCAGCTGGCCCCTCTTAGGGACTGCCTTGCACCGAGACTTTATAACGCATCTTCTCCAGAACTCTGTGACCCCTTTGCATCCTCCCAAACATCACCAGCGACCCTGCGAGCTGCCTGGCACGGCTGCAGCAGGGTCACCAGCGACCCTGCGAGCTGCCTGGCGCGGCTGCAGCCAGGCTGGCGGTGCCTGCAGCTGATGGGACAGGCAATGGAGCCGGTGCCAGCCCCGCACGCAGCCAGAAGCCAATGCTGCGCACGGGATGCAAGAGTGCATCTGGGTACAGAAGCTGGCTGGGTCTGGCGGGGTACTGAGAAACTGCAGACAAAATGGTTCACAGCACAAATATGTCCTGATAAACACTGGCTAGTATTAATTTAATGAATTGAGAACTTAACTGGAACCAGTGTTGAGAAGCATATCCATTATCCTTTTCACAGCACGTATTAAGAAGTGCACTGCAGAGGTGCAGACTGTTGTAATGTATAGAAGAACTGAGCTTATTAGGACAAAACCAGAGCTCCTTTGCTGTGACTTCCACATAGCTGAAGTTCAAGCACCTGTTTCTGATCTTTGCCAAGTATGGCCAAGATGGAAGAGGGCATTTCTAGGCCTGCCAGCAAGCTACAATAATTTGAATTTCAAAACCGAAACTTCAGAGCTGAAGGTCTTGAGAGGATATCTGATTCATAACAAGCAGGACATACAATAAAACAATTACCGGGGCTTGCAATATAAGATCATATTTCCGTCATGACAGGAATGTGACAATACCCATTAGACAGCTTATGACAGGAGAATAAATAAGGCTTCAATTTGAACAAAAATAACTATACTGTAACTGTAAGATATACATGTGTGTGCATATAAACAGCAGAATAAGACCCGTATCAGTTACTTAACTATTCAAAATGGACAAAACAAGAAAAAAATACCTTGTTTCCTCACACAGCAAAGAGATTAATAATAGGAAAAGGCGGCAGGTTTCCAAAACCCGACATCGCCCCTTTACTTGGAGTGCTCTCACAGGGATGCTGCAGTGACCACCTGAGCCACACTGCTCCAGGAGGGCTGCGCCGCCTTCCCCACCCGCAAGCCCGCACACCGGCTGCTCTCTCGCACTGTAACATGTACACCAGCTATAGGTGGTCAATGGTACGCGCCCTCGCGGGGCAAAGCGTGCCACAGTAAGGCACCCCTCCATACGCTCTCCCCTCTCCGACAGGCTGGTGAATCTGGAGACGCGTCTCTACTGCACCCAGTCTCACACGGTCTCTAAATGCGGAGCAAATGAATTAAACAAAAAGGCCTTCCTGATATAAAACAACAGGGGCTTTTAATTAAAAATGAAATTTTATTGTAGTTCTATCATACTACTGTGTAAAAATATGGGGGATTTTTCATTCTGAAATGCTTACCAAAAACACTGGTTAAAAGAAGGTTGCGATCTTACTAATGTGTAATTATCATCAGTGATTTTGTATGAGGCAAATACACAAAACGGCTACCATTCCTCTCTAAATGTACAGAAGAACAATATTATGCTTTTGCCATGGTCACAATACACAGCACGCTGTAGAGAATGGCTATGGACTGCCAGCCTCAACACTCATTTTTTTTAATTTGTATCAGACCTTGAAGCATTTCTGTTAAATAACTATCTTGGAATATAGAAAACTTTCAAATTCATATGAATAATTAACTTTCTGTGTTGTCTTTAAGGCACATATTTCTATCCAAATTTCATTTTGGTCCAGAGGAGCAACTGTATTTCAGACACCAGCTATCCAGGTATCTGACAGCTCGGTTTGTTATAACTATCCTTATGTCCATAGACTTCAACGACATGTATTGAATCCACTGTCTGTACCGCAGTGTTGTGTCCTGGTACAGCTTGTTTCACAGGCGCACTACTGCTCTTGGTTAACTTGGGCAGATGATCGCTGTCTTTGCAACACCGAGGAGCTACGATGTCCCGAGTCCACTCCTCCTGGAACCTGTAAGCATGAAGGAAAAAGTTATTTCTGTTTCATTTGCTCTGGTGAGGATACAGAACTTTCCAATCCATTTTATTTGCACATCAGGCATTTTGCAAACAACTTGTGCGGTAACATATGGACTCACTTCTCCTAGCACTAAAACCAGTTGGCAGCAGCGGGGCAAATAATTGTGTCTCTCTAAAAGCTGATGCAGACCTTGAAAAGACTTGTGAGGTTGGTTTTATTTGGGGTTGGGGCAGATGTTGTTTGTTTTCCATCAAACGAGTCCCCAGCTTCAATTTAATGCTCCACTATCTACAGACTATTACTAAGAACACCTGAATGCCGGGACTGGTGCAGAAGGAAAGTCCTTGCTTGGTTAGCGGAGCACTGTTGGGAGCACCAGAGCCTTGAATGGTGTTATTTGCAGAACTGCCAGCGATGCCTACGCAGCGCTGTCGCATCTGGCTTGTGCTAGCCCTTGACTGCCCGACCTGGCTACCGCCTGGCCCTCCCAGAAGGGACCGCAGGCTGGGACTCTTATTTGCCAGCTGCGTGGGTACGCAGCACTGGCGGTCACCGGTCCGTCCTGCACCCCACCTTTCCACACCAGGAAAGGAGGGCTTGCCCAGCTGTGGGGTAAGCCAGCACAGGCTGCTGACCCAGACAGCAAATAACCCAGCGGTGGATGGTGTGGGCAGAGCAGCAGCAGTGGCAGCCAGAGATGGCAGAGTTGCTCAGTAAACTACACACAACTCATTCAGGAAAACGGGGGGATGGGATCAGCTTGTTCTTGAACTCTGCTGCAAGGGGCATGATGGATGCAGCTGGCGTTAAGCACACGGCTCTGTGAACCAGAAGCCGGTTCAGACACAGCCCTTTTGGGTTTGTGCCAAATTACCGTAGCCTGAGCGTGTGGGCTCTTGTAAAACATCCGTTATTCCACCGCAGCTGTTGGCACGCAGGGCAGATGCTGAGGTCGCTTGCCCCACATTCACTGCAGGTAAGCTAGCTCACGTGGCTCCTCTAGCTTCCTCTGACGCCATCGGTGTTGGCCACTGAATGCAGCAGCCTGCACACCCACACCCCGGACAACGCGGTCTTACCCTTTCGTACGTGAAAAGCCGGTCAGGAAACAGAAGCTGCATTCTGCAATTATCAGTTGCAGAAAGCCAGCAGAAATGCTCATACACGAAATGTGCATACGTACAGGAACCACAGGGGAATGACAGAAAATAAAACCAAATAGCTGAGGTCTTGCTGTTCTGGTACAGAGTAGGCATACTGCAGATACACCTTTCTTGTAAAGGAGAATAAATCTTGCTCTTCACTGGAAAGCTGTATGACAAAACTATTTGGGGCATGAGCTACAGTCAGATAGTATAAAGGCATCTTAAACCACCTCTGCTTTTGATGCGAGAAGGCACTGTATCAGTGTAGCCAGAATATACTTATCAAGGAGGTACTCAGATGAGCAGAATTTACCCACCTGTAATTTGGACAACATCAAACTCATGTATTTCTCAAAAAACCAGCGTGGTAACTTCACCCACTTTGTATTGATTTGTACTGTTTCAACTGTGCCTTTTAATCTTGGTGCGTCAACAAGTCCTCAAGTATCTTCGTGTCTGACACCAGAACACCCATCTGAGTACTCCTGAGTACTCCTTGCCATCAGGGAACAGAAGCTGCATGGAGTAATGCTGCAGATCTTACTGCTGAAAGAAAATCTTCTGAGATACTTGCTACTGTGCTTTCTTTTTTTTCTATAGTACAGGAACTCAGTTCTGTCTTCTTGAGGTGGTCATCAATAGTTACAAAATAAAAATCAAATCGAAAGACCGTGTACAGGGAGAAGAACTGGGATAAAGTTTTGCATGGGGTAGCCGCAGCCTTTGCAAATAGCCCTGCCAGGATTATAGTTCAAATCTAGGTATTCTGGTTATTTTTTACCTGGGCAGAATTCATCCCATTCTGATGTTTTCTCCTATAAGGCTCTGCACTGTGAAACTCTGCGATTACCCACGGTCCACCACCAACTCAGAAAGCCAAACTGGCTAAAACTGTCCTGGCTAAGCAACCTCTTCCTTCCATTTTGGGAACTGTTAAGCTTCCATTGACCGAAATAAGTCTAGTATGAGGTGACAGTAGGCACCCTCCATTCACTGCAGTACATCGAACCCTGTGGACGTCAGAGGGACAGTGAAGTCAGCGGAGTTCCACCTAAGCAGTGGCTGAGAAGAGCTACTAAGAGGGTTGCAGTGTCGGCAAGGGACAGATAAATGTGCACGCAGTGGGCTCTCCTCTGCACGCCTGGCTATCAGTCAGACGCGGCCTTCAGTTTGCACTTTCATCCTCGGGAGCTCTGTACTTTATCCAGAATAAGTGTGACTTTTTTTCAAGTGCTTCAACTTTCCTTAACTCCAGTTTCCAGCTGGGCTACTTCAAAACATCACGGTAAGAAGATCAGAAGGCCTCCCTGTACTCTTATCTGGAAATGCAAACCCACCCAAGGATGTGAGGTGCGGAACAGCCTAGCTAGATGCACAATACGTTTGACAAGGACAGACTTGATGTGACAGCTACAGTTAGAGCTCCCATCTGGGGAGAAGAACAGCCGCCATAGCATTTGTCAATGGGTTTTAGAGGATTCGCAAGAATTTTGCTTTGTGTGACTTGAGAGCTGTTCCTAGCTGGAGGGGAAAATGCTGTTAATGGGACACCCGAGGAGTGTGAGAACTCAGAGCAGTGGGGCCGCCACAATGCTGCCCGCTGCTGGCACTGGCTCTGAAAAAAGATTTTTATACTGGAGGACGGGAGGGGATTTTTTTGTTGCTGTACGTCTGGTGACTTTGTACAAGACCCTGGGGTAATCATGGAAGCATTATGAAAACAATAATAGCAGCCTTATTGAAAGCACATGTTGCTGTGCACACACCCTCCACGCTCGTTGCGATGACAATTAAAGACTGAAAATCAGAAATCGGTATAATTTAGCAGCCAGCTATCCTACCCTTTGTGACAGGGCCCCAAGATGAAACCACAGCTCACTTCCCCTGCCTGATCTTTCTTTGAAATATGTGTGTCAAAAGGTACTGGAAGATTTTAGTCTCTGAAAGGTGGCGGTGGGGAACACAGAGCACAGTAATAACAAACTAGAGGAAAAAATAGCCTCCGTGAATAGAGAAGCTCAAGGTGGGACAACTCACGGGGGGGACAATCTATATAAAAGCTTGATAAGGAATTCTGGCCCTCTCCTGTGCTGGGTCTCCTCCCCTCTGGTCCTAAGTGCCACACAATCAAACATCGTATTTGTAGGGAACTGTATTAATTACGTACAATTGTATCAAACAGGTCATTTGCTCTTTGCAGCCATCTCACTGGATGCTTTATGTAGCGAAGTATTAAACACCATGGCGATGATCGGTCCTGCAGCCCTGGGAGCAGCCCACCGGTGGCCCTCTGCAATTTAAGCCCTGTCGCCGAGCGAGGGGGGCCACGTTCACACCTGCGCAGACATTCAAGTACGCTGTGCAAATGATCCCGCACACGCACCGCAGCCTTGGGCGGCAGGAGCCAGCAGCGCTGAGCGCTGCACGCCCGAGCTTTCAGACAAAGAAGAGCAATTTCTGACAGCGAGGCCAATCGTAAAAGAAAATGCACGGATCTTTTGGAGGGAGTGAAGAGTCCAGCTCTCTGGTGAGACTGCTGACCTTCAAAAGCACCCAGATGAATCGGTTTCCCCAGGACCTCTAACAGTCTTGCACTAAGTCACTGTTGTAGAAGGTGTTTTGCCCCCTTAATTCTCCCACTGATGCATCTCCTGGCAGTCATTCTAGGTGTCCTGGTGGGTTTTTCTTGTTCTACTTAACGTTTTCCATTGAGCTTTGCAGCAGCTTGTCTCTCAACATGGGTATTTCCTCAGGTGTTGCCCCCTTTCACTCTGGTAAATCTACACCACACTACCCTGCTAGTACAAGGGCATCAGATCCTTCAGCTTTTTAATCTCTTCTACTTAGGTGTTCAGAGGAGAAAAGCAGCTGGGAAAGGGCCCTCAAGGGGGAAGAGGGCAAGGTAGGAATGTGGCCAAGTGTCCCATCTCATCTTGTCCATACTTCTAGAAGGTCCTTTGGCTTGCAGCCATGCTCCTCAGCAAGCCTGGGCAGACAGGAACATTTTTTAGAGCAACAAGAGTTTCTGATTTGCACCTTCCTTGCAACCCCTTACACAAGGTAGTGGAAAACTTCAACCATTATAGCCACTAAATCAAAGAGAAAAAGAAAACACATTTCATTTTACTGTGGGGGCCAAAGCTATTTCACCAACCTTGCATATGACTTCTTGGACTGACTGAAAACGCCGAGTTGCCTCTCCTAAGAACATGCTGGCTTTGTTTTTTTTGCAAAACCTTTTTACTTGGACATCTTTGTTGTTGGATTGCCCTTATTTGCTTTTTGCCAGGTACACTGGTAATGCATCTTGTAGTCAGAAAAGGCTCCGATACAAAAATTTCAGGTACTAAAAGTATCTTCTGTGGGAGAATATACTGGCCTTTTCTCTGCAGAAGAGATTTTTTTCTTCTTGATAATATGCTCCAGCTGTAGTGGATATCTGAAAGGAGGACTTTAAACCTACTGAGGCATGGGCTTTTCCATTTGACTCACTCCTGCAGTCAGATCAGCTACTTCATAGAGAATGTTTTATAACTTGGCCTAGAGCTGTGTAAAATAATTCATTTCAAAACAGTCCAAATTTGGAATGCACAACTTCTTCCAAATGCTTCCACACTGGGGGAAAAAAATTACCAAATTTCTTTGCTGCTCTTTAGATGTATTTTTGAGCTGGACTAGTTTCTTTCTGGTTGTCGTCTTAGCTGACAGAGGATGAAAAGGAGTTAGTCTACAGCTAAATTCAGTTCTCCCTGAGTGTGGAAAATACTGGACTATCAATTCTCCCTTGCGAAATAACAGCACATCCCTGAGTCAAGGGAGTATCTATTCCAGGACAGGTTACAGGACTGTTATGCTGAAAAAGCAAAGAAAACAGAGGCTTCCCTACGTGCGGCTATTTCTTACCATAATTAGAAAGTTGATGCAAACTGAAACGAGCTCTCTCAGCTTTGTCTTGTTACTAGCTATCTGTATTTCTCCTGGGACAGCTGTCTTTCTGCGCATGCTGGTGTATAAATATACTACGGCTCAAACAATGGGGTGCCCAGTTCTTCAATGTCTTTGCAGGCCCAAAAGGGTTTGCTGTTTGCTCTCACAATGGTTACACCAGATTGTGCATATTTTTGTGATTTCTCCTAGAGGCATGGCTAGGGCTACTTAATGGAAAGGAGGAGGCTGCTATTTCAGTTTGGGAGTCGCAAGCAAGCTGCTGGCGTTTCTCCGCCTGACTCCAGGCAGGGGGTCCCAAGGCCAAACCCGCCTCAACCCACCTGTACCAACCATTCACCTGGGGAACAGCTACAGCTGGCCCACGGCAGCGGGTGAGCGTGCCCCCACGCCCGCGTTAGGGTGACCCCACTCGTCTTTTCGACGCCAGTTTCTTTAATCTCACCCTCACTGACATTCCCCTCCGTCTCTCAAACATTACCAGTAGCTGGCACAGAGGAAGGACAGCTGTCATTAAGCTTCTCTTTGCTGGTATTTTACCCTGTGCCTGTCACGGGGCAGAGGACAACCTGCCTGCTCAGGCAGCTGCCTCAGTCCAAGCTCTCCCACACGGCTGTTTGCTGGGGATGGAAGAGGACTGTTCATCTCGGGTGGTGGTGGCCCAAGCAATTATTCCAGAGAAGGATTACTGCAGGGTCAGGTATTACCCTTCATCAGAAAATAACTGACTCAAAAATAACATAACCTGCTCAGGAACATACCCGTTTCAAAAAACCTCTTAAACCCAGCACGGCATTTCAAGTGCTGGTTCCCCTGCAACACCAAATGTCCCTGCTGAGGAGCGGCTGAGGGAGCTGGGGCTGTTTAGCCTGGAGAAAAGGAGGCTGAGGGGAGACCTCATTGCTCTCTACAACTACCTGACAGGAGGCTGTAGCGAGGTGGGGGTCGGTCTCTTCTCCCAAGTAACTGGCGAAAGGACGAGAGGAAACGGCCTCAAGTTGTGCCAAGGGAGGTTTAGATTGGACGTGAGGAAAAATTTCTTTACTGAAAGAGTGGTTAAACATTGGAACAGGCTGCCCAGGGAAGTGGTTGAGTCACCATCCCTGGAAGTATTTAAAAGACGGGTAGATGAGGCGCTTAGGGACATGGTTTAGTGGGCATGGGGGTGTTGGGTTGACGGTTGGACTCGATGATCTCGGAGGTCTCTTCCAACCTTAGTGATTCTATGATTCTATGATGCCCAGGACTCTCCCCGGCGAGGCCCACAGTGCCTCTCTAACCCCAGGCAGGTGTGGTGCTCTGCTGCTTTGAGGAAGGTCCCTCACTTTGGACAAATGAGGCCAACAGTCCCGGTTTCATTCTCATGCAGAACTGGGAAGACTTTTAAATCTTAAAATGTTAAAGAGAGCAGAATATAATTTACTGATTTTAGGCTTTTCTCCTATTACATCCTGCAGTCAGGCTGTGAGAGCTATTCCCAATATATCCCCGTGTTGACAAGCCCTGCCTCTGCCTAGCAATCCTCCCAGGGGGCTGTTTTGGAAGTTCATGCACATTGTTCTCCTCCAACTACGTGGCCCAGAGCTGCAGCTAATCTCCCTCCCATAGATGACAGACCCTTTTCTTCAGCTAATCTGTCTCAAACCTCTGCATCACGCAGCAACCTGCTATCTCTGCTCTATGCTCTAAACTTCTGAGAAGCCACGCTGGGGAAAACATGTCCCTCCCAGCGGCCCCATGCCTTGTAACTTGGCTTTCCCTGCTCAATATTAGCTCTTCAAATATTATAAAAGAGCAAATATGCTGTAATGCTTGCAGCTCCTGCATATAAGACTGTCTGCTAAAAATAGGTATTTTTATCCTCATTATGATTCCTTACATCCAAATGAAAGAGGTGGCATCAACAGTGACTGCATTCTGTAGTTGATGATCGCAGGTATTTGTAGACATATTTCTCAGCATTTTAAAGCAATTTGTTCAAGCAGCCAAGAAGCCAGAATGGGGCTCATTATAATTAGAGTAGTTGCCACTAAAATTCAACCATCCCCTACAAAACTATATATTCATCACATTTGTTCCATGCTTCAAACACAAGGGGAAAAAGACCTCATCTGGCGGCAGACAGGTCCAGCACAGCACACTGGGGCCTCTCCTGTCCAACAGCTGGGCTTCTACATTATTTATAACTTCTATACACCAGCATTCTGCATCCACATTATGTCACCTCGTTACAGCCAAAATTATCTCATCGGCATACCAAGGCACCGCTTTAACAGATGAGAGCTTTTTTAATCCTACATTACTCTGTAAACCATAACAAATATCTTACCTGTCTGAAAGAATTGGCTTTTTGTTTTATTTTATATTGGCATACCTGAAAGAATTGGCTTTTTATTTTATTTGTTCTTACGGTATTTTTGATCCTTAAAGTGGTGAATCAGTTAAGTCTGAAAAGCAGCATGACCTACATCCTTTTCTAGTCAAAAATAGGCTAAGATATACTCAAGAGAGTCTTCTTGAAGGGTGGAGGAGTTCCCACTCTTCGAGACACTTCACATGTTACATGAAGAAGCAGCAGAACAATTTTCTTTAAGAAAAGGAAATGCTATCGTAAAAACGACCTAAATTGCCAAGCCTCCACCCACTCCTTTCTCAGACAAGGGCACCACTCATCTCTCAGCCTTCCCCTTCTAAGTGGGTCGCAAAGCCACTTCCCACGGCTGTATCACAGAGAACCACGCGTACTGCGGCCCTGAAAAAGGCAGGGAGAAAACGATCAGCCTCCCGTGCTTTTTAGGAGAGTTCCTTATTAGAAAAACAAAGTAGGATTTCTGATTTGCTCAGAGGTCTAGCGACGCATTGCACAAATTCCTCCACATGTCTGAAACATTAACACGAGAATAGGATAGGATAGGATAGGATAGGATAGGATATAGTATTTCAGTTGGAAGGGACCTCCAACGATCATCTAGTCCAACTGCCTGACCAATTCAGGGCTGACCAGAAGTTAAAGCAAATTATTAAGGACATTGTCCAAATGCCTCTTGAACGCCGAGAGGCTCGGGGCATCGACCACCTCTCTGGGAAGCCTGTTCCAGGGTTTGATCACCATCTCGGTAAAGAAATGCTTCCTAATGTCAAGTCTGAACCTTCCTTGAGGAGCCTTGGTTAAATTATCTTTTGGCTTGTTTGTGACCACGGACGCATGCTTTGGTTCACACGCACACAGCAATGTACAGAAGATTTCTTTCGGGTTTGCTTGCCCTCAGTTTTGCTGCTTTTTTCCAATCACCTCTACTTATTTCCTCGGACAATCAACGCTACAACAGCTCCACCACTACAGCAACACCCACACGGTTAGAGATTCCTCCAAGCATAGGCTGCCGACACGTCCACTTCACGTTAAACGGAGAAAGGTACCGCAGAAATAACCCAGGTAGTAAACAGGTCCTTTCACGCCGGTCTTCCCAGCATAAGCCAGCTTCGTGTTTGCACCTCCCCAGGGATTTGCCTACGCTGTCCTGCTGTTTCCAGTCAGCTGGATGTGCACCGGATGATGAACCAGCCTAATTCGCTACGCACAAAAAATAAGTCTTGCAAGTGAAACACAAAGCTGACAGATCATTTGTTGCCTTCAGGAGTTGGCATGAAATACGTTAGCAGAATTCCCACGTCTCATCCTGCGCATAATCCATTTGACAGAGTTAACCAGTAGAAATTAGCATCTTTTACTAACCTTGATTAAATAGATCTTATTTGAGTGAAGAAAGGGAACAAGGTGCAAATGGATAAAGGGTCACACCTGTTCCGAGAGCAATTCCAGGACGGTTTTATTCAGGGTCTGTAACAGCTTCAATGCCATTTCCACCTCTGATTAGAAGCGGCACCCGTTCTCCACGTGAGAAACGGCTCGACTTTTGGCTCTGGGGTGCAGAGACTAATACACCTGATACCCTAGCTGATTTTTGCTCCGGCTAGTGATTAGCCGGGATCACATCTCCTCTGCATGCTGGAAATAAAGTAGACCTCGATTAATAGCGGACCTCCTGCATCAGGAGGTGGGTATGTGCACCAGTATTTAACACAGCATGTGTAGTGTTCTACATAGGAAAAAAAGAGCTCACAGGCTTTCCTCCTCCTGCCCTCTGCAATTCCCCACTGAAGTTTACACATTCTCCAGTTTTCTAAAGAAATAATAAACTTGTTAATTTCTGGCCCCAGAGAAGCTGCTTATCCAGAAGAATTGTGTATTCCCTGGTGCTTTCAGTTAAGAAAAAGGGTACAGAATTTGGTAAACATAATACAGCAGCTTCTGCTCCGTGGAGTGGTGCAGATAAGAACCCAGAAGGAGCTCGAGGCTCCAGCAGAGCACTAACTTGTTTACAGCCCTTTCGAAGTTTATCCATATTATTTTAAAAGCAGATTACACTTATACAAAACATTAACATCGTAGCAGATTGAAGTTGCCCAAAATTAAAAATTGCATCCTGAGTCTTCTAAAAACTGTTTAGGTTATAATCAGCATTTAATTAGCTTTATACATCTTTCTGAAATCACCCAAAGCTAGGAACTGATTAAGCAGCCATCAGACTTTTGTGCAAGTGCTCCGTCTGAATGTAATTTCCAGCTGCACTGTGACATGGAAGTAGGTTTATAATCTGTATAAAATTGTTTTCTGCAGGTAACCACTACAAATCACAGACACTGCTGTACATAAAAGCTGTACAAGTGAGCGGTGAATTAAAAGCAAACAAGGATTGTGCTATGTGTTATCGTACATGGTGACGACGCAGAGCCCAAAGGATATAAAAGACACAACGACGTGTGTTTATATGAATGGTAATAGCAAAACAGCGATTAGAATTTAACGCGTATTCATCTTTCTGTTTTTCTTCTGTTGGCAACAACACAGCCAGCGTTAACACATCTGGACACTTTCAGAGGTGATTTTGAACTGACACAAAAAATACCTATGCCCACCATCCCCGCACCCACAGTACGTGACGCACTTTATTCCAGCGTGGACATTTCTTTGGACTACCCAGGGTGAGGGCTCCCACACCGTGAGCCTTCACGCTGCCTTGCGGATGAGGATCCCATTGTGTTTGCCCTGCACACCCTGATAAGGGAACGGTATTTCTCAAGAGAGCTTTCGTGGTCGCTGAGGGATAAATGGTAATACTCGATGCCCACCTTGAGCCATACCGCGGCCCCAGGTGTCCCTGCCGGGCTCCTGTCCTACGGCTCTCAGGCCAGCTGGCACCTTGACACCACTAACCAACAGAGAGTAGTGACTTCCCTGCTGCAGTTTAGCATCAATTTAACAAAGCCAATTAAAAACCTCTCTCCAGTCAATCCGGTGCAACCTCCCCTGCAGACCAGGCTTACCCAAGCACTACTGGGGATAGATGAAAGAAGCTGTAAGGAGGGAGGTCACGCTCAGCTTCTCCGCTGTCTCACCTTTTGGCAACATTAATTCCCCACAAGGCGGGCGAGTTCAAGGACAAGCCCTGACAATCCACTGGCATCACGTCCTCTTCAGGAACATCCCTTTAAAACGCGTTTTCAAGGAATCCTCCTTCTGAAATTTGTCCAGCAAACTCATTCAAACCCTCTACATTTTAACAGCCTTACCTGTAGAAGCCTTGGTTATCATACGCCGTGTTAGTCACATCATCAAATACGGATTTATTCCTGAGTTTCTTATTGTTGTTGTTGTTGTTTCTTCCCTTAAAGCCAAAGTAAGCAGCTTGCATGTGCTCTAGTTCTTCAGTTCTGAGCTGATACCACAGCTGCATATCTCTGCGAATAAAGCAAGGGGTAAAACACATCACTGTGATGAACGGCTGTATATCTGACCTTTTATCTGACCACAGCCCTGACTCACTAGAGCTTAAATCTAAATCCCGGTTTACTGAAGACAGCACTTAAACACGTGCTGAACTTCAAGCGTAAGCCAAATTTCCAGAGGCTTAAATGCCTGCTTAAATACCTTAAGGCGGGGGGTTCTTAAACAGCATAAACATTATTCTGTAAAATAGTGTTATTTTAAGTATTATCCAGCACTCCTCAAAAAACAAGCAAACAAACAAAAAAAGAGCAATTTTCTTATGAGCATCTGTGGATAGTTCAAAGGAACAAAACCCCAATAATTATGTCAATTTGATTCAGTAGATTTTGAGACTACAGGTAATGGGGAAAGTCACATAAGGCGTGATGTTGTGTCAATGTTCTCATGGATCTTCATCAGTGACACACGTCAGGCCAGATCCTGTTGTACGTGGAAAGACTCCAGACCATTCCCATTTCATGGAATAACTTATTTCAGAAAAAAAAGTATTTTCTGTGAATTTTTGCAGCACTGCCGTTCCTAAGGGTTCAAAAATCACCAGGCACGTTGAAAAGATGAATTGACTTAAAAATGGAGGGGACGGGTAGTGTTGCCTTTGTTAAGAGCACGGCTTACTCAGTTGCCTTCAGGATTTCCTTTCAGAAACGCTCAAGGCGCTTTTCATGCTGCTCTCTACAACTCCGGGGCAAAAAAAACCCCATCACAATTTCTTTCCTTGTTTTTAAAAGAAGTCTAAGATTTGCATAATCACAGACACTGACACTAGCTGATGGGACGCGATTAAACTGTGAGGGCTGGCAATGTTGCTTTTTGGCGTCATGTCTGTCCTCTCAGGATGCAATCCTGCTCCTACCAAAGAAAACGGCAGCTACGCTCACGCCGTCGGACAAGGTCTGCGAGGGGGCTAAATTATGTGAGGATTTTCAGCAGCCTTTGTCCTTTTTCTTTCCAAATGCAAGGATAAAACACAAGATGGCACTTCAAAGACCATCAAACAGATACCCTGCAAGACAGGTTTGTAGGCAGAGGTGATCTTTTCTAGTGGACCAACTAAAAGACCCAAAAAAAGTAGACAGGCAGACTTCAAAGCTAAAGGCAAGATGAGGACATCCTCCCTACCCCACCGGTACAGACTACCTTTTCTTTCAGAGATGGTCTAAGAGACACTTATTTAACTAATCCCCCACCAAGTGTCCTCATTTTGTGTCATCAAGCCTGCAGCCTCTCTTCAGGTTGATGCTCTGTGCATCCAGAAGTTGATCCACGTTTTCCCTACGTGTGGACCCCCGCGCACTCACGCCCTGGGACGCTGCCGGCTGCGGCAGCGCCCCCCCCCCAAAACTGCAGCACGGGCTGCGGGTCGAGCAAGTTTCATACAGGGATGTGTTACTCTTTCTCACGTGACAAGGACGGTTTCTCCATCATCTCAGTTGCTTTCTGACAGCAGGGCCGAGCCACACAATGTCTGCGGTGCCCCCAGGTTCCCCCCCCCCGGGAGCGGGGCTCAGTCGTGGATGGGCCAGGTTGGAGCAGCTCCGTCAGGAGGCAGCGAAGGGAGGACAGAGGGCAGCAGGGAACTGAGAAGCTCCCAACACAGGGAATCATTTTATGTCCTGATGACAGAACCAGGTCAAAACGTCTGGTGTGAAGGGCTTTTCTTTTGTATGAGAAAAATATCAAGTCATCAAAGTCATGTGAACAGCTGATCTGGACAAAACTCCATTTAAAATAAATGAAAAACAAGGACTTTGATATGAATAGTCTTATCAAAAAGAAAAGCGGTGATTCCAAAAATGCCAATCAACCCTTTTATTTCAAAAATTATTTCGTGCTATCAGTGAAAACCTAATATTATGAATGACACCAACGACTTTCTTTTTTGCCTCACAAAATCCTTTCAAGGGAAATAGAAAATCTGTATTTTGGTTACAATCAGATTTCAAAATGACAGAATTTCCCTCCTAAGCTGATTCCCACGCAGCTCTAGATAAAACACAGCCCGGAGCAGAGAGACCTTCACTTGTGTCCTCCCCAGTCTCCCTCTACTCCACCGCTACCCCACCTCACTCCAAACACTTCTCTGAAGCAAGAAGAGGCTTAAAATCAACCAGAAGCGCAGCTTACTGCCTGCACCGCAGGCATCAGCGGGACAGGGTGCAGCCACCCCGCTGAGTTATGAGCAGCGGTGGGAACGACGAGCAGGAGAAGTGGGAGGGAAACGAAGAAGAGGTGCCCGTGGAAAGCCTTCTGCAGCAGGCGACTTTGGGTGGATGCTCTCACGAACAACAGTGGCTCGGCTTTAGCGGAAAGCCAGGGGCGGGCAGCGCCCCTCACACTGAGTTTTTATAATGGACTGGATTGGTAAATTTTACTTCTTCCCGTGCCTGTCTATAATCCTGCGCTTCAAGCCAGAAGACAAAACCCGACATCCTTCCAGCACAGTGTTGTGACAGCTTTAAGTATGCTTTGCAGACAGTGAGGGCTTTGATGGTTTTGACATGGGTAGATTAATTTGCCCAGCAGTGTTCAAGGAAAGCAAAGGAAAAGATGAAAGAGAGAGAAGAAGGGAGAGCGCAGCCAATCTTAAATAATTCAAGGAGAGAAAGACTGGGCCAGCAAATAAGACTTGTACGTTCAGCTTCTGCATAATCCTGGGTAAATCCAGATCTGCCCGGGCCCACTGAGGTCATCTGATATTAACAGACATTAGGTGCCTAAATAGTCTTGAATTCCAAGTCTTTCTATGCCTAAAGCCTACAAATTAAGGATTTTAAGTAACTAACATCATTGTGGTGGTGTGAGCATCAAGTCCTTTGAAGCTCTCTGCTATCACAGCAATGGGGTCCATATGATGGACAGTCTTACGCCGGTTTTAAAAATCTTTTCTTGACATACCTTTGAGTCCTCCTCCTTTCACTTTTCTTCACGCACTTGATAAGACAACAAGTTAAAAAAGCCATGGACATCAGCAGAATGACGGCACAGCTCACAATAGAGGCAATCACTGCGACCTTAAATCCAAAAGTCTCATATTTTGATATGGCTGCAGCAAAGCAAACAGAGAAGCACATTTCTAAGGTCAACCCATGAACTTATCTTTCACATTTTCATTAAACCATGCTGAAACCTATCTGCTTCACACTTCTGCTAGTAATAGCTCAGTGAGGACGTCCACGTTAGTATGCGTCAAGATACCAGAGTATCTTGGCTTCAGCTTAGAGCTATGCAAGCCTCAAATTGGGCTATTTAAAAATCTCCTGTTTATAAGCTACTAATGAATTGTTCACAAGTATTTCACCACTGCAACTAATTAAACACAATGCCTTTAGCACTGCAGTAGCTAAAAAGCACAACTTTGTCGGCATATCAAATGCAGATGAGCTAGCAGACTCCTATAAGCAATTGTTAACAAGGACTGGAGCTGCAAAAACAAATACTGACGGGGGTAAATGGGTTTAAAGAAGCCCTTTAGAGCAAGGAGAGTTCCATATAGTAACATCCTATTTGGCAGGCAGGGAACAACGTGTCTTCCTCTGTTTGGGGAAGGATGCAGGATGGAAGGGACAGTATCTGCAGGGCTGAGTGTTCACAGTGACCTGATGTTGGAAGTGAATTATCCAGACAAAAGGAGGAGTGGGAATGCGGTGTGGCACAGCTAACGCAGATCTCTGCCAACTCATCTGGAGCACTCAGCGTGTCTTGCTTCAAAACTCATCTAGTTCTTCCAACACCACGATGGCCAGCATCAGAACTGGTTCAGCTGAGCTCCACACAAACCTTTACATTTCTGCAGCCTCTGGAGGGGAGGATTTATCTCGTTTTTCTTTAATGGAGTCTCTCAAATGAGAAATAAGAATAGCTGAGTTTGTGAGAGAGCGATAGGTGTCTAAAAGAGCCATCCATCTACCAGTGATTTAAAATCATGCAAGGTCTGAGACACAGACTGAGATTCTCAAAGCTCAGAGGTACCACGTTTTGCTTGGGCCTACTTCTAGTCAAATTACTAACAGCCTTATAATAAATAAGAAGGAACACAGCGTGAAAGGTAGTTAATGTTGTTGCCATCCAAACGCTATTTGTCAATATGGTAACTTTCCCATGCGGCTGCCCACAGGCAGCAACCTAAAACTGCTCAAAAAATCTCTCTGTGTTTCTTTTGCAGCAAAAATATCTTCAGAAAAGAATGCCAGGAGATTAGAGGGTTTGCAAGTATGCTTGCACATTAGTTGGTCCTATCTATACATTTTCTAAAGAAGGGTACAGCTTGTAGCTATAGAGCCGCAGTTATTCCGGGTGCGACGCTACCGGAGTCACTATGTGAGACCAGGCATAAATCCGACTGAGTCTTTTCTGTGTCACGATAATGAATTATGTCAGAACACATATGGAGCACAATTACAGTCAGTGGGGGCAACTCTGAAGGAAATTGAATTTGTCTTTTTCCTTGCACAGATGTCTAGAATTAATCTGAACATTGTAGGAGATAGGCAGGGCAAAATAAACACAGTGCAGCCCAAAGGGACTGGGAATGGTTTGGAAAGAACCTTACGCTTGCAGGAGGGCACTCCGGCGGTCCACTGGGTACCGTTCCCTTTCCAAACGCAGGTGATGACGCCTGGTCCCTCCAGCTGGTGCTCGGCAGAGCACTGGAACGTTATCACCGTCCCCACGGCCGTGCCGTTGCCGTGAATGATCTGCAGTGTGCCAAGCTGGGGAGGGAAGACGTGGCTGCACTGCCCTGCAGAACAAAAACAAAGCAAGACAATGCAGCGCCAGAGCCAAAAGCGAAGGTCCACTTAAGTTTTATTGCAATCGGACTGTAAATCAGTCCAAGTTAATGGTCAAAACAAGTAACAGACCTCGGGGCGGGCGATGCTGACTGCTCTGCCAAGTACCAGCCCAACGCCAAACCCCCTTCGGTGCCGTTCAACAGCTCCACTGCCCTGACCCCCGGCGCAAAGGGAGGTTTTACTCGTGCTGCAACGTTATCTACTTAGACTGGTACATATTAAACATAAAAATAAAAAAAAAAGCCATTCTGTGAGTGGCATGGTCTCCTACAGATTCCTGTCTTGTTGGACTCTGTGTGTTTAATTAAGTACTCCGGCTGGCATCTTCCACGCTGGGAGTACTCAAAGCATATCTTCCCCCTTGCAAACTTCCCAAGATCCAATGGACCGATCACGTATTTCAACGTTTCAGTCCACCTGGTAGCATCTTTTCGTGATCCTACAGAAACTTCCTATCTTTCAAGAGCACTGCACCTCTGTTAGTCTTGGCTGAAACGAGCCGGCAGGCTCAAAAGCCACTGTACAGGGAGGGGACAGAGAGAGGCACACACATACAGCACGAATACGTTCGACTTATCTCCATTTTCAAGTGACAAACTCTGCTTTACAGTATGTAATTCATTTTTAGTACGTTTTTGTTCATTCGGCTTTTCTCTCTCTATTTCTTTGTCGTTCACACTGCTGTTCTTTGAGGCATGGAGCTGTTCTCCTCTCGGCCACCTAACGTCAGCCACTAACTTTATACATTGGGGTTTATTGTCACAACATTCCTCGTTCCATTTTAAACACGAATTTTAATGATCGGTCACTAAGACAACATATGATTTCCAGATATACCTCAAAGATAACAACAATAAATACATTTTCTGGTTTTGTACCTGCACACTGACAGAATCCAGAAACTGTTTTACACAATCTTTTTTTTTTTTTTTTTTAATTTACTAAATACCAGCACAGCTTCTGCATCAGAGCCCAAGTTCCCTATCTTTTCCTGGATTTCCAAATGATTTCAGCAGACTCAGAGGCAACTGGGTCGCAGTTGCAAGACCAGAGTTGCAAGCACTGCGGTGACACACAAAAAAATTAAAAGGGGGAAAACACGCTTCCCACACTTAGAAGCAAAAAGAAATGTAGAGTTTGAATAGCCTCCTTGAGAAGATCTTGACAGAATCACATGTTGCTAGCAAATCTATTTTATTAATACTAAAACTCCCCCCTGGTCATTAATTAAGCTTCTGCAATCAAACCGCAGCAGACAGACTTACTACCTATCTTCAGTTTACGCCCTTAAAAACCCCAGCCCCCTGGAAAACCAACTCAAAGACATCTCAGCAAAAGACCAAACAAAAACCACAGTGACAATCACCGGTCTAATCTACTAAGTAAATATGTACCGAGGACTAGCTTTTAAAAACAAGCCTGCTTTAATTCCATGCAGATCAGTTCTGTTTGGTTTGCCACTTCTTTCAGTCTCTTACTGAGGCAGCAATTCCCCTCCATGAGAGCAAGTATTTTCTAGAGCGTTGTTTCCCTTCGTCCCTTGTCCTTCCCTCCAACATCCCGTTACTGTAACACACGGGATGTGGGCATCGGACACCCTTCCTCCTCACTTCAGATGAGCATTACCAGTTTGGGCTTTTCTTTTTACCTTAATCACTTGGAGACTTACCATGAAAAACCACTGTCCTAAGCTGCAAAATATCTACCTTTTTGCATTTTACACTTTCAAGGCTATTTTTAGATTTTGGGCCCCTCACTACAAGAAGGATGTTGAGATGTTGGAGCGTGTCCAGAGAAGGGCAACGAGGCTGGTGAGGGGTCTGGAGAACAAGTCTTATGAGGAGCGGCTGAGGGAGCTGGGGTTGTTTAGCCTGGAGAAAAGGAGGCTGAGGGGAGACCTCATCGCTCTCTACAACTACCTGAAAGGAGGTTGTAGCGAGGTGGGGGTCGGTCTCTTCTCCCAAGTAACAAGCAATAGGACAAGAGGAAACAGCCTCAAGTTGCGCCAGGGGAGGTTTAGATTGGACATGAGGAAAAATTTCTTTACTGAAAGAGTGGTTAAACATTGGAACAGGCTGCCCAGGGAAGTGGTTGAGTCACCATCCCTGGAGGTATTTAAAAGACGGGTAGATGAGGCGCTTAGGGACATGGTTTAGTGGGCATGGGGGTGTTGGGTTGATGGTTGGACTCGATGATCTTAGAGGTCTTTTCCAATCTTAATGATTCTATGATTCTATATCGGATCACATACTTAAGAGTTCACATCGGTGACAATTCCAGCTGCACGAGATGCAGAAAGTAATTCAGGGCCAAATTTGATTCAAAGTACATCTGCTTAGCCGCCACAGCAGCCC
>NW_008825608.1:1183927-1193342 GCF_000699105.1 Pygoscelis adeliae
ACTCATTATTCAGCCTCTGCTCTCCAAAGAATAGACCATTTGGCACTGGACCCTTCCTTTCAAGGCATATTTCATTTAATCCAGCATCGGCCATGCTGAGTAACACGTGCAGCTGTAGCTGGTTGCTCTTGACCCTTTCCTGCACTGTCCTTGCCCGTGATATGCCGAGTGATTAAAACCTCTGAACGTCAGTGACCTTGTCAGCGTTATTCCTCAGCCACAGATTTTAAAATATTTTCTTCACTTGAGCACTGCAAAGATTTCTAGCGGCCCATGTCCCATGAAGCCACGGACATTTCCTCGCTTTGGCCCGGGCTGTAACAGCACTGTGTCATCCCCAGAGGATCATTCCCGTGTCAGCGTTAACAGGGGCAGGAGCCCCGGAGGCTCATCCTAACGACAGCTAACGAGAGCTAAACTTTTGAAAGCTTCTATACCTGGCTTTACAGAGGTGCGGAGCTGAACGTTCATCGACTGCATTTCATGTACCTGCATTTGGCCAGAGGAGAAATACCACTTCTTCGTCTAAGAGCTTTTCAACGCCATTTCTTCCCACCAAAGTGAAAACGTTAAATGTGTCACTACTTTTTGCTTTTTACAAGTGCCTTTGTTGAAATGCGTAGATGGATTTTTGCCGGTATGACTTTGTGAATTTTATGCAAGTTCGGATGTAATATCTACATGTTTAGTGGGCATGGTGTTTTTGGGTTGATGGTTGGACTCGATGATCTTGGAGGTCTCTTCCAACCTTTAATGATTCTATGATTCTATGATCTCTGGGCAAAATTTGCCCTAATTTTCATCAGCAATGGTCTTCTAACAACCCATTTGTAAAATAACTCCTGTAAGCTCTAGCATCCTTTGCTATTAACTATAATGTTTTTGCGGTTACTTGCTGCATTCACTGTTCTGCTAGGTTAATTCTATCCTTCCAACTCCAGAAAATCATTGTTTAGTAAGCTTCCATCCTCGTATCTATATAAGCAGATGTTCCATATAGATTTATCCTTTGAATACTCATCAGGCATGTTTATCTGACTAAATTTACTAAAATCAAGAACTTTATTATTTTTTTTTTAAATATATTTACATTTTTGTTTTCAGCTGAGGCTGGTGTTTGAGGCTGCATTGCCTCCTGAAGCAAAACACAAATACTGCGTAAACATTTGTGCTGACCAGATTTACATCTTGATTTGTATTTCTTTTCTAAATATCTAGAAAATATCATGTTCAGGTCTTGGGTTGCAGTAACTGTTAGCACCCAGAAATGTAAAATTGAATAAAACCCCTAATTATTGCTCACGTAGCTTTTGCAATAGCTGCCTCTCAAACCCCACAGATTCGTGCCTGACGGCCAGCACCTAGAGCCAGGAGGAGCGCTTGAGGAATCAACAGCCTATCAGCCGTTTCTGCATAGTTTATAGTAAACAGGAGAATTCATGATGTGTTGTTTAGCTTTGATTAGCTTCATGGCATCGTTCCTAGACTTGATATGTGTCTCCAGCGCCTAGTTCCCGTTACTCCTCGCTGTCGTTCTCCGCTCCCAGGCTCGTGCTCTGCTTACACTTCCAGGTACTGGCTACTACATCCACGCTCAAGAAGAAAACTCACTTGCCGATACATCCCTATGAAGCAAAGGCTGGAAATATTTTTTTAATTTATTTTGAAGTCCAAGAGAAGTTGTGAGGACTCTCGCTTGTTCATTTTACTCGTTGAAAAGGATTAACAAACCGCCTTGTCCACTCTGTGTACCACGCCCCCCGTACAGCATCAGCTCTGGTGAACCGGGATGACCATCAGCCATCAGCTAGCCAATTCCCTTCAGGGCACAAAGAGCTGAACCCCTTCAAGCTCCTGCAGCTCCTTCTGCAGCTTCTTGTAAAGCAAGAGCTAATTTGTACAACTGCTTTTCTTAGCGTGGCTTCACGCTAAGAGGATACCCAGTGTTCAAAACGTATCTGAAACTGCCGCTACCGTCTGCCAGCACAGAAGGGCATTTGCTATAGCAAATAAACAGATTATTTCATATGACAAATAACTATCCTCAAAGTAAAGACACTAAAGCGTAGCTTACTCCATAAATTCTTAATTCACCCAAACCACTGTGTTCAGAAATAGCCACATACGTGATTTCCAGGCACTGAAAAATAGAGAGTAATGCAAGAATTAAGACAAAATAATCCAAAATATCTCTTCTCATGCACAGACAGGATTATCTGTATTGCAAAATCGATTTGTCAGAGTTACCATATGGTTTCATTGTCAGCAAGCTGCGGATTTATGTTTTGCTGATAAGAAAACAGAAATGAGAGAGCAACCTAGGCGCTCTTGCCCGTTAAACATTTCCTGTGCTCCTTCCATAGCAAAACAGAGAGACTAAAAAATCAAATACGTCGCATAAGTATATACCAAAATGATCTAAAACACAGCAATAATTACCTGAAAGCATGTTATCAAGGTTGCCACTCACTGTTTGTGCAGAAAGGGAGCGATCCACGACTTCGCCTCATTATTCCCATACACACGTAACTCAAGCCTTTGCGTTGCTTATTGTTGACTATTTAATGCAACTAAAACACGCTGGAATGACCAGATGCCAGAAAGAGACAGAACACGGGGTTCTATAAACCCTGCAGAAAATAAACGTGCTGATACTATTTCTGCAAGTCGATTTTCCTGCAGAAGCATGCCTTAGAAATTAGTGTCCCTGAAGTCACAGGCATAATGCTGAACATCCGCAGCGGCCTCACAGAAGAGCCCTTGGAAGAGCTCGCTATGTCAAAAAGCAAAAGAAAAGCAGCTAGAAGTGAAATATGAAATAAAGCAGATGTAGTAAAGCATCTTGTGTGAGTGAAACCACCTCGCCCCAGCATTGGTCCCCTTGCAACCCTGCCTTCGCTCCCTCCCAGAGCCGGCCGTGAATCCTGCCAGGGCCGAGCATTTAATTGCACAAAGTGCTGCAACAACAAATGGCTACCAGGAGGAGCTTATCCTCCCACTAGAAAATTCAGACACCGGCACGGCTTTTTAAGAAATTAGTGTTAAACATGACACCAACCCAGCAGTAAAAGAGAGGGGGGGAGGTCCAGGCTTTTGAAGCTGCAGAGCTTGAACGAGGTCCCCAGCTGTGCTGCAGCCACCGTGCTATGGAGACGTCCTACTGCTTGGTGGCACCAGGTAATGACCTGCTGCAACCTTTTCTAACAAAAGCGCATGTCAGCAATGGCATAGGCTGACCCTTCCTACCTATTTCACTGGTTTCCGAGAGCCACTATAAAGCCGAGACGCTGGAAAGCTGTTATAGACCTGTCTGCCTTCCAACACGCGGGCATGGCCCTGCAAAGTTATTCCCGTGGGGGAGGTTTCGGAGGTCCAGGTGTGGCACAAATCACGTGCACCACAACACAGCCCTCTGCACACCCATGACTGTAAGGACCACCTTCGGCGGGCAGGGCCAGGCTCGGCCACCGCTGCCCAGGGGAGCTTCACGCTCCGGAGTCTGATGGAGACCTGCAAGAACTGCAACAGCAACCACGCTGGAGCTGTTCCCCGGGGTCAGTCCCATGGAGGAACCACCTGGACAACTGCGGACAGTGAAACCTGAAGGTACCTACAGAAGACATCTGTCAGAGCACATAGTCTGAAAAAAGAAATGCAACTCGTTAATGATATGTCGGTCTTGCGTCTGCCCGATTTCAGCATTTCCAAATGAAAATACTCCCTAGAAAACATTCTGGGTTTCTACTGAAAAATTAATTTTAAAATTGTGAAAGAGGGAACCCGATTTCTGATCATTCGCACAGGCCACCATTAAACAGTCATGGAAATGCTTTTTCAGAAAAGCTCATTCTCCCATTGATAAGGAACTTCCATGCAATTAAGAGAGAAGGAGCGAAAAAAGGTATTTGAAGTGAGTTTCTTTTCTGTGTTTACACATCCATACTCAAATGAGCTCTCTGCTCACACCTGTGTTACAGCAGATACCTTAGGCTCGCTCCTACCAACTTCCCTCATTTTTTTTTCTGTTGTTTGTTTCGTAGGTAAAACTGATTTTTCAACACACTGTTTGCAACGTAATTAACAACATGCAATAGTTCTGCAGCATGAAGGGGTGCAGGGGTCCATATTGGGACCAGTACTGCTCAGTATCTTCATCAATGACACAGACAGCGGGATCGAGTGCACCCTCGGCAAGTTTGCAGATGACACCAAGCTGAGTGGTGCGGTCGACACGCCAGAGGGACGGGATGCCATCCAGAGGCACCTGGACGAGCTCGAGAAGTGGGCCCGTGTGAACCTCATGAGGTCCAACAAGGCCAAGTGCAAGGTCCTGCACCTGGGTCGGGGCAGCCAAGGACTTGGGGGGTACTGGTGGATGAAAAGCTGGACGTGAGCCGGCAATGGGTGCTTGAAGCCCAGAAAGCCAACTGTCTCCTGAGCTGCATCAAAAGAAGTGTGGCCAGCAGGTCAGGGGAGGTGATTCTGCCCTCTACTCTGGTCTGGTGAGACCCTACCTGGAGTACTGCATCCAGCTCTGGAGCCCTCAGCACAGGAAAGGCATGGACCTGTTGGAACGGGCCCAGAGGAGGGCCACACAAATGATCAGAGGGATGGAACCCCTCTCCTGTGAAGAAAGGCTGAGAGAGTTGGGGTTGTTCAGCCTGGAGAAGAGAAGGCTTCGAGGAGACCTTATTGCAGCCTGTCAGTACTTAAAGGGGGCTTATAAGAAAGATGGGGGCAAACTTTTTAGCAGGGCCTGTTGTGACAGGACAAGGGGGAATGGCTTGAAACTAAAAGGGGCTAGATTTAGACTAGATATAAGGAAGAAGTTTTTTGCGCTGAGGGTGGTGAAACACTGGCACAGGTTGCCCAGAGAGGTGGTGGATGCCCCATCCCTGGAAACATTCCAGGCCAGGTTGGATGGGGCTCTGAGCGACCTGATCTAGTTGAAGATGTCCCTGCCCATGGCAGGGGGGTTGGACTAGATGACCTTTAGAGGTCCCTTCGTACCCAAACTATTCTACGATTCCATGATTCTATGACTCCCACACCAGGCTGAGTCTCATCGGTTGCATTTCGGGCAGCGTTGCTTTCCTTCTCACCATGTTCAGGGTCGCCGGCGAGGCGGGGGCCCCCAGGACAAGTGAGCACATCTCAGCACCTGCACGCTTCCTTGCGTACGGCTAGTTTCTGTCAGGAGCACTTCTGCGATTTCAGTTCAGCCACGGCAGCATTTGGGCAGCAGCTGCTATCGGACGGAGCAGGGTCTTTTTGGAGCAGGGAAGGGTGCATGTACAGAAGAAGAGAGAGGCAAATCCATCCAGAGAAAAGAAAGAAACAGCACAATGTCAAACACCACGCAGCGCTGAAACACAATGCCGGCGGGAGCGCTCGCCAACACGACCTTTTCAGACAAGTGAGCAGAAGCACAGAGCAAACCACTGTTGGATGCTGGGGACACTTCAGTGGGAATCTGATGCTCCTGAGCCTCATCCTCCGGCTGGACAAAGCTGGTGTGAAGCCGGTAAGAAAAGAAGTCGTGGGCAAGGCATTAAATCACCTCGTCAACACGGCTGAGGTGGAGCAGGCACTGGTGCTGTTCCCTGTGCAATCCAGAGCTTGCCGGATGGTTGCACCCACTTCATGCGGGGCTGCCGGTTACTCACTCCATAGAGCAGCGATCCCTACGTCCAGATGGGAAAATACACAATAATGTATTGACCATTGCGCGGTCCTTGACTACTCAGGGTGCCCTTGGGTGGATGAAGGATGGTAAAGCCTCCTTCAAGGTCTTTTCATGCCTGCTAATTAACAAAAATTATCAGATAGCAGCAAATTCTTGGCTTCCATCTCCGAACGAAACCCTTGTGCTACGCTGCTGCAAAATCTTACATCCAAATCTGAAGCAGACAAATTTGGTTCATCTCTCTTTACGATACTGAGCCTTTTTCTTTTCCCTCTCCCAGCATTTTTCATCTGGCTTTTGAGCTGCTCAGTGTAGTGAACAAGATGTAGCAAGATTTAGGAGTCAGCATTAAACATTTCCCAACCCTACTCTGAAACGGTAGAGGGCTGCAAGCAATTTTAATCCATGTAAAATCCAAGCAACATATCGCCCAAGTGCAAGATTAGGGTTTGATGACAACATGTGCGATCCGCTCCTATTTCAAACATGAATAATGTGTAGGACTGCTGTAAAATGATTCTTATTCATGTCTTTTATGTTACTCTTTTAAGAGAGGATTTGTTCCAGTGACCGTACTGCCATCTCCGTGATTGATTTTTTTTGCCAATTTACATCAAAGTCAGGTTATTCTCATCTGTAGATTTTACTCTTGGATCTAGCAACGAGGGCAATACTGAATATTTCTCTTCTTATGGGAACAATTAAATGAGAAAAAAGAACTAAATGAAAAATGAGGTATTTGATGAAGTCCCCAGTAAAGCAAGAACAGATGGGTTTTCTGTGCTTTATTAGTCTGTTTACCAACAGAATTGAAAAAATAGGTTGTGACACTTCTGAAAAGTTAATAATAGTGCAACTTTCGAGAACAGGAAGGAGCCATTAAACCTAAAGCAAATTAGAACCGCTCATCTATTTACCTCTTCACCATTACTTCCATAATAAAAAAATATGTAATTTTAGACCTATATCTGTATATGTGTCTCCACTATAGAGCGCACCAGAATTATGCTTTAAATCAAACTGTTCAAAATTAAAAATCACCTCTGGAAGTGATGCCAACAGTTGCTTTTGTGACCGATTGTCTAGTGAATGGAGCTTATATTCATAGAATCGTAGAATGGTTTGGGTGGGAAGGGACCTCTAAAGGTCATCTAGTCCACCCCCCCTGCCGTGGGCAGGGCCATCTTCAACTAGATCAGGTTGCTCAGAGCCCCGTCCAACCTGGCCTGGAATGTGTCCAGGGATGGGGCATCCACCGCCTCTCTGGGCAACCTGGGCCAGCGTTTCACCACCCTCAGCGTAAAAAATGTCTTCCCTATGTCTAGTCTGAATCTGCCCTCTTTTCCTTTAAAACCATTCCCCCTTGTCCTGTCGCAACAGGCCCTACCAAAAACTCTGTCCCATCTTTTCTATAAGCCCCCTTTAAGTACTGAAAGGCCGCAGTCAGGTCCCCCCTCTTCATCATTCTAAAGCAGATAATAAATAAATGACGTATTTGCACAATGCAAAGTTTGTGGCCTAGTTTCTAAAACAAAGATCAGAGATTAAAATTAAGAGGAATAACTTGAAGTGAGCTTTTCACCTGCACTTCAGCTGAGACCCTGAATGTACCAAATGTCCTGGGGCAGACAGACCCGATGGGCCGGTGATCTCACCAGGACGCGACCAAAACCCACCGCTCCAGAGAGCTGAGTCCCAACGCGCCGTCCCCACCAGGCAGCGAGGGGTCCGGCCCTTGCTGTGCGTGCCTCCAAAGGCTGTTAGCACTGCTTCTTGCATAATAGGCATTGGTATTTACAAGAAGGAGAACAGAAGTAACTGGTTACACAATACCACAGTCTTCTACAGATGGTCCTCAGCCTCCCCCGTGCATCTCTACACCCGCAGTCTCTGGAGAGGTTCAAATCCAAAGCAAGATGTGAGTGTTACCCCAGGATCTGTCACCCCATCTTTTAGGGAAAGCCAAACAGAATCGGGGATGTGAGAAACATAAAGCGAGGCAAATGAATCCATCAGCTCAACTCTGAATTTGAAATTTGCAGGTCAGGAATCTGTTTCTATATCATTTTCCTTCTCTCCAGGGAATGACAGAGGCTAGGAGCATCCCCGCACCTTCCCGCAGCCACGTTTTGAGAGGCACAGCCTTGCCGGTGGAAGTGTCCTTCATGAAACATCAGGCCGGTGAAGTCTGTAGGTTTATATTTTCAACTTGCATCATTATTTTTCCCCAGTGCTCATGAATAACCTCTCATTCGTTAAACCTGTGCAGCCAACTGTAACATTTCTGCAGACGGTGCAAAGCGATACGATACGTGGGCTCCATTAACCAGACCCTGTATATTTTCCAGCGGAAACTACGATGACCAGAAATGTTAAAATTTTCCCTTGTCCATAGTCGAGATAAGAGATTATCTTGGACCAATGCTCAAAGCATTTTTCATCATCACAATAACTGCAAGAAAACAATCACCGCAAACGAAGTAAAAGTTAAACAAACATGCTACAGAAGGCCAATGATTTTGGGAAATCCAAATTTCAGCATCCGACTCAATATTTAGCACCTTGCTGACAGGTATCAGGTATCAAGAGGAAAACAGACAAGTTTTACCAGCAGCCTGTCTTTGGCGAGCCCTTCTCCATGCTCATACAGCAGCCTGACATGAGAGAGAACCAACAACCGCTTACGAGAGCGAAACTATTTCAGCAACCTCCCTTCAGGCAGAGATGATGATGGGCATTTCTGGGGCTGGGGAAGGCTGCGGGCACTTGAGCTGTAGGAACTTGAATCGGAAAACCTGACCCTTTTGTCTGAAAGGGGATGCTCTGACAGAATCTGCTCTCTTGCTTTTGTTCCCTTTAAAACACAGAAAAAAGAAAAATGTCAAAATCACCTTGTCCAGCCAGTTCTAATAGAAATGCCTTATCAGCACTCATCCTACCAATGGGCCCAAGAAAAGGGCTCGCTGTCAGAAAAGCTTCAGCTCTGTGGCTTTTCACCTACAAAACGGTTTAGCACCTCTAAGGATCTCTGCAAAACCCTTCGGCTTTTTCTCTGTAGAGCAGAGCATTTTTTTTTTTAACACCTAAGTGGATCAATTTTATATTTAACCTGAAAGCCAGCTGGTAACAAATCCAGCATTTTCTGGCTTCCCTTAATAATTGTTGAAGTTTTGTCGCCAAAACTAAACATTTCAATAGATCTTTGGTAAACTGAGCAAGATTCAGATTTTACTGCTTCTCGCAGATGAGGAAACTACAATAGAGAGAAACCAGCTGCAATGTTGTCCATTAAGCTCTGGATCTACAGATTCAATATATAAATCACTGGTGCTTCTGGTGACCCCCAGTGGGCTGCACGGATGAGCAAGAGAGCTGGGCAGAGCAAAGCTAAGAGTCTCGGGAATTAAAGGGTAGAGGGTAGAAAATTATTCTCTGAACACACCTGATGGAAAAATGAGCCTGAATACCATGCCCTGGCAACATCAGGCATCTCCTGCTTTTAACATGGTTTTCAATAGTCTATTTAATTTGCAATAGACAGGGTAGAAATTCAGCGATTCATTGAAAAGCTCTCCACTGGAGAAGCCAAAAGAAACCTATTTTCACAAGGAAAGCACGTGTCTGTTAGGAGCCACAGATGGGTGAAGGATGAAGGATGCCCTACTGGCCAATTCGACGGGGCAGAGGCTGGCGCTCGCGCCCCCCAGGAGCCCCCCCCGCCGCCGCCCC
>NW_008825608.1:1193375-1199704 GCF_000699105.1 Pygoscelis adeliae
CCCCTGCCCGGGGGGCCGCATCCCCGCGTGCCTAGCGCCCCCACCCTGACACGCTCCCACTCCTCACCGCTCGCCCGGGCACGAGGGAGGAACGGAGCTCAGCCCAGCAGCGTGTTTGGCCCCCGCGCAGCCAGCGACGGCTCCGGGTTATCTGCCTGCAAGCAACTGTTTGGTCTGGTTTGCCTACAGCGGCGTGCAAGCACGCTTGGGGTAATGAACGTGGCCGATAAGAGCAGATGTCCCCCGGTGATGCGGCCGGTGGCCTCTTGCTTCTGCGTGACGTTTGCCAGGCTGGGCACAGCCTCGGTGGACGGCAGAAATCCCTGCCGGTGGGGGAAACACGAGGCGAGCGCTGCGCCGACGCTGCCTTGACTGAAAAATGCTCGAGTGGGAAGGGTCCAGAGCCGGCCAAAAACCACTTCAGGCATTAGAAAATTCACCCCCGACATGAAATTTTAGGTGGACCAGAAATGCTTGCTACTTGATGGTTACACGCTCATTTTTGGCCAAAAAGCCCCAAAACATAGGAATTACATTTGCACAACGCACTTATTTGTAAAGAATATAGAAACTTTTCAACCTTTTCTCTTTGAAACTACTGTCTTGTTTTAAAATGGACTATTGAATATAGGTTTGTTAGTTTTCTAGGGGAATTTCCAACCATCCCGTTAAGCAAAACCACCCTGAATGATAGAGACCATGTCTGCATTTTCTCCCCCTGGCTGGCCTGTTTTGGCTTCTGCAAGCCCTTTTTCCTTCCCAACAGCAAACTGAGCTGTTCCTGTACTTGGTCTGCTGTGTTAAGCTGCTAAATGTGCACCACAGAGCTGTGACCCGGCACTCGCAACTGTCAGCAAGAATTTCTGTGAATAATTGATTTTTTTAGACACCAGTCTGAAAAAGTTAGCAATAGCATGCAATTTATTATGGTGATGGAAATCATTCATGGACTGAGAAAGTAACAGCCAGATTTAAAAACCTTCTCTGCAGTTTCATCACTTCTTATTTTTCTTCTCTCCTTTTTGTTTTTTTTTTTGCTGCTGGGTTCGGCTTTCCTGTTCCTAGGCTTCACCCACGACAGCAGGGGGGCACGCAGCCAGGAGCTTGGCCACGGACGCGAAAGCAACCTGCAAAACTGCAACGTGTGAAAGTCACGCCGCATCCTGCCAGAAACCATTCAAGCACGGCAATGATTAACGGTACGAGTCAATAAGCACATCTGCTTTCGGCCTCCCCGGCCACAGGAATTAGCGAAAGATGGCATGAAGATTGACGGGGATGCCAGTATAAGGACAGGGAACCAGTCCGTTGTGTTTACTTTTTCCCATTAAAAAAGTCAATGATTGCAGGTGAGTTATACGCAGAATGACGAGTAGTTTAAGTGAGTAGATCAAAGGACAGCAGCCCCGTGCCCTTCCCCTTCTTGTACTGCACATGTCTAAGAAACTAAGATCTGCATCAGATAATTCAGCTAAATCACTGAATTAAGAATACGGGGCAAGGATCGTCTCGGATTCATATTTAAAATGAGTGAAAAACTTAGTTCCAATTTATATTTCTGTATTTATTAATGATAATGAGCCCAACACCAGAGCTCTCTCTTGCCTATGTAACACTGCCACGGGCTTTCTGGGGCACCTCTTTTAGAGCAAAGCAAATCCTGCATGTCCAGTCCAGACGCCTCGTCTGACCCAACCAGATAGCAAAGCTCATAGTCTTGGAGATTACTGCAGCTCTGAGGAGAAACTCTCCTGGGTATAATTCTGCTCTTTTACACGAAGGCATAAATTTCCGCTCTCCTGAATGGGAGGAATCAAACAACAAAACTCCCTCCTTGCACCTTCTTCGGCCACCCCAGCCCAAAACATATTCCCCAACGCTGTTTCCCAGCCCACACGTGCGCTCAGGTTTTTGTACACCATCTCCTGCCTTCACCTAAGCTCCTGTCCCCATTTTCACCCCTCCTCAAAATAATTCACAATCAAAGACTCTCTGCTTAGGAGACTTGTACATGTGAGCAGCATTGTGTTCAGCTTTATTTCATCCCAGAAATAATAACTTAATGATCACTTCCAACTCTGTTAGAGGAAAAGCAAGCACTTAACCCATCCTCCTCCCCTACGAGTGTTTCTACCAGCCGCTGCTGCTCCGATTTACGCTGATGCAGCTGCGAGCGCTGCCTTCCCGAGCAGCCCGGGGGCTGCGGGGCCAGCACCTCTGCACCTGCCAGGCTCTGCTCTGCCGGCAAAAGCCTGTACGTAAACCAGGCACCAGCTCAACCCCGTCTCCGAGACCCTCAACAGCTACAGGAATTGATTTATTTTGGTGAGCGGTTGCTCATTCTGCAACTTCTGCATTTCTCACTGTCATCTTAAAACAAACAAAACGCGGGAGAGGCAGACTTCCACCAAGACTGCAAAATCATCTCTTTGTCAATCTTTTGATCCACTGAGCTAGTCAAAACTGCTCCTCAGAATAACACACTCGCTTATCTGCGACGGCATTTGAAAGACAGCGTGTCAATAAAATGCCTAAGTGAAAACCAGCAACTGTCCTACATGTTGGCTTGTACCCGTCAAATTATTGAAGGCAAGATTCTGTAGTGCCAGGCACATAAAAAGGCAGTGGCAATCGTGACTAAATAAGCTAAATAGCGCTAATTTCGGCACAGTTAAAATTCTCTTTGCTGTAGAGTTGCAGACTTGCACTGGGAGGCTCCGCTTTCTCACGGGGGTCCAAAGACCTCAGTGGAACAGCCAAACCGGCAGCGTTTTGGCCCGTCAAAATGGACCACGTTTCTGGTCACAACTAACCCAGCAAGTGCTGGACTATCAGATGTCATTTGGGTGGTCTTCTGTGTTTTGAGGCTGACTTCTGATTTTTGAAATATCAATGCTTTGGGTCCAAAACATTCAGCTCACTTCATTCCCTAGCTGAAATTCAGAAGTCTAGACATAATTAATCTCTATAACCTAGGTAATTTAAAAGTAGCTAGGACAAAGTATTGGAGAATACCACAGAGAACAATCTCGCACCTTGGAGGACTGTGCCAGAAGACCTAATAACTCTTTTCCTTCTCTATTTTGTACCATTCTAGAGTTTTTATGACAAGCACAAAAATCATTCCCTCAAAGCAGTAACAATGCCCAGTGCAAATGCCTGACCACTAAGATTAGCATCTGGCAGTACAGGAGATAAAACCAATTAGCTGAAATTCTGCAACTGTCACTTCTTTTACCTTATTTAATAAAAGGTTTTTACTTCGGTCTCATGGGAGAAAAAGGAAGGAGAAATAACCCTGAAGAAGTTACAAGCCCCTGTATTCCAAGTTGTGTCACGTCCTGCCCTGTGGAAATGGAAATTCAGGATCAATGTTCTCCTTCCCAGCCTCAGGATCGCAGGAACAAGCCGAGAAACCTCCTTGCAGCCTCTCTGCAGAGCAGCAGTGCTCTTGGCTTCGAAGAACAACTTTGCTTTTGCTTTCCGGGAAGAGCAACTGTGAGTTCTCAGTGACATGATTTCACAGTTTCTGCACTGGCAAGGAAACTCACTTCAGAAAAAAAAGTTGCTCCTAACGAAAGACCGGACACCTCAAGTCAGGCCAAAGATGATACATCCAGCCCGGTAGCTACATCCACCACGGCCACCAACAGTCACCCAGAGCATAACCGAGCAAATCCACGGGGATACCCCTTCCACCCTCCAGCAAACTGCCGCTTGTGTCTGTCCTAAGCCAGAGATTAAGTCTCTTCCCTTAAATGGTGTCTGCTAGATAATTTCTTCCACGACTTGGTCTGGAGGTAGCATTCACCTCAGCAGCACGTTCCACCTTACCTTAGGCAGTCTCTCTTCTTCCCTGGTTTGGGAAGGCAGAGGGACGAAGCGGAACCACAACTACAGACAACGACCCAGCAGCAAGAGACCTACTGGTTTATAACCTGGCATAACGATTCTTTCTGTCGTGTTCTGTATTTCCTTCCTACGCTCCCTCCGTCTGCGGCTGCACCGGTGTGTTCGTACATGTATGTGTTTGTAGAAGGATGTGCTGCCCCAGTCTGAAAGAGCTACAGGATTGCATCAAGGAATGAGGGGGGAATCACAGCAAAAACCAAGGTACCACCCTGGAAAAACAGAGGGCCAGAGCCCCTAGCTTCAGCAACACGGAGACTAAAAATAGTGACGCACCTTCCTTACTCCTTCCTCTTTTTCCTGTTTCACCCCAAGAGCCCCCAGTATAATTTGAGCAGCTTCAGAGGCAACAGCAACTCAGTGGCAATGCAGTGGCTGGGCTGACGACAGCACCCCCGCTTCATGGCGATTCCCGCAGGGCAGGAAAGCGCTCAGGTCACCGCTCACATGAGCATTTCAGAATTTCAGAGGCTTTTCCAGATAATATAATGAGCCTGGCAAGAGACGGTCGATGAGTATCCGTCCATAGTAAACTACCGCAGAAAGGCAATAATACTGTAATGCTGCTGTGACAGCAAAACAAACACAGTACGATATGGAGCACATAAAAGCATCTGTATCATTTAAAAATGTAAGAGGCTGAATTGAAGAAGGCTTCTTCTCAGCTTCGGGACGTTTGCTGCACTCTTCCCCCGCGGCCACGCTCCTGCTCTGCACGTTCGCCCTTCCGATGCGCAGAATATATGAGCGACACGCTGACCTTCCCAAGGCGTACGTCAGGCTCCCACAGCTCCAGGTTTTACAGCGCTGAGCCAGTCCTAACTCTCATTTGGTTGCAGTCAAGAAAACTTCAAGGTGAGACCGTCGGGGGGAGAAACCAGTCCTCAAAAAGTAGGCGAGACCAGGAAAAGCAGAGGGTGTTTGAATTTCACAGCTGTGTTGCAGGAAGCTGTAAGGCATCAGGCTGTGCCAAGGAACTTCGTTTAACTTCTCTCTCATTCACACGTTAATTCAAACGGAAATCTTGGCAATTTTTTTTTTTTTTTCCATCCTCTGCAAAAGGAACGCGTGAGGGAGTTTGTCCGTGCAAATCTTTATTATCGCCCTACCGCTCACGGCCTGAAATTTTTACAAGGGGGGCGTTCAATCAAAGCAGCATGAAAAATGATCACCGATAATAACATGATACAATGACTGATACTGTATAACAGTTGTTACCGGCTTTCTCTAGAGGTTACTTCTCCCGCAAATACTGCTGCAGAAATACAACGGTCGCATTTTAAATTAAGCATCCTGAACATGAGTTTAATTTAAAATTATGCAACAAGTAGTCATAATTTTAGCTATCTAAGCCACTCGGATTTAACAGCAGCACGTCCACCTAACTCAATACATTCGTAGCAACAAACGGGTATTTAACGAAGGTGAAATCTGCACAGACGGTGAAGGCCAAGACAAACCTCCATAAAGTAGCCGGGCAACGACAGGAGAGGGGACGGGGGAGCACGACACCCAGCAAAGGTCTGGCAAAGCCCCGTGTGCCGCAAGCACCTCCACTGGTCCTACAAACAGATGCAGCAGCTACGTGCAGGCATAGCCATGCCCTGGTCCTGCCTACTCCCTTTTTACTCCAATTTCGCACCTTACTAAGAACTCCTGCTCCACAGTTTTGGTGTAGTTGGTTTGGAGAAAATGGAGTTTGTTGTTCTGGTTGGAGACGTGGCTGAGAGAAGCCAGGTTTGTAGATACCTGAGGGATTAATTGAGGGTGGAATTCTAGTCTGAATGCCAATTTTTTTTTTGGCGGATCCTGCCTTTCTGGGAGTTTTGCCACAGATGTACGTAGGGCAAGATTAGCCTAGGCAGGAACAGAAAGGCTGAGTGTAACATGGGACATGCCACTTCCAAACCTCACCTTAACTGTGGGCAAATCTAGCCCCAGAGGACAATTTGACACAACAAATAAAAGCAGCCAAATATACATGATTTTACAAATGAAAAAAGTCAATGATTAGGAACATTAGCATGAAACTAGAGCAACAGGGTCTACACTTGTGTCTGAGTTGTTAATTCTCTAAGTAGGTTTCCCAGAACTTGTTTCGCATTTTTAAAATGAACTGCTCTATTAAATCCAAATTAAATGCACAGTTAAGCACATTCAGTGGATGCAATTTAAAGCATTGCTACACTGTTAGCCCAAACACGTTTGCTCATTTCTATCAGCACAACAAAACCAGGTCATTGATAAGGTCTGTTAGAACTGCACGAGCAAATTAAATCGCAGGGATATGTGGGGACAGGCTGCGAAAGAGAAGGAGGTCCCTGAATTTCAGGAGCGCTCAGCCCCGCTTGCACTGAAGCCAGGGAAAAAAACCTGTCTACCCTGCGATCTGCAGTGTGGCAGGGAGAAACCTGGGCGAG
>NW_008825608.1:1199882-1200538 GCF_000699105.1 Pygoscelis adeliae
CCTCGCAGAGGCTACAGCCCCCGCGCAGCGTGCACATCCCGCCCGTGTCAGGGCCAGACCCTCTATCAGCTCCCACTACCGTCAAGTTAATCGGAGCCAGTCGAGTCAAAGAGGTTTTGAAAGGATGGTATGATCAAACTGAGTAACAAAACTGAGGGGGAAGAGAGAGAAAAGGAAGTAAAAAAGCTTTGACTGGTTTCTCATGCCACTCCTCGGTGTATTATCCTATTCCATTAAAACACCGACGTCTTCATTTTCTACCCAGTCAATTTACATTTGCCCAGAGATGATTTCTCTTTGAGGACCAGCAGCTTCCAACAGGCTGGAAGAAGATACGTACCGTACCCCTTCCCCCTTTAAAAGTATACTTGATGTCACGTTTGCCCAGCCCTCACAGCTGCGAGTCGCTCGCCACCGCAGCACCCCACATCCACTCAAGTCAGCCAACTCCAAACGCCCATAAATGAACCCCCGTGCCTCCTATTTAGAGCAATTAAACCACAGCGGAGGCCCAGGCAGCGAGCTGCCACCTCGCCGGGCCCTCCAGCGCAGGACACCCCATGCAGGGCTGTTTCCCCAAATTGCTACCGGGGCTCCAGCAGCCACCTCCGGAGGCATCTGGGGTGACCCGCTGCGGTGGCTCTGGGGAGGGGGCA
>NW_008825608.1:1202526-1203274 GCF_000699105.1 Pygoscelis adeliae
CGGGCTGGTCTCGTGGGTCCGGTCTTCTCATTGCGAACACGCTGCCTGCTGCTCGTTGGGCCGTGATATGCCAAGGAGCTGCGTCTCTCGCGGCCGTGCAGCTTACGGTCTTCGAAGTTGTGTTTATTTTCACCCGGATCTGAACCTAAACTCACCGGATAGCGCCAAGATCCATCCTCTCCCTAGCTGGGAGCTGGACAGCACACACCCAACACGCACAGGCTGTTCGGTGAAGCCCAAGCGCTTTGCACCCACTTCGGGTGTAATATTGTGCCTATCACACCCCGGCCGTGTCGCCCACAGTCACTTATTACCCTCGCAGCATTACCTCAAACGAGTGAGTTTGGGTCTCAGCAGTGCCCGGTGAGATCGTTGATTTGCTGACGCTGGCAGCAGATTCAGAAAAGTACTTCAGTGGTTTGCACTGTGTGTCCAGGGAAAGCAAGAGGAGGAACAGCAGGCTCTTCGGAAGGAGCTCTGCTTGATGGTGCTGCGCATATGGGCTGGGGCCCACACGAAACACTGCGGCTATTAACGCTCACTCCGCTTGTTTTACCCTCTCATTATTTTTTTCACATGGAATTAGAAGGAAAAAAAGTCTGCAGGAGCAGATTGGAGAGATGAAATTCCAAGATGCACCAAACCCAAATAGGCTGAGAAAAATCTCCTAAGGCTCTTCTGGCAGCATCAAATGGAGCAGGATCGTACCCATGGGTAGTGGTGACACAGCTACTCTGTGCTACTGGAC
>NW_008825608.1:1203308-1217207 GCF_000699105.1 Pygoscelis adeliae
CCCACAGAAATACCGCAGGTATAACGGACTGCTATTTCCATCTCTACAGCTAAAACACATTTTAAAAGTAATACTTGGTCACATTATAGCAAAAGAACAGCATTTTTGAAAATGCTGTGGCTTACGAATTAGGTCTGCATTTCCAGTAATGCCAAATACTCAAAAATCTAATTTAAGTCGACAGGAACTATAGCTCCCGCAATCAAGTCCTTCATGTCTGTGAAGCCAGAGGAGTACCAAAGACAGAGAAGTAATTTTTTCCTTAAGCCATTGTTACTGCAACTGCTATTATGCAATTATAGCTGAACACAACTGTGTTGCAAGTCAAACCTTTCCTTGCAGGCACTGACAGAAGCGAGTTCAGAAGCAGCATCTGAATCCCACTCACCTCATACCAACATCTGGTTTTCCCCTGTAATGGAAGTCATAACCCAACAGAGGTGGTTTCGCTTCGCGTGCCCTGGAGCACCGCAAGCCAAGAGCAGCCCTGGCTCTGGCTGTAACCTCCCGGGAGGTAACTCATCTCCCTGGCTTCAGGGCGAGTGCTTGTGGGGGGGAAGCTGGGGGGGCTTAGCGCTTGCCATCAGTGGAAGTCTTGCTGATGATTTTAATGGAGAAGGTGGCCAACTCCATTGACCCAATGTCCACAATTCTTACTTAAAATCCAGCTGTAATAAATAGGAATTTTGCCCAAGTAAGGTCATCTGCCATCATCAACAACGGCGACATGATTTCACTTTTAAAGCCAGCCTTCCCGTGCAAATACGCTTTGAATTGAGTAAAAAAAAATCTCATCAGTATAGTGGGAACAAACACAAGAAAAAAAGGTGAGAGAGAAGGAAGAGAACAGAGGGTGCATCTTAAAAACGATGAAAGTTTCCATGCTACAGCCCAGTTTTTCCCTGCTGGACCCTTATTTCGGCTTCAGGGTCAGGGGAAGCTGTGCAACCCCAGCTAGTCACTTGTTGCCTTTGTGTAGGGACTGTTTAACTGTTGGATTTCGCTAAGCTGCCCTAAGACACCGCCTGTCTTCTAATCCCGGGTATTAAGGCTGGCTCAAGGCATGCCAAGGGCACAAGACTGCTGAAGGGACAGTCCCCATCGCCTCGCTGCCTGCTTAGCTGGCGGCTGCAGAGCCTGGCTAGCTGCAGGGCAGGGACACGCTCCCCAGCCCGGCGGTGGCAGCCTTCCAGACATCCAGCAGAAACAAGCTGATCTCTGGCTCTCTCCCTCCCTGCAGCCAGCCCCGCTGCCACCTCCCCCTTACCCACCTTCTCCCTTGGAGCTGCAGGAGCTGCAGGAGCTGAGCATCAGACCCTCAACCCCCAGGCAACGAAACTTGGTTTTGCCTACATTGCTCAGGCACCTGGAGCAGGTCGTGTTGCTTATTCAATAACGCTTGAGAAGAAGGATAGTAGCTCTCAGCCACAGCTTTCCGTTTAATCAGATAACACGTGCATAGATGTTATTGCTAAAAGTCCTCCTCGGGCTCAGCAATTAGATTCCTGAAAGAACAACTAGACCCTTGGAAGTGACAGTGAAATAATCTGTTGGGTTGTAAGAACTGTTACCGTCCCCAGGGTACTTCTGAATCCATTGTGTGCTGCTGCCCAAAGGAGGTGGTTTCACTCTCTCCCCCAGCTTCTCCTCCTCCTCCTCCTCCTCCCAGCTATAGGTTTCACCCCTGCCCCTCTGCCGGCTCTGACAGCAAGGTGTGCCAGCTAAACCTGCTAACTCAGCAAAACCGGAGGGGGAAAGCGGCCTCTTTCCTCTTGCCTTGGCAGGGGGCTGTTATTCCGACCCAGGCTTTGTGAAACTGGAACCTGGAGCCCTCGCCTTTTCTTTCAGCTACAACAGTTACTGACGGCTTCAGCCACCCCTGTGTGGCTCAAGGTCTGCCTGGGAGACTGCATTTTCAGGTGCCATCAAGGACTGCTGCATGGAGCAGCTGTTCAAGGAACCTTCCAGAGGAGAAATGACCCAGAGCACACCATCTACTTCAGACTGCCTCCTTAGAGCCTGGGTTACAGACCGCAACGTACTCCAGATCCAACGTCTTTGCAAGAGCAACAGGAGCCGGACAATTCACCACCATGGTACTGACCTCAAAAAGGGAAACGGGTAAAAGGACCTTGTTAGAAAACAGCCCCTGAGGAAGAGCCAGGAGAGCCAAATCCTCCCAGACAGACCAGAGACTGTTGGTGGCCTCTGGGCTGGAGGCGCAGGACTCACCTGCTTATCAGCAAGGACTTGAGAAGGATAATGTTCGGAAAGCTGGCAGGACCGAGCAGCAGAGAAAAAAGGTTGTTAGAAGCAAGTAGGTATCCTTTTGAAAATCTGAAAATGCGCCCAAATGAGGAAAGTAGAAAATCTGGCAGATTAAACATGAAAGGCACAAGAAGCAGGCCAAAGAGCGGAAGAACAATTTGCAAAAAGCATCAAAATGAATCGTTAATTTGTCTTTGGATGCCCTATAAGCAGGAAGTCTGTCAGAGAACCGGTGGGATCCTTGATCGGGGTCTGAAAGAAGCACTCAGAGAAGATAAGGTCATAGCAGAAAGGCTAAATTAATTCTTTGCTTACCCTGGAGGAAAATAGGGAGGAAAGCCAGAGCCCCTCTTTGAGGGGACGCACAAGACGGTCTGTGGTGGATGATGCTGTGGAACATGGAGACAAAGGGACAAGAGCAGGTGGCATTCAGCAAGAGTGCAAAAGAAACTCAAGATGAAATAACCAAATTAATTTTTAACGATGGTGCATAACCTCTCACCTAAAACCTTTTTGATCACCCAAGGTCTGAAATAGAGGAAATGTGACACCAGCTTTTTAAAAGGATTTCTTTCAGATGAGACCTCAGAAACTACTGGTTGGTAAGCCTGAAATCTGTACCAGCCACGATAATAGAAAAAGTTTTAGCAAATAAGATCAGTGAACACATTAATATACTGGGGAAAAGTCAACACGGGTTTTATGAACGGAAGTAAGTTATATCTCAAAAATCCTCTGGAGGTGTTTAAATGAGTCAACAGGCCAGAAGATAGGGAAAATCTAGTTGATATTTTCTACGTGGGTTTTCATAAAAGGGCTTTCAGCAAAATCTTTTCTCAAAGGACCTCGAAGAGAGATGGCACAACAGGAGAGGACCTTGCACAAATAAAAAAAGTGATTAAAGGTGGGAATAAAGGGCTGCTTTTCCCAGCAGAGAGGAACGATGATGGGAACTCCTCAGGGCGGGGGAAACCAATCTGGTTTTGGAGTGAGGGATACTGCACACAGGCACCTGGAGAGTCTTCTGCCAGGGGCAAGCTGCGTGCCCATGCCAAACTCCATTTCGGCTCCTGCGCCGACTCTCTTGGGCTATCGACTGCGCGGAGCTCTGCTGTGCTCGCGCAGTGACAGCTCGTGGCTGATAACAAGTGACCCGCTCACATGCTGCAAAAAACTCAATGTATTTTCCTTTTGTCTAGTGACCCTACGCTTTTCCCCCCAAGAGATGTAGCCAGATGTTAGGGAGGTGGTGGATTCTGCATGGGGCCATAGCTCAGGAACTATTAAGTATAGCGCAGTGCCACAGTATAGAAAAATACAGCAACACGCAGCTATGTTTATCCCATCAGTGTCTGAAAATGTTAAGCTCATTTGAAGAGGGAACAAATGTTCCCTCTGTAATAGAAATGAATAAATACAGTGCGACAGGCCAAGTGGCATCAATATACATGCCGTTTTGCCAGTAGCTTGGAAAAACAAACATTCTGAGAACAGCCATTTATGTCTTCAATACAAGATAAAATGTTGCTGTGTACGCTCACACGCAAACTATCTCCTCCAGCATTGTTCAGAGCTAATCAGTATGGTTACAGTTAAGCAGACATGGCCTTACAAATTCATGTTTGGTTTGGGATTTGGTGCCTGTGGTAATCTGGCGTATGTCACACTTTCTTCTCCAGCTTAATTTCTTAGCATTATAATGGAAAGCAAATAATGATAATTCTATTTCCCCATTTAAATTGTTTGTGCTGACTATAGGAATAAGAAAACAAAATAAATGATAAAAACATGCAAATCCCTACATTACAAACATGCACGCTGCATCGCACTGTGGGGTTTGACAGCCCTGGGCCCTGCTACAAACGTGCGAGAGTGTGCTGCAAAGCAGCCTCGGGTTTGCTGAGCTTTCGCAATCTCTGTTTAAACCCAAATACCAGCTTTTGAGCTGGTAGAGATGTTTTTAAGAGGCACAGTATCGGAATTAATACACATAAAGGAACGGGAAATAAATAATAAAGAATGATGGGAGGAACTGAGAAAGGAGAAACAGAAAGCAAGTGGCTCATTAAAAAAAAAAAAACCACCGAGGCCTGGGGGATCCAGCAGAGAGAACCTGAAGAAGAAACAGATAAATTTCAGGTTCCCTCACCCCCATCCCCTGAAAGATGGGCCTTTCAAAGCAGAAAACTGTTTGCGTTCCCACAGGATTTGGAACTGAGCTAGGATCAGGTGTCCTTGACATAAACACACCGAAGTATGGGACATTCAAATATTGGGTTACTGTTCGGACTGAGGCTTGCTCTAACAAATAAGATTTTTTTCTTTTTTTTTACTCTTACACTTAAGATCTGAATGTGAAAACAGTTCCAAAAATCAGGAGCCACTTTCAAAGAAAAGGTGCTGTGAGGCATTAAGTACAGGGATTGTATGGCAGAATAAAAATGTGAGTAAGCAGGGGGATTTTCCTCTCCGCTTAAGACCTAGACTTCTTGGAAAGCAGATCTGCTGTGAAAATCAGAGTGCCACTGATTTTAAACAGAAACAGATTTCTGCAGAAGCACATCTTCCAACAGAATTCACGGGGTGAGGGGGGAATTCGTTTCTCAGAGAGGATGACCCCTTCCCTCCTTGTGGACTACCGAAAAAGATGCAGAAGAAATCGCAATGACCATGCTCAATCAATGATGCCTTGTACTCAATATTCAGAATTGAGCTTGGTTTTCTGCATTTCCAGCCCCCATGACCAGGGCGCTTCTTCCTCAGAGCTGCAAATCCAGCCTCAGGGCTGAGGTAACGTGAGCAAACGTAGGGAGTTTAAGATGAAGATGTTATGGGACACAATACACAAGGCCGACAGGTTATTGAGTCCGACGCCACAGACAGGATTTATATAGGTTCATAATGTTATCAGCGGTAGTGAGATGGCCTGTTTTAAAGCATAAAAACTGGAGAATGCTGACAGGTTCACAAATAAACTCAAGGTTCAAGTGGTAATTTTTAAATTATCCCGAAGAAGATGGGCAAAGTTCATTCCTATTACATATTAGTGAAAAAATATTGAAGCTTGGGTTCCAACTGCAGTTGAGTTTGAGCCTGTACATCTTACCCATGCATGACATTTTCCACTAAGATGGATTCTGAGCAAAGCCATGAAATGAATCATAGAACCATAGAATAGTTTGGGTGGGAAGGGACCTCTAAAGGTCATCTAGCCCACCCCCCCTGCCGTGGGCAGGGACAGCTTCAACTAGATCAGGTTGCTCAGAGCCCCGTCCAACCTGGCCTGGAATGTTTCCAGGGATGGGGCATCCACCACCTCTCTGGGCAACCTGTGCCAGTGCTTCACCACCCTCAGCGTAAAAAATTTCTTCCTTATATCTAGTCTAAATCTACCCCCCTTTAGTTTAAAGCCATTCCCCCTTGTCCTGTCGCAACAGGCCCTGCTAAAAAGCCTGCTGCCATCTTCTTTATAAGCCCCCTTTAAGTACTGATAGGCTGTATTCTGAATGTACTTATTTTGCTCAAACTGAAAATAAACACACTTCTATGTCCTGTTTTTTTCTTTTGAAAACAAAAAGTAGCCGGGACAGACACAATGGACTCCCAAAAGTTCAAGTTTATACCAGCAAGAACAAGCACAGCAGTCATCACCTTTGCAAAGACTTGTTAAAGGAGTTTTTTCCCCCCACAGAACTTGTCAATCTGATTTCACAGACAAGGAAAGTAATTATTAGGATATTTATGTTAATTTTATTTTCCCACCACAAACTACCCCCTGGAGTTACAGTCATCCAAAACACATTGTGTGATCTGGCAGCACTCCAAACCCTGCTGACTTCCCGCCCGTAATTAGTACCTTTTACTTCATTGTACCCACTCAGTCTTTGTGCCTTGAGTCTTCGTGGAACCTCAGGTGCTTATTTTTAATGAGTACAGCAGCAAAGAAAATATATTCCTGACAGGAGTTATGAAGAGAGACATCAGCAAGTTCTGAAAGTGCAAGCTACACATTTGCTGGTGGCTAGAGTAAGTCAAGTGGATCTACTTGCTCTTTGTTTATTACTCTGTATAAAATACAGTTACGCTTTATGCAGGCGGCTTTATGCAGGCAGTTTTCTCTAATAACCATTTGTTAGAGCCTACCCTGTAATAGCATGAACAGAACAACTATACCTTAAATACTTGGCCTGAAGCGAAATCCTGTGCTATTACTGATGTGCACTGTTGTTAGAATTACCCGTATATTGAATTATATTAACAAGGGCTATTAAGGGAGAAGGTCTCAAGTCCATCTGATTCAAGCAAGAAATAACTTGCCTCTAAGAAAAAAGACAAGAAGAACAGCAGTCTTTCTGACCCAAGTCTGCCAGGTGTGCCGTTTACAGAAAATATTTCGTTCTGCAAGTGATAATCATGGCTTACTTGAGCTTATTGAGGATTGCTGGGCTTTGGCCACAGCCCTCCCACAGCTCCATTCTCAGATAAATGCGTGGAGGCACTGCCAGGAGATCTAACCTGTTTGTCAGGAGAAAACTCAAGTTATGTGACCGTTAGCACCCTTGTGCACGGTCAGCCAGTTTCTTTTGCCCTCTGATCACAGGTGACGAAACCGACCCCTGCTACCCCGAAAGTCAAACAGGAACATGCTAATACCGGAGCAATACAAAAAGTGGATCTGCAAGTGATATCACAGGCATGAATGAAATATTAAAAGCTGAAAAAGGCAAAAAAGGTCTCTGGAAAAACCTGCCCATAGCCTCCAGGAGACTGTTGTCGAGTTTCAAGGGAAGCAGCGTTAGAAGACTCACCTTTATCCGGTGTGGTCTTCTTGACTGCCGTCCTCTGCCAGACACCCACAGGATCTCAGATGCTTCCAACCTAAACATTGGAAGGATAGCAGCACATGAGAGAGAAAAGAATGAACAGAATTAGATAATACATAAGAAGTAAGTTAAGAAAGTCAAATAATAAAATGAAAACTGAACTCATTTGCTGAACTTTTTTCCCCACAAAAGGCAGCCAGGCCATCCTGTTAAACTGGTTAGCCAGAAGGGATGACTAATCCCTGCTGGGCATCTCTCAAGGCTCCGAAATGGTTAACAAATAATGCTGCTGTTGTCAAAAATGACAGAATTGGCAGGAAGGAGGAAAAGTTAAATTTCAGACAACACCAGTAATGAAGAAAATGAGCGTCAATGCACAAGTTGCTCAGCACAGTGCTCCACAGGAATTAAGGACAACGGGCAACACAGCTATCGAGTATGCAGATGTGTAAAACTGCTCCAGCCCCATAGACTGGAGGATCCCAGTCACTTGGCCACAAAGAGAGAGAAAAGGAGGAATGAAGATATGAAATTATGCATGGTTTGCCATTTCATTTCCTACGCTGGCGTTCAGGCCAACCACACTCTGCTATAGAGGTCAATGCCAACTGGAGCTGGTTGAGTAGCAAAGTACACAAACAAATATGAAAATATTTTCCTGAATGTGAAGAGCACGGAGTTCAGCTGGCTGAAGCGTGCAGAATGCTTCTACTCCTGCTGGCGAGGGTTTCCCCAGACAGCAGAGCTTTGTGGAGGTACCTGTAAATATGTGCAGTGTTCCTGAAGTTGTACAAAAGCTTTTCCAGTGAAAATTGTAATCCAGAGTATGCCATTAACAGTCATCGCAGCTTAACCGACAAAAAAGGTTTCTTATTAGCAACTAATAATGAGACTAGCTCTGGCAACTATTGAAATGAGGGAGAAAAAGATGAGAATGGGAGAGAAACACGCCCATGTACGATTTGTGATCTTTAATGGAAATTACTTACATCAGTTTAAATTAATTGCAAATTGCTTTTACTCTATGATATATTAAAATTGCAAGAGAGCTTTCTAAGCACAGTCAGCTACCTGGTTACTAGAACATATCATTTCTTGGTTGTCTGTTTTGCTTTAGTATTTAATATCCAGCATTAAGTGAAAAAGCAATACAACTGTGTCACATCTTTGGAGACTGTGTTCACAGCTGAGCGGTAAGTGAGCGTGTCCTAAAAATACCACGAACTGGACACATTTCAGGCTACGCAGTCAACACGCTAAACTTTCCATTTAAAAGCCATGTACAGTTGAAGTAGCACGTTCATCTTTCTTTCATTCTGCAGGCACATGAATGACAAAGCCGAAGTTTTATGTTCTGAGATCCTGCACCCAGTAAAGGCAATGGCACAATTCCCATCGTAGCAGAGTTTCTTGTCACCGAGTACTTGTTGTCTATAGACTGAGCCATTATGGCAGTGGAGTATGTGGAAACACCGTACGTGTTCATACTTTCCTACAAATTAATGATTTGGGTTCACACAGGTGAACCATAAATCACGGTTCTCCTAAATCAGGAATCCAGCAAGCAATAAGCTGGAAAAAAATTTATAAATAATCAGGCTTGCCAGAACTGAGAAACCTGATGCCAAATTAGCAGAGAACGAGAACTCGAATCCAAAAAATACCGTCTAAAATTGCTGATGCCAAGATCACAAAACTTTGAGAATCCAAAGCCCACTTTCTTACTTCTGCATCTGTTTACTAAGTTGTGTTGTACTGTGGGTTGTGTTCTGCTAAAAATTACCCCCATGCGCGGTGATCTGTGTAGGAGTTAGTTCACCGTGGTGTCCCCTGGTAACACCGTCACCACAAGTACCACAACGGACTATTACGTGATCAATACAGCTGGAAGAAAAATTCTGTTCTAGCTGCTGGACATAGAAAAAAATCCCTCTTTATTCTTTAGCCAACAAAATAGATGGTACCTAATGCTACCATATGTTACCTCCTCAGGTGTTGGCCCAACAGAAATTGGAAGGGAAAGAACTACTGACCGGCACACTGGCTTCATCTTGGGATGGATTATGATCACAGGCTGAGATCCCTGTCTCCTAAAATAGCTTATCTTTAAAATAACTGCATAAAAGGGAATAAACATAATCTGAAAAGAGTTGTGAGTATTTGACTTATTGCTGCCATTGAACTTAGAAAGTTAAAGCTGAAAACATAATTTCCTACAAATCCAAAACTACTTGACCAGAATTCTAGACCCAAAGGAGTTTAATGATGTCTCATCCTTTAAAATTAGCCTTCCAATGTTGGAAAAGAAAAGATGAGAAACTGCAGCGTAATGAAAGTAAAACATAACCTAAGAATAGAAAGAGTACATATGATCAAATAAAAAATTCAGGGAAGGGAACATTTCACCAAATGAGAAAGTCCACAGAGGATTTCCAGAGCATCTCTCCTCCTTGGATTGAAAAAGTGATGGAAAAAACCTTTATTCATTTATCCCTTGGGCAAATATTTCTTTTTTGTTGTCATTGCTTTCTCTGAAAGACCTCTTTCAGCTGTAACAGAAGTTAACTCCAGCCACCTCGAGGTTCGCAGCCCTTAACAGCCGTGGTTTGTCACCAAAGTCCCCAGCTCCTCAATGCCGGAGGGTCAGAGCTGGCAGCACCGGGGAGTGCAACGCCCACAGACAGCTGAGAAAAAATGGACCCTGACCAGTGCAAATCAGTCAGAGAGCTCTGCCTTTGTAGCTAATTGCAGCTAAAATAAGGTATAGAAGGGACTGACGGCATTCCCAAGAAAACACAAGAATATATCCATTTTCTTAAACTGTACAGGTGCATTTGTCACCCACTGCTGCCACCCAAGGATCTTAATGTCTGAGACAATTATACGAATGATCAATGGATGTAAATGAACTCTGGAAATATTGATGCTTTATTGGCTGGTGAAGCATTTAACCTTCAAGATGATATGGCTTCACCCGTGTCTGCAAACGCTCGAGTACTGAGCGCAAGCAGGAGACTGACTTTGCAAACATTCCAACAGAACCAGACTGCCTCCAGCCTGCAGCCGGTCTGTCTCCTTGTGTCTGACAATAATGCTGTCCCTAGGAGTTTCTGCAGTAGTTTCAACCTCTGTATTCAATATTTGGCATAAAGTTTAGTGCAGCAAAAACGTCCGAATTACAAACCTTAGGGTTCTCCTTATAGACAAAAACAGAGAGTCTTTGCTCGCTGTACCAAACCGTCAGCCTGGGCTAGGAGTCATGTTATTTCCATAACAGCAGAATCAGAGCCCTTATCAGCAAAGTCTCTCTAGACCGGGAGGTTCAATCTATATCCCAAATCTAAGCAGACAGTTTCTTTTTGTAATTTTAGCTTTTCTATGAGTTTCACTCCTATGTGCTTGAAATGCTAAAATTATAAATGGATAAGTATTAATTTTCTATAAAGATAGATGCACACACATGGATGCGAATACGTATTCACATAGCATCATCGTATACAAACCTCACATCTAGATTCAGTGCGTAAATGTTGTGGCAGTTTGTGCTTGATAGGTTTTTAAAGAACATAAAAGCAAATTCCCTCTCGCTTTGGCATGAATGTTCTGTAAGACGCTGTTCTATACCTGTAAAAAACAATAAACTGGAGAGAACTAAAAGATTATTTCATATTTTATTTTAAAACCAAGTAGAACATAAAATGAATATTTCCCCCAGAAGAGCTCTCTTGATTTTAACTAATCCACTGCAGTAAAACAAAGGAGAAGTACATTAAAGCGAGTTCTGTGGGAGCTTTCTGTATCTGGCAGAGTTCCTCCGGAGCCCCGGGAGCGGCAGGATAGCACATCTGGAAGATGCAAGAACAAAACAGGATATTTAGAATCATTTTTCTTGCTCATGGGAGGGAAGAGCACTGCAGGCCCTCTGCGCACACCAACGCAGCTCCACAGCGCTTGTTTACTGTATTTACTTGAAAAATTAAAAGAAATGGGATTTAAAGGAGACTCCATATGATATTGCTCTTGAGTGCTTTTTGCAGAGAATTTGCTCGGGGCAATATCCCGGAGCACTGTGTTCTACACAGATACAGACTCAGTCCTGCAGGAACCATTCCCTGCCATCTCCCAAAGTTTGAGAACTTTCCAGCAGTATTTAGGTACCATAAACATAAGTTTCTCTGTTGACTACAGTCATCTCCATCTTTCACGGTCATAAAATCTCTTCTAGATCTGATATTTTAGAATCAAACTTTCACATATGCAATATTAATGAGGTAAGTAGTACAGCGTGTGACAGAAGAGATCTGAGCTCCAGCTACATACAGGACCTGATGCTTCTTATTCCTTATTTCAATCAATGAGAAGGGAAACTTACTTCCCGGTAGGTTTGTTCTTTGGAGATGACTCTTGTACGTCTGTTCCCCTGAGTTCATGGGAAAGTGACTCTTACCCTTGGAGAAGATAGGCAATAAAAGCTTGAAGTCCCAAACTATAGCTGGTTTCTGCACGTTGCAGGTCCTGATGCTGGCAGCGTGGCTCTGCGGGGATAACCCAAGCCTCCTAGCAAAATGGTTGCAAGGTCAGGAGTAGGTCTTCTGTCCAAATTGCTGCAGGGAAACTTTGCCGGCTTCTTTACTCCCATTGAGAGATTCAGATAAATTCTACCAAGGCAACTCGCTGGACTGACCCTGCTCCTCCCACAGCGTGTTACCTTGATTCTGAATTTTGTGTATAGGTTTTTGTTTATATTATTATTCCAAAAACAAGACGACTTTGCTTGCACAGTCAATAATGACATTTCCATTCTGCCATTTCTGTCACCCATTAGCAAAACAAAGATGACAATTCTGATGTGGGAACCTCAGCTAGGCACTCTCCCACATAAGGTTTTTAAAACAAAGTGGCCTAAGTTGTCTTATTTTGGCAGACAAAGCAATATTAGCATCAAAAAACAGCCTATACCTAACAGTCCAAGCCCTAGGAGATCCAGCAAGAAGCAGCATGTTATTCTGCCTTCCCTTCTGCTTTAACTCTGACCCCAGTCCTAATTAAACCTGAGTGATGCTGAGCAGACCCAAGTTTAAATATAAACCATTGTAGAACCAGCAACTCTTTCAGCTTGCAAGGAGCCTTGAGAGATCTCCGGTCCTCCTGCTTTCAGAGCAGGGTGAACATCGATTTCAGACCATGTTCCTCAGCGCTTTACCCAGATGGGAAGCTGAAGACCTCCAAGGTCAGTGATGTCTTTGGAGTGCTGTGGGCTTCTGTTCTTGTGATTAATTATCCTCTAAATGAAAAATATTTTTCCTTATCTCTGGTCCTTTGCTTCAATTTATGTTCACTGTATGCTATTCTTCTGCTGTGCACCTCAGTAAAGAGCCTGGGTATTCCTCATCGGTGCCAGAAAGCGGATATCAGGTCCCCTCCAAGCAAGTCCAGTTCCCTTGGCTGCCTCTTCTAATTTCCTTACCATCTTGCTTGTCCTCCAGTGGCCTTGCTCCCGTTCATCAGCATCTCCCTTATGCTCCCTTCATCCAAACCTGGATGAAGTGCTACAGAAAATTAAGAAAAGTGCAAGGACATACAGAAGCCAGGAAGAAACGTAACCGATCCAAACCTTAAATATCACATACTACAGCTACTAAAACCCAGTTATCATTTAACCAATATATCCCACAGCCAGAGTGCTCACAACTGGTGTAAATGGTCCTACTCCTTCCCTGGTCTCACACAGTCATGCACCTCATCTCTGCCTTAAAAAGCAGCCTTGTTTTCATTCTGCTAATGAATCTGAAAACACACTGTGGAAGTGCTTATGTGCTCCAGCGGATCCCTGAGAAAACAACAAAAGAAATTACTGATGATGAAGGCAGGCATTTGACTGTCTCCCAAAGAGAATAATATCCCCAAGAGCATCAAGATGCACTCAGCTACTTCCAGCTACATGGGATGAAGACACTAATGACAAAGTTTCTTCCTAAACATGTTATTTGCCCTTATTAGTTGCTTAAGATTCATCTCTCTTCCCCTACTACCAGAGACAGTTATCTGGGAACCTATCTATAATTCCGGGTCAGAAATCTCAACTGGCAGTAGATTAATTTGGAGATGGAGAGAAGAAGTAAATGAGGGCATTTTTCTTGTATCTTACAAAATCACTACCTTTCCTTCCAACTGGATATGTCATCACTCCAGCAGCTGATATATCTGAATTACAGTGGATCCAATTATTTAAATTTCACGCCACTTTTCTCCAGGAGCTCTGCATAGTCCACCAGCAGATACAGGTTTTCTTTATGCCTAACAAAGCACTGGTTGTTCTGAATACTGGGTCACCTTACGAATAGCAATCGTAATCTACGTTTTTTTTTCTCTGAGCATTTCACCAGTGATAGTTTTAGATATTAGCAATCTTATCAGAAAGTAACACAGCAGCTAAGAAAGCCTCGGTCTCCCCAACCCCCTCAGCTCAAGAGGAGAAATTCTAGCTGACAGGGGTTTGATCCAGTCCCTATTTAGCAAGTGTCACATTATAGTGCAGTAATCATTTTCCCCTTGCCCTCTATGAAGTGGGAAGTGAAGTTACCATCATTCTCTTAACAATGGGAAAGATTAGGGAGTCCATTTCCAAATCGCTGCAATAAAACACAATTGGCAGGCAGGGTGAGGATGAGAATAAAAAAAAAATAAATAGTACAAGTAGCAGGCTGAAGGAGCAAATTGCACTTTCAAAGCAAGGCATGGGGCTTGGCTGTGTGTTTTCCTTGGAAGAATTGTAGGAACTGTCTCCTAAGGCAATCAGGAGCGGTTC
>NW_008825608.1:1217219-1221659 GCF_000699105.1 Pygoscelis adeliae
AGCCAAACCCGAGCTACAACTGCTCTGCCCAAAGGGACTGAGGAGGAGGAGTGTGATTTCACTCCCCTTTCACACACCAAACAGCTCCTTCTCACTGCTTTAGTTAAACTATAAATAAAAGTGTCCTGTCATCATCTCCTCTGATCCGCCCCCTCTGTTCTCCTTAGGGATGGCTCTGGCTTTCCTGGGTCCCCCATGGAAGAGCAAGAGCCCAGGGGGACCTCACAGGGGCCTCGTGCCGGGGACGTTCAGGTAGGAGATGCCCCTCTGGATCCCCCTCCCTGTGCCAGACATGCTTCAAGGTCCTTGTGATGGAGGCTTGGAAACTGGGCACCTTCCCTGGGCCCCAGATGGTGGGCTTTTAATAACAGGAGTTACAAAGTCCACTCTTCCGTTAATAGATTGAATGTTAGGGAAGAAGTGCTTGGGTGCAGCTTATCTTATCTTCTCTAACAGGGCACACAATGTGCAATGCTTTCAGATACGGGCACAGTCTGCACCAAACACAAGTGATAAGGCAACACTGGAGCAAAGAGATCATTCAGCTAAGGACCAGCCTGCGTGCATCTCAAACAAGGTTTCATTTGGGGAGTTTTCTTTTAAAAAAGAAAAAAAACTTTTTTTTCTGAAAAAAGACTTTTTTTTTCTGAAAAAAAAAAAAAAATCGGTGTTTATATAGCCATAGTGTGTATGAATGTATTGTTGTGATTTACATTTTCACTTGCCTCAAACTGCAGGTTTTTACCTGGGGTAGAAGAAAAATGTTCTTCTCGAGACACCTCTGGCTCAGCCAGAAGCCCCGTCTAACCCAAAGAAGTGCGTTGCCCTCAGAGCTGCAAGAAGCGGGATCACTTGGTGAAGTACCAGTCAAACAGAGCTACAGATGCTCCAATGGCTTCTCAGGCTTCTAGTCCTTAAATAACACGATAATAGCAGGGAAATGGCAGAGACAAAGACTGATGTGCCCCTTTTGTCCCCATTTGCCTTCTCACTTGCTATCTCGTCTATGTGGAATACAAACCCTTCCAGGCATGGGCCCTTCATTCCCACACAGTGCATAATACAACGGGACCCTAGCTCGTGCCTACAGATGTTTCCCTAATATATGTGTATTATACAACGTGTCATCTTGGGGGTTGTGGACTTTTGCATTTGTGTTTTTAACACGGGAATGCAGAAAAGAGCTCATAAAAGAACAGAACCACCTCGTAATGCATTTTAAAACCATTTTCCATTTTAGAAATCCCCATCGTCCTTGCACTTGGAGAACATTAGGGAGTTCAGATAAGAACCGGAACCTTTCAGGTTCCCTTCCCTCCCAACAGACACTGAACAATTTAACTCCCTTTTTTTCTAGATGGCTGCATCTGCTCGGCACGGGGTTGATTTATATTGGACATTAAAGCACCGTGCTCAGGAGCTTGCTAATCTTTTAAAAACACTTCAGCACATCAGCTCTATCTAGTGCTCTGTGTGTTTGTGCATATATATTTTATATATGTTATATATACACATAATATATACACATTATATATAATATAGATATCATATATATATTTTATATATGCACAAACACACAGAGCACCAGATACATACATATATATGTATATATATTTGAATTTAAATATATATTTATGTGTGTGTGAATATATATATTTTTATATATATATATGTACACACATACCTATGCACTTTTTTTTCCCTTGTGAGAAGGCTATATTTTTGGTACAGGCCGAAACAATTATTTCAGTTAAGGTGGGCAAATGAGTGGGCAGTGGACAACATCAATAACATACCAAATATTTCACTAAGTCAGAGATCTTTCAGGACAATATTTGAGATGCAGCTGGTGGGTCCCACAGAAGCACTCAAGGGTTGGTATATGGTCTAAAAGTTTTACGCTTCACCTCAAAACTTAGATTTCTGGTCAAGTGAAGAAGTTGTTAGAAATCAAAGGAGTGTGCCATGCTACAGCTGGTACCACATGGCAGAGAACTGAGCGGCTCCTAAACTCTGCTGAAGTCAACAGGAACACGTAATGCTTCCTGGAGTTCGAGATTATGTGAAAACCAACGTTAAGTGGAAAAAAAAAAAAAGATACATCCACTCCTTGCTCTTTTCTGCTACGGGATGCAGTTCTAGGGTTCATTTTTAAGCAAACAGAAAGATCTGTTGATTATAGATTTTCCTCGTTTTTTATTTTATTAGTTTTTAGTTTTAAACTCATTGGACCCTTGTTGTGAGTCAGTGTGACGGCGTCTCACACCTGTAATAGTCTGACCCTGAAGTGTCCATAGCGTAGATCGAATGACCGGGATAACAGCTTGGGATATGGGAACAGACAGGTTTGACTTTTTGTCATTCTAAAGTCTTCCTAAAGTCAAGGGCGAGAATTTTGGTTTTGCTCTACAAAGGTATTTGGATGCCTTATTCCTATTTAAGTATCTAATACTTACTACATACGAGCTGCATATGTAAACACCTCCACAAATCTGAGATCGAATATTTGAGCTTCACACTCCTCCATCTGTCAAACAGGGGTAACTGTACTTCTGGAAAGTATGGTTAATTTTTTTTAAGCTTAATTTTTCTTAAGCTTAATTTTTCTGGAAAATTAATCCTTCAGAGTTAATCCAGCGCTTCACTAGTTAAACAGAAACAAAAGCAAAAGCAAAACCAAACACCGTTCTCCCGTTCAGCTTCATTCATCCCCCCCCCCCCCCCCCGCCAGGCTTAGCCTCTCTTAGGCCCGGTCTATCACAGCCACCCCAGGAAAAGGATATCTCACGGAGGAGTCTAATTCTGTAGGGACACTCAGAAAATGAGGACAAACCCATTCAAGGCATGAAGTCAGTGTGCAGAAGTGAGAGCATGCTGAATTCCCACGTGCCCCTCTCTTACAGCGAGCCGTACTCCTGAACCGCAATCCTCCTTTCTGGAGGATTAACATGGATTAACGGCTGGTGGACTGACAGCCTTCAAAACGCAACTGCAGCTGGGGGATCATCGGCGTCACGTCACTATTCCCAGTGCATTCCCGCTGTGCCAGGCTCGGAACCATTTAATGTTTTTACTGCTGACAAAATGTAAAATCATCATGGATGAAGTTTGCTAATGGCACAAAGATAGAAGAAAACAGGTAGCTGGTGCAGAGAAATCCAGTTTATTTGGTTCATTGGATGTAGGCTAACAACGTGCATTTTAAAACAGCAAAACGTGGACTGTCAGCTCTGTGACCAAAGAGCATCGCAGGATGGGGACTTCAGGAAGGCGGCTGAAGGCAGCTGGGGCGTCCAAGTAGAGGAACGCCTGACCTTGTATTCCCAGCACTGCGTGGGGCCAGAAAGATGAACACCACCTATGACTGGAGAGACAGAAATACTGAGAAACAGCTCGAAAAGCCTATTATTTCTGTAACTGGCACAAGTTAGCCAGCTTCTGAAGTACCGTGCCTAGTGCTGGCGTCAACGTGAGAGGCAGATGGCTAGTTTGGAAAGGACTCGGGGAAGTGTGGCAGAAATACCAGAAAAAAATAAGATCTCATAGATGTGCTGGAGGGAAGAGTAAGGGGATTACTTCATGGATGGTTATAAACACCTCAGGTCAGGGACAAAACATTTATTGGCTCGTTGGTCTAATGAACTACACCACAGCATGGCCCAAGCTGAGCTCCCACTCAGGATGTTAGAAAGCCTGCACATGTGTCCTCGGTGATGGGGATGATCAAGTGAGAATTTGCCAAGCGTGGCTGTGAACTTGCAACCCCTAGCAATCTTTAAGTCAGGAGTGGATGTTTTCCTAAAAGAAATTAGCTAAGGGAAGTCTAGTGATGTTGGTGTCTGCCTAGGCAGATGACGATAATACTCCCTTCCAGCCTGACAAAACTGCGAGACCGTGCTTCTGCATTTCCCTATTTAAAACACTCCATATAAATGACATTGTGACGATGACGTCTGTGCTGAAAGAGCTGGAGACTTACGGTTTTAAACGTAGTCCAGGAGAATCCTTACACAAATGGTCACCCAGGTGTTACAGTTTGTCCTGGTTTTGGCAGGGATAGAGTTAATTTCCTTCTTAGTAGCTGGTACAGTGCTGTGCTTTGGATTTAGGACATGAACAACGTTGATAACACACCGCTGTTTTAGTTGTTGCTGAGCAGTGCTTACACTAGTCAAGGGCTTTTCAGCTTCCCATGCTCTACCAACTGAGAAGGCTGGAGGTGCACAAGAAGCTGGGAGGGGGCACAGCCAGGACAGCTGACCCAAACTGGCCAGAGGGACATTCCATACCATGGGACGTCATGCTCAGCACATAAACTGGGGGAAGCTGGCCGGGGGGGCTGCTGCTCGGGGACTGGCTGGGCGTCGGTCGGCGGGTGGTGAGCAATTGCACTGTGCATCACTTGCTTTGTATATTATTATTATTATTATTACTACTACT
>NW_008825608.1:1222513-1231247 GCF_000699105.1 Pygoscelis adeliae
CACACTCTGCAGCCACTCAGACCGCAGCCACTCCGACCCCAGCAACACGCTCTGCAGCCACTCAGACCGCGGCCACTCCGACCCCAGCAACATGCTCCGCAGCCACTCAGACCCCAGCAACAGGCACTGCGGCTACTCAGACTCTGGTGACAGGCCCTGTGGCTGAACTAAAGAACCAGCCTGTGCCGGTATCAGTCGCCCCCGTACACAAGAAGAAATTTTGGAAGCGGAAGTCAGCTCGGTTAGTAAGGGAGGAAGAAGCTTCTTCTAAAAGGGAGCCGGAGGAAGAAGTATACGAGACAGATGACCCTAGGGAAGGGCCATCACAAGAACAGGAGGAGGACAGCCGGCCACTGATCGAGGAGGAAGAAGAGGAAGAACTCATAAAAGAGGCAGTGACCACCCGATCTCTATCCCTGAGTGAGCTGCGAGATATAAGAAAAGATTTCAGCCGTCGTCCAGGTGAGCATATTGTCACCTGGCTGCTCCGATGCTGGGATAATGGAGCGAGTAGCCTAGAATTAGAGGGCAGGGAAGCCAAGCAGCTGGGATCCCTTTCTAGGGAAGGGGGCATTGACAAAGCGATTGGAAAAGGGACACGAATCCTCAGCCTTTGGAGGCGACTCCTGTCAAGCGTGAAGGAAAGGTATCCCTTCAAGGAAGATGTCATATGTCGCCCAGGCAAGAGGATCACCATGGAGAAGGGTATCCAGTACTTGAGAGAATTAGCTGTGCTGGAGGTGATTTATGGTGACCTGAAGAATGAGCAGCTATCCAAAGATCCAGATGAAGTCAAGTGCACACGACCCACGTGGCGGAAGTTTGTAAGGAGCTCACCATCGTCATACGCCATTTCATTGGCAGTGATGACCTGGAAAGATGGAGAGGAACAAATGGTGGATGAATTGGCTGTGCCCCCCTCCCAAGGCCATGATACAGCTAAAATAATCACTTCTCTCTCTTGCTCAGTATTTTATTGGGAATATCAATCCTGCCCCGCGATAACTGGGCTGGGGTGCTCACACCCCGACTGAGATATTTACAGTTGCTGGCCGCTATGGTCCTGCAGTGCCATGACATAGGTCACTTGTTCCTTGCTAAACCATATTATTCATTGTTTGCTTTCCTAGATTCCAATTTCTATGGGTTTTGAGTACCACTTTAAAAGCATTAATGTCAGTTTTCATACATGTTTGCTAATAAAATTGAAAATAGCTTTTTGTATTGCCTTGAATAGGGAATGAGGACACCATGAACCCTTAACAGCGAGGTAAATATTCTCCTCCATAAATGCGGTTCTTCATGTTAATGCAGGGACCCTTTAAAATGACACTGTATTTCTAAAGCAAATGCAGACAGCCTCAAGCAACCTCAGTCATCCACTGAAATTCAGCTGCAGAGAGCTTTTATAATGGTAATAACAGAAAAGCTGTCATCTTGTCATCTCAAGAGCTGTGGTCCATCACTTTATAAACCATTCTGACACTGGCTGACAAGAAATGTCAATTTTTTAAACTACTATTTTTATATTTTTAGAATAGATCGGCTATCTGGTCTCTTGGACCAATACACTTAAAATTTTGTATCCAGCCCGAGTTTCTACAAATAATAATTTGATGGATTGTCCATAAGAAAAAAAAGCTAAATTTATGACAGTGCCATATTGCCTCCACATGCTGACGTTTCCACTTCACTCCCACTAAGCTTATTCTTGGCCTGGGTCAGTGAAAGCCTCCAAGGGTCACCATATCTTGTTCATACTTCTGGAAAAAACTTTAGAGCATCTTAATTTGGAAGAGCCACCAGAGCCATGGCATTTACTACCTGAGTCAATGTTCTGGTTCTCGCAGGCAAAGGCTACTGGCCCTGACACTTGCTGTTATTAGATTCTGGTTTTATCTACCCAAAACTTGTCCAACTCTAGTGTCTGGCTGAAGTTTCTCCTCCAGGTGAAAACTGGTCTTCATTTTCTCGGAAAATCTTAACCAAGGTATTGTTCCAATGTTAGGATACAGAAACCAGATTTTTTTACCTCCTCTCTTTTATGTAAGAATCATTCATTTTTTACAAAATTTACTCTGTTTTGGGGAGGTTTTTAGGGGAGCCAAAGGTGACACATGAGCAACTCGTTCCAATATCAAGTAAATCGTCCTGATTTCAAAGAAATGCCATTCACTTCGTGGAACCTGCTTCATCTCTGGACAAGTCTGTCCCAAACCACGGCTCTGGGGTGACGTTTGTGTAGCGAAGCCGGCACACATGCAACTGCCAAGCCCCCAGGTCAAACGAGTCCTGGGGATTTTGATCCGCGTAACTCAGAAGAGGATTGAACCCATGTGATACCAGTGCCTGCTTTAGAAACTTTCATGACATGCACACTGGATTTGCTTCATCCCTTCAAAACAGCCACAGGAAGTAATCTCTAAGAAATATAGTAAAGCGTTAGTGTACCATTTCTAAGTGATGACTCCATTACAGGCTTATAGTAACGTACCACTAGCCTAAGCCTAGTGCTTACTTTGGAAATCAGAGAAGAAGTGCTAATATGCCACAGATTTGACACAAAAATGATCTCTCAGACAAAAAAAATAGCAGCTATTGCAATAATACAGTAGTATTTGGTTGTCTCTGTGCTAATGGAAATTGGGAAAAATTCACTAAAGAGGGAGAAAATTAACTAAAGAGCTATTTGCAGGCAAAGACCAATGGAAATCTGATGAGACCTGGTCTCTAAATGACTCCGTGGGGAGTGGGCATCCCCCGTCCCGAGGGGCAGCTGCAGCTGCTGGACGCCACCCCCCGTGCCGAGGAGGACGGGAAGAGGGGGGACGCCTGCTCCCACCCGGCGGGGCACCTCCACGTCCAGCTCCCGCGTGCCTTCTCCCGTTTGGAGAATAAGACACAACTGAAGTGACCCCTTGCCTCCACCCGATGAAAACCCTGTGGGCCTGGTCAAACCCACAGGTACATTTTCTTTTCATTATTATTCCCAATTTAAAACTAAAGGTCTCTTTGAGAAGACGAAGAACAATTCAATCACAAGGCTGGCTTTTTTTGTTGCTGCAACTACGAAATTCTCTCAGCCCTACAAGCACATTGCGGTGCTGTTTAGGCTCAGCTTAACTTCAGCTCAGTTTAGTCCCAAAAGCTCCGCTTCCAAGGTCTCAATCAGCTGGCTGAATTACATCCTCCTGTGGGTAACCACGTCCTTAACACACTTTTATCTGAAACTGGTGACAGACCCTGAAGCTGCCTCAGTTTCTCATTCTGGGAGTCCTCAAACTTAACTGAAGAGGAATAACGAATTTTCCTGTCCCAGGTGCCAACTTGAACTAAAATACTTGTTTTCTTGGCAACATTTTTCGCCACCTTCCTGGGCTGCACATGCTGTGAATAGTCTAATTCACATTCACACGCAGCCACAGCAAGGCAGCTCTCTCAAGCCTTTAGCAGTATCTAATGACCTGAGAACCAGAGCATCATTTCTTTTTTAACTACACCTTTCCGATGTGAATGCCACAAATACCACCAATCAATCACTAACCTTTTGCAAAAAAATGTTTAATGAAGTAATAATTTTTTAAAATATATTTTTATTCATATCCAGGTACTATCACTTCTACCCACAGCTTTACTTAGCACACCATTACACTCAACACAAGAAGTGAAGCGCAAACAGCCACGGTTTCACTGCATAGGGTATGTAATGCAATATTCCCTTGCCTTGTGATAATGTGGCAGACTGACATGAGTTTGAGCAAGATAAAACCAACATCCATGTAGATTAAATTATGCCAAATTATCTATCACATCAGCTAGCAATTTCTATTAGGGTTTTTTGTCTTTTGGAAGACTCCCTTCTCTGATTTTCCACACTGGCTGTGGGCAGGCTCAGCCTCCCATCCTCCCGTGGCCATCACAGGGGCTGTGGGAGCCACAGGCCCCCAGCACCGGCCACCCGAGCGCGGCTCGCTCTGATCCGGCAGGCAGCGCAGGGGCCAGCACAGACGATCACCTCACAGCTACTTATGAATAAAAAACAGGGACAAATTTTTGAGCCACTGCTTGGAAGTCTTCAATGTTGGTAGCTGCATTTGGCAACATAGACGTGCATTTTTTTTTTTCTTCAGAGACTAGGAGCTTATCCTGGGGGCCGAGAAGATGAACCCAGACAGTGTATCCCACCCCCCATTCTCTTTAGTCCACGCCAAGGCTGATCTCAGCAGCAAGCCACTGCCTACCCTGCCCACCGCAGACCCAGCTCACCGGCTCTCTGTGCTGCTGGAAGTCACAGCAAACCAAAGACCAGTGCACGGGGTTTGGGGGTACTGAGCCACAGCCCACAGCACGACGACAGCGGTGTGTGTTTTAACGGAAGCCGACGGGAATGCGACTGTCCAACTCAGAGCTTGCACAGGAGGGGAGAAACTGCTGCTTCAAACCACGCATGCATGTTGGCTCCAGCAATGACTGTTCCCAGATGGGGTCCCTGCGCTGAGCTGCTCGTACCAGCTCACCCTCAGCCTCTCCCGGCAGAAAGTTTCACATTTGCTTTCAGGGGGAAAAAAAATACCTGAAATTATAAAGCCTCATAAGCTTTGCTGTAAGAGGGAAACAGTATCGGGGAACTGAACAACTGCACAAGTCTCCTGTACTTCTAGGGACAGCAAAAGCCGGGATGTAAATCCCTGATTATCTAAGGCTTGGCAGGAGGCAGAAATTATCTCATGCTTAAAGATCAAACAAAGGTATATGGTCAGATCCACAGCTAATTTAACAGATGTAGTTGTACCTAAATCCATCTATTTGTACCAGCCAAGGAGCTGCCCACTGTTCATTTCTACAAATAAAGATTTTTTTCCATGGTGAATGCTCAGTGTTTTTCACAGTGCTGCATTTCCCCTTGTGCAGTTTTAAGTGGCTTATTGCAATGATTCATTTTATTAAGCCACTTTTATTTTAACCTTTTGCCGTTTTCACTTCATGCAATGGATTTGTCAGTCTCTAAGTGGTGTATTCAAATATAATTGCGCAGATGCTCTGCAACATCATCAATTTGTTCATTTAGCAAAGGGCAGTGCTTGAAGGATACGCAAGCACAAGTCTAGTATCAACTTCAAAAAAGCCTGAAGCTGATATTGGTTAATATTTCTTCTTTTAGCTTGTTAAAGGGACTGAGCGAAGGAAATAACGCCAACCAGCAAAGCGCTGACACATCACTATTGATCAAGACAGTCAAAATGGCACGAGATGCTGAAGAGGGAAAATATTCTTTGCCCCAGACACAAGCAGTCTGGGACAGAAATGTAAAAATAGAAAGTCACCCAGGCCACCGCAGCAGTCAGCCAGCAGGGAAATATCGAAGACTTACAAAGTACTTCCCACACTTCATACGGTGCAGAACATCAAAAGGAGCTGTTTTTTTTACTCTCTTTCCTCATATCAGACTGTTGTACCCCTCGAGCTCTCAGCCAGCAGCCTGCATGCAGGGGTCACGAAAGTATGAACACTTCCCCCTCCATCCCCCCGTCAAACACCGGTGCCCGCTTTAAATGGAGTAACTGAGGTCAGACTGGAAATGTTAACAAATGTTGGGGAGGTTATATTTACAAATAGGGTACAAGAAATCACCTGGAAAGTGGGAGAGAACAAACCAGAAATAGGCACTATGCCACCAGTGATGAGCCACCTGCAAAAGCATGTAGCTGTCCCTGCCCTGCCCCTGCCCCTGCCCTTGCCCTTGCCCTTGACCCTGGCCCTGCCCCAGCCCCTGTTCCTCCCGCTGCCCCTGCCCTTGACCCTGCCCTTGACCCTGCCCCTGCCCCGCGTGGCTCCAGAAAGAGCAGTATTGAACTGGGGCAGCTTCAAAGAAAGGAGAGTCAAAGAGGGGAAGCAAATATGATCAGAGCTTCCAAGCAAGGGACGAGTAAGCAGGCCAGACTCTTCAGCCCCAAAAAGAGACACCTGGGAAGATCCAAGAGAGCTCTGTACAACCTCAGGGGCCTGGGGAAGGTTCAGTTCTGCTCCCCAGGCAAGACCTAGGAGGTGCCACTGCGGCAGGCTCAAAAACAAGGAAGGTACTTTCTACCTAAAGTGGAGTTTAGTTATAGAATCATAGAACAGTTTGGGTTGGAAGGGACCTCTAAAGGTCATCTAGTCCAACCCCCCTGCCATGGGCAGGGACATCTTCAACTAAATCAGGTTGCTCAGGTTATAGGATTCTTTGACACAGGATATTGTGGATATATTAAAAAATATATATATACACAGTGAAAAAAAAAACCCATTAGCTAAGTTCTAGGACAAAAATCCTCTAAGGGGCTATTAAAGGCCAGGTACGACCTCTAGCTTGGGATGTCTTTGAGCACCAGGCGGCTGGCAGTCACACTAGAGCACATCCCTAGATGCTGCTTCTCATCTGCTCTTGGCCACGGCTGGAGACATGTTCCTCACCTGGCTGTGCTTTGTGCCCTGTGCTGATACTGGTGCTTGCCTCTCAAATCCACCGGCCTCATCTCCACGTCACTGTCAGAGAAGGGGGACTGGCACAAACACAGCACCAACGTGCTCCAGCACAGTAATTACTTTGTTCTGTCTATAAAGATGTTTATAATGAACATGAAGACATATTCCTCATTTTCACTGCTCTACTATATTTTCTCTCTCTAAACAAGAAATTCAGAGCTTTGCCGTCTTCCTCTCTGAAGCGGCTGTAAGCATCCATCAGTAACAAGGCAACCCACGAGCACAGGAGAAAAGATTTGGGACCCACATTCCTCCCTGCCTCAGGCCGCCTTTAGAAGCAGTTTTACATACAGGGGCTATTACAGCTACGTGATTGTGCTCACCTCGGGGGGCCTCGTGTTGCTCAGATTTAGCAGAAGGCCTCACTTGCTCACAACAAAGCTCTGAAATGGTGGCACTAGTTCTCCTAAAACCTCAGATTTGTTCTTCTATTTTTGGAAAAAAAGGTCAAATGAACCTTGTGTACCCCCTAGTAGGCAACACGGAGGCTGGAGAATAAATAAACCAAACAAGCACACTGGAATCTAGACATTTTATAAAAGATGAAGGTGAATACTAAATAATCCAGCCGAATGGATGAGTCCCATTTGTCTCTATCGAAACCTGGGCCGGATTACCCTGTGCTGATGGTCCCCAGCGGGCACAGTAGACAAGGACCATCCATCTTACTGTTTCCCATTTCTCATCAGATTTGTACCTGCCCAAGCCCCGTTGGACCCTGCGCACGATATATCAGATCGTGTGGATACCCACAAGTAATTTGGTGCCAGAGGTGTTAAAAGGTCACACGTCATTTAGCAAAAACATAACTTCTACCCTGACCATTTCTCATTCCTTCTTCATCATTTTAAGTGGTGACAGTGATTTGGGGAAAAAAAAACCTTGTCAGCGACTGGTTTGATCTTCTGCAGTCTCGGTGCTGACAGCGCGTCTTGTCCAAGCTGCAAAGATCACAGCGCGGGTATAAAGAGCTCGGTTATCACAGCACCAATGGCCCAAATGCAGGTGGAGAAGAGAGGTTCAGATTGGAGCTGGCTCGTTCCTGGAGTGCTGTGACTCTCCGAGCCGTGAGTGCATGTTACTCTTTACCCTCATCACGGTGCTTCTCATCATCTCCCGAATTAGACACCTGCCAAAGTCCATCCCGTGTCTAGGGAAGAGAATAAATAATTGACGACTCTCCACGTCTGCTTGCATTGCCACTTCCTTTCGCCCTTGCACTTGGCAGCTCCCTGGTTTGTGTTTCTGCCTTTGCCAACTCTTCATTCTGCCGGCATAACGCTACATTTTAGCAGAATAGGAAAATTAATAGAAAAGCACTCAGACTGAAAATTGCACTGGAATGATATTAAGTACACCTAATTGATTTGTTAATGAATGCCTCCTGAAACAAAACCGGTTTTGTTCCAACCCCTTAATCTGTGATTCTCAATTTTAAAAAAAGGAAAAAATGACAGACATCAGTTTAACTAAGAGCAGAAGGGGGATGATGGGCACCTCAGAAGGAGACAGCGACACCTGGATGAGCAGGCTCTCTCAAAGGATAGCCTCATCTAACCGCTGCCGGGAAGAACTGAGCAAGCCGTCACAAATCCATGAGGTTTAGCTCCCAGGCACAGCGGTGTTTTGGGATTCTGCTGTACTTGAGAGCTCAGAACACCACAGCTTGGTTTCATTCTGCACTGACCACGCTCAGATAAGGTATTCTGTGACTCTGAGGCAGGTAGGGCCAGATGGCCTTGGTCTGTCAGGTGGTATCACAAAGACCTAATGTATTTTACTTCACGACTGCAACCAGCAAAGTGGAAATGGTTTGTTGGTGCAGCTCAACAGACCACGCACCTCATGCACAGAGAAGGTTGTTGATTTATTGCCTGGTTTTGGCATCATTTCTGAAACATGCTTGACATCATTTCTGAAACGTGCTTGGCATCAGGACATCTCATGCTACGGCTATCGCACTTTTAATACCCACTTCATTTAATTTCAGTCCCCTGTTTAAACTTGACTGCTGCTGCCACAACTCTATTTTTTTCTCTAGTCTTATCACGGCCAGCATATAAAATTCAGCTTTATACAGAGAGCTAGAAAGGGACTATTAGCAGCTTAAATCTTATTTATGCACTAATATGAAGGCATAAGTAGGACTTACGTGATGCTTAATCCCTGTGCTAGCCCTCTGCACAGAAGCAAGCTGTACTCGGAAGAG
>NW_008825608.1:1231293-1231818 GCF_000699105.1 Pygoscelis adeliae
TGGCAGTGACTCCCATTGCTTCAGCTTTGGAAGCTCCCGCTTCCTTCCAAATGACAGAAGATGAAGAAAGAGAACGAAACTAAGGTCCTGACCCTATACCTTTTTATCTAGACAAAATTAGACACTGCTGTAGGGTTATGACAAGTCTCCAGAGAACTGCAGTGGTGTTAGAGGAAGGCAGCACCATGCTCTGGGCCCCTTGCGCTGGTTTCTTTGCCACAGGAAACCGATGCAGACCGAGATAGACTCTACCACGAAGGCATTTTGTAGCATGCGTCCTTTCTCTGAGGGTGCTTTGCTACTGCAGTATTGTATGTTGCTCTGTTAATGTGTTCATTTCCATTAAGCATATTCCCTTGGTTTGTTTGGAATGCACCTCCCCGAAGGATTTGTATTAATGAAGTCACAGTAAATGAGAACCAGGTCTCCTGCTGCATTTCTTGGTGCATGTGGTTGCAAGAACAGCAACGCTAAGCGAGGAAATCTCACAGAGAGGAAATAGGTTTGGCCTACTAGCAAGCGACT
>NW_008825608.1:1231842-1236823 GCF_000699105.1 Pygoscelis adeliae
ACGATTAAAGAAAAACAAAAGAAGCCATAAAAAGTTTTTGTAAAGTAGGGTTTGTCATTTGGATGTTTTCAGAGTGAACTGACGTGGTTTGTGCAGTTCTTCAATGAGATAAGCAGACAATTCTCAGTCTTTCTGCACGTCTGTAAACATAGAGCAAAGCTCCTCTCCCACCTTTAAACAGACTGTCAGCACTCTTAAGAGGAAATTTAATGTATTACACATCCCCTACATCAATGACCTGGCTTGGATTTGTGGCTAGATTTGAATTTATATGCAAGAGCACCAAAAGAGTCCAACCAAGATCCTAGACCGTTCATGCTTGGTGCTGCTGAGGCACATAGGGGTAGGCAACCTAGAGACAGAGGCAAACCAGAGGGTCCGTGTTCAAAAACAAAGAGGTGAAAGGAGGAAGAGTAAGTAAAGACTCGAAGAGTTGTCACAAGTCACCGAGCAGGCTGGAAACAGGTGGAGAAATTGGCGCGCTCCGGCCTCTTCCTCCAACCTGCTCCACTACACCATGGCAACCCTCCGGTTGAGCAAGACCTGCTTAGACCGGCTTTAAGCCTTTGTGCTGTTACCAGAATTTTTTGTTTCCTGAGATATTGCCTAAAACAAAGTTAACTCATAGTCAAGCACTTCCCTGTCCAAAATGCTGTGAATACCTGGAATAACTGAAAAATCTACGTATCAAAAAAGCTTTTTCTTCTAGCTTGTAATTATAAAATGAACGGGTTTCCTGCACCAGCAAAGCAGCACAAATGATGCTCTACCTTGGTCAACTCCTGTGAAAGCTGGTGAAACTCATCTGCTTCCTTTGGTGTAGTTTTCTGAAAAGATACAACCACCCTTACAAAAAAAAGGCCCAACAATGAAGTAGATTGGAGGAGAGCTTAATGAAGAAGGTACTGCCTGTGCTTCCTAGCTTGACTCATGCTGACATGAGAGATATTTGGTGATACAGTTCAATTTCAATAGTGCGGCTTTGAGAAGAGATAAGAAGAGGCATTATTAACAGTGGCGAAGATGATAACGTAAGGGAAACCAAATCTCTTGTCTAACAGTTTGCCACAAGGTTCTGAATATTTAGTATCTATTTTAAATACGAATGCATCAGTTCCGTTCAAGTTTACCCCAAGAAAAGAATTGCTTTAATCCTGTCATTTTAAATGTAGATGTCTACTTAGAGCCAGCTATAAAAGTAGAGCAGTCATAAAAAATACAAATACGAATCACATGTAAGAGAGTTTTGTGGTCTAGAACTTGTGTTTACGTGAAGAAAACCTCAGCAATATTGTTCCTATCATATTTGTCCTACTGTAATCCCTTCACAGTCCTCCAGACGTGCATGCAGTGCAAATGGTAGCTGAAACAGGGTTTTCTTGCATGTATAGATGTAGCAGATGCTGTTAGGAGGAACTGATCTTTGCTTGATTAGAGGACAGAGAAAGATCTTCCTTCTGCAGTGGCGTTGAAACAAAAATTAATATAAAGAGAGAGAGTGTTACCAAGCAGTGTGCACAGGAGGGGAGGACTGCACCCCCCGGAGCTCTGCTGTGCCGCAGCCCCCTCCTGCTAGCGCTGCAGCACCCGCTCTGCTGAGGAGAGGGAATGAGGAGTGAGCGCAGTAAAATCGTGTTTGAGTTGCTAAAGCCAGAAGTCTGGGTTCTGAACACACACGGGGAGCAGACCTACTGGGAAAGAAGGGGCAGTTTACACGCACCCCCCTTCATTTTTCAGAGCACAGCCGCGCTGTCAGGGAAAGAAAAATGACAGGAAGAAGATCCCAACTTTCGTTGTGCCTTCCACTACAACATCTGCTCAGCTGCTGAAGGTCTGAGACGGGCGATGAGTTAATCAACTTGTTCATCAGGTCTGGTTTGCCACGTACGCTGGATGAAGAAGCATCGTTTCTATTGCTCGGCTGTACTGGAAGGAGAGGCAGGGTGAATTCCGGCAGAGATCGTGGCGAGGTGCTCTGCAACTCGCCACCTGAGCCGGTGTGAGGAACCTCAGAAGCCCCTCCAGAGGTACGTGAAGAATAAGGTTCACGGGGTTTGAGCCAAACGCACCCACCAGGGGCAACCTCCGGTGGGCAATTCGCAGCGCTTTCTGCACCTCCGCGCTGGGGTGATGCTGCACAGCAAGGCAAGGTAGGGATTGCTGACGTAAGGCTGTCGTGTACAACGCAGAGAGGTCGGGAGTGGACAGGATTTATTCCCCTGTACTTTCCTAGATCTGGCTGACCCACTTTCCTTCCTGAAAAAACCTGGCATTATCATTCGAACAAACCTGGCCAGCAAATGTCTACTGCGAGTGCTGGCGAGGAGGTGACAAAATGCCCATTTTGGTGCTGCAGAGAATTAGAAATAAAACCTAAAATCCATAAAAACCACACACTTACAGAAAGACAGAGGAGTTGAGTTCTTACTGGTCATTTTACAGAGTTTTAAGTCCAGAGTTACACAGAAGCATCTTTGTAAAATAATGAAGTATATTATTCATTTACCCATCAGCCTTTTTCCCCTTTTGATCATATGCTCCCCCTCGGGCTTGTTCAGTAAAATAGACTCATATTCCCCAGGGAAAAAAAGGACTTTCTTCCTCACTGAGCAATTCAAAAGCACGCTTGGCAGGCTGTGCGCTAAGGCAGGCTGCTGATCCAAAACCAAACGCGTGTCCCAGCGCTGTACAAGATGAAGGCATGAAAGGACGTACGCCGGGTCCTACCCTACTCCGTGACTGCGGGGTCTGCCATCAAGTCGCTCTGATCCCGTAACGCCGACGGCCTCGCTCCTGCACCTTGTTTTTTCTAGTGGAGATAAGAGGGGAGGGGGCGGCTGGGTCTCTCCTGGAGGGGCTGCAAGGTAGACACCGGAGAGAGAACATCTCTGAGTTTTTGTTTCTATATTTTTGTTTGAAGTGGTAATAAATTCAGTCCCTAAGGGTGGTGTGAATCTGTGGGACGTACAACGCTCAGATCAGGGCTCTTGCTTCATATGTGAAAGGAACTTGAAAGACAAATTGTCCAAGGATCTCAGCTTCAACCTCAGACTGAATTTCATACATCTCACAGGTTATTACAGGCATATACAGAATTTGCAGGATTATTTGGGCTGCTTTTATCGCAACTGTGAATTTTCCAGAATTGCAGGCAACCAGCTGAGTACATGGCTGGCTCTGTGCTTCTCTTCAGGCTCAGAAAGACTGTGTGGGAAAACATCCACTAGCTTTTATTTTATGCTTTTATTTTCCCCAGTGGGGTGAAAAACCACCAGAACTTGCCAATGAGGAAAGTGAGGTGGTTTTTTATCTTTTTAAAAGCAAACAAAGAAAGAAGCGTTCCCAGCTTACCCCCTCAGAACAGAAATTTGGAAATGAAGAAGAGGGAGGGCTATCTGGAGCTTTCTGGATTTATTGAAACCCGACTTCACTCCTCCACCTGGCTCTGACCATCCCCGAGCAGACTCTCGCCTCGCTTCCCTGGGGCCAGGGAAGGCGGCGGGAGCAGCCAGGAGGACTCGGCACGCTGCATTTGCCCTCCCCGTGCCAATTCACCGGGCTTGCAAGGAAACAAGTAAACATGGAATTTAGTCCAAAGTTGTATGAGGGATTGAAAAGGGCAGACAGAGGTTTGGGCTGCTCTTAAGGCTTGCTCATAGGCAACACTGGCGCTCTGACTGCCCCACAGATAGTCTGAAGTGTGCGTTTAACCCTGTGCAGGTTAGGAATTCTATTGACTGAGAACATTTATCCTTACAGTTAAGCATCCATTTTGCTGGGCTGGGGAATTTAAAAGGTGCGATGAACAACGTGCAACGCGCCCCCCCCCCCCCAAACCCAACTCTATAAATCTGGGGAGGAAAAAAATTGTATTTGACAAAGGAAAAATCGGTCTAAAGAGAGGTCAGTGGGAATTTTACCACTGGATTTCTAAGCAGCCAGGATATGGTTTCACACTGTGAAAACATAAGTAAGGGAAATACCTCCATATCCCCCTATTTCAGAAAACAAAGCCATTATTTTAACCTGAACCACAGGGTTCAGAACGACTGTTTCCTCTCCTAGTCCGGCCTGTTATCACTGTGAGCAGTGACAGATTATTGCAGCTGACTGCACAGCTCCCTGCAGTCTGCAGTAACCAAAAGCAGCGCTATATTGATGCATTTCTTAATAAGGGGCAATTGGGTCTATTAAAAATGTTATTAAACATACCTCTTGCAGCATTCCCCGGAAGGACATAGATTGCTTGTGATTAAAGCAGCCTTTATTCGAACTTTACTATAGCTGTGAACTACTCCGCCCAAACCAAAAAAACCTCCCTGCAACAACCTTGATGCACAAAGAGAAGCTTGAACAGAGCCAGTGGAGTACCAAATTCAAGGACTTGCTGTGGACCAGATTAGCGCGCTCTTTGTGTGCATGCAAAACACTACAAAACTGGCGAGGCTAAACTACAGACTGAAGCCTAGCTCTGTTTATGAAAAGATGGTATTCGTTTCTTCTAGTCTGCTGAAAATAAATTCAACCTAAATTGCATTCTAAATTAGTGTTTCATTATGTACAGTGTATACAGAAGAGTCTTTTAGAAAGAGAATGCAAAACAAAGCTTCACACTTTTTAATTATAGCTATTATCCTTCCCACTGCCAGCTCCTCTTCTTTATTTTTCTTTTCTTTTCTTTTCAATTTATCTGATGCTTGTGCAGAACTGTCTACTAAGTCTGCCATTAAAGAAAGTGCTAATGGTGGTAATTAAGCCTAAAGATTGTTGACAGTTACTAGAAATCACTGTTTAGGTTATTGGCAATTCCTGTACTGAGATATCATTATCGGTGAGCTCGTAAGACAGCAACATTCAAGAACATAGTCTGGTGCAAAATGAAGAAAATACCAGCACCTGAAACAACTTTATGACTCATAAATGAGTAATAGGCTGGAAATCTTACACTTTTTCATTTATTATTCACTTTTGTGATGATTCT
>NW_008825608.1:1236942-1238446 GCF_000699105.1 Pygoscelis adeliae
CTTTCCCTAGAACAGGATGCCAAAGGTGAGCATTAAAACACCCCCCCGTGCGGGAGCACAGGTGCTCTGTGACCCTCTCTAGCCAACGGGGCAGAGGCGGTGGCCAAGGGACGAGCCAAGGATGGCAGCGCAACCGCCCCAGCTTGGGCGGCGCTCTTGGTACCCAGCAACAGCATCACAGGCTGCATCGGATGCAGGTTTAATTAGGGGACCAAACCGGATACAATTTTAGGACGTAAGCTGAGGTGAGTGGGCGTACGTAAGCGGTGTTGGGTAAATGCCACCCACCGGGCACGTGAATTTCCAGGAGCCATAGGAAACGCTCCAGGCAGACATAAGGGAGATGCAGACACTCACCCCTCCACATCTCACCGTCTCCCACACCATTCCCAGTTGCAGCCAGGGCTTCTCGTTTTCTCTTCATTCACAGTCCCTTCACCCCCACCAGGAGCCCTGAACTGCCGCCAGTTACTTTCAGCTTTACCATGCAGAAATGGCATGCCTATGATATATTTTTATGGACATCGGTGATTGAAACATAAAAATTGAGCTTAAACAGCCTGTCACAGTTTGCACGGTGGGATGGTTGTGATTAATATCCAAACAACATGTTGTCAGTTCTCACTAGATCAAAGTAGGATAAATCCATAAATTTGAAAAAATAAATCTACTGTCAAAACACAAACCCAAAAATTCAGCAACTACTCATTTTCAAGGATGACAGTGCTGAATAATAAATGATTTATAGGCATCCAGTGGAAATTCTTCAGAGTTATTGTAATTATGGGTGTGAATATTACACGGGGAGGACCAGTTAGCACCAGTTAGAAGCTGCCAGCTTTGCTTAGCACATCTTGCTTTTGGCCACAGGTACTCACGTCACTCCACCGTCGAGGCTCTTTCTGCAGCCAGGTGCTGCCGAGCAGCTCAGCCTTCCAGGGCGAGCTCATGAGCAAGCTCGTATCAATTTTCAAGCAATTATTTTGTGGGTGTCGACACAAAAGATGTGGGAAGGGAACTGGCATTGAATTTAAGTCTCTGGAGGCTTAGACCTCAGGAAGACGCACACGGTTGCGGCAGATGAAGTTACTGCCCTTGCCCATCACAGTGGAAGGTTACCATCTCCACAGCCTCTTCAGGGTAGTAGGGAAAAAAACCCCAAAATACAACCCCCAAACCATTCTGCCCTCATTTCAGCCAGTGTCTGCAAAGTGCAGTGCCTCAGCTGGAGCAGGGATGGGCACAGGTTTTATCAGAACTACCGGCTTTTGCACCACTGTGGCTGCAAGGTGGTTAATAGTCCTCTGCTGGAAAGTAAAACTTTAAGACGTTGCACTGGGATCCACAAAACCTCAGCTGACTATGGCCCATAAAATATTAACACCCTGCAGAGCTCAGCCGTACATTCCTCTTTCCTACTTAGTGCTGCTGGGAGAGTAGGAGTAAATATAAGAATACGTGGTGGCAGCATCAGGCATAAAGTAACCCAGGTTGAGAGAACAAA
>NW_008825608.1:1238515-1239996 GCF_000699105.1 Pygoscelis adeliae
GGACGAGGCAGGGAGCAGCATCTGGTATTTGTCACCGAGATGTTCATTTGAGACCTCATTAGCAGCGACAGAGCATGTTTAATGAACAGGGGCTCATTATTAAAGACTCTAAACCAGCGCCACGTAGCACTGTATCCTCTGAATCCGTCAGCCGGAGGAGCGGTCACTACCCGGTGGAAGGGAGCTTGGGAAGACCCGTGGGGACGCCCACTTGTCAGCAAGCGCAGGAGCGGTACACGAGCAGCTCACGGGCAGGGAGAGGGGGAAGGGCAAGAAAGGAGGTTTGGGGAGCAAACCGTTTGCAGCGATGGGGGAAAGAACTAAGGCAAAGCAGAGGGAAAATAAAAGCGAAGAAAATCGGGTGGCCCAAAGGGGATGGAAGCATTCTTCTGTTTCTGTGCACGCCTGCTTATCCTGAAGATGTTTATTGCATCTTCTCCACTGTTTTGTTGCTAGAATGCCATTTTCTTCCCTATTTGGCAGCCTAGCAAGAATGTGGCATATTTTAGAGACCTTTGTCATCATCTTTGTTTCCAGATTTGTCTCATCAGCAAATTTACATTTTTTAATATTTGTTCAGATTGCTGTGACTGACTTATTTTTAAAGGAACCAAGTTTTGCCTAGGGGCGCAGCAGAGTTTTATCAGTCCCTGCACTCCCTTCTCAGAGAGGGCTCCGGCTCTTAGCTCAGCAAGGTGCTGTCTTCCTCTTTTGTCTTCTTTTTATATTTAGAAAGGTTTTTTTAAAAGTCAGTCACCATCACCACATGTGGCCCCTATTTGAGCAACAATAGCGAAGGACAGCAAAGGATAAAACAAGAAAAGGCAGATGGGGAAAGGTGAAGAAGGAGAAGGACCAGAGGCTGCTTTGGAGGAGCCCAACGAGCACCGGTCCCTGAAAGTTGGCCCCTGGGCACAGGAATCAAACAGATCCTAGGACCAGCTGCAAAATACAGCGCCTGAGACAACGGCACCGTATTTAAGGAGGTGATTAAAATTATGCTGCTCCACCAGAAGACAGGTAGCATCTCCCTGCACTATGGCGCAATCACAGAGTCTAGGCGCACTTTAATGTGAAGTGGTGCACCCACTGCACATCAAATGCCTGTCACAACAACGCTACTTTGTACGAAAATGAGCGTTTTAATGTAGTGTGCTCCTGAAGACTTAAATTCATCCGCAGCTCAAAGCTGTCCTGCTCCCGCTTCCAGCCGGTACTTTTCCCTTCAACCAAACACGCAGACAGGACTACACAACGTATTTCCTTGGAAGTAGAATCTCGAAGGGAGGAAAGGTGATCCACAGACATAGGAAAAAGGAGGAGTTTGAAAAACACACAAGCTATTGGGGACATCCAACGGCTAGGACGGGAAAGGAGGTGGCAGGAAAATGGAAATTCTTCAGGAATCGCCATGTTCCTCTAAATGGTTTCGTATGTCTAATTAACCTGCAGCTGCACTAATTGGTGCCTACCAACTCAGT
>NW_008825608.1:1240225-1258875 GCF_000699105.1 Pygoscelis adeliae
CCTGCCATTTCTCTCTGTGTGTATTATTTATTGACCTTTCCTTCACATCCCCCGGGCCTGACTTCTTCAAAAACCATGCAAGCTTCTAGTGATTGCGGATGATCACCAGACTGTAGGAAACAACACAGTCCCGTTGTGGTTTCTTACCTTGCGATGTATTCCCTAATGTTATGCTAAAAATGTGTATCTGGGGACTGGGGTCATGCGTTATCACCAGCTCTAGCACTCTCCCTCCTCTGACTGCCTTAAGCTCTAACTACAGACATAGCGGCTGCATGAGGGCTCTTCCCTTCTGTTTTTCTATTTATAAAGTCACCAACTACTGCAATAGCTCTAGACGCAGCACGACAACTGGAAAAAGTAAGGACAGGAGAAGGAGGGCTGCTAGCGCAGAGTTATCAAAGCAACCCTACTCCTGCACGTGCCCCGTGTATTGCAGCTACGGTCCTGCACAGGCATGAATTCGGGAATCCCTCCACAGGCTGTGCGTCACCGGGGCCCGATCACGCCTCAGTTCCAGAGTCACGCACAAGTACACGACCATTAATTCAGCAAAACCACTCACGCTACTCCCCTCTCTCAAATCCCCACCTGTAATTTATTTAATAACATCCTATAATAATTTTATTTATTAGCTTACGGCAGGAATCTTTGCTGTTGCAACCCTTTGGATAACCAAAGTGGGAGCAAGCCAATAGGGTTTTTTTTCCTTTTTTTTAAACGAAATTACCTTTTAAGTAAAAACCATTCAACCCTCTCCCCCTCTCCTGAAATTACTTGAACAACATTACACTGCAAAACTAAACACTTACTTAAGAATTTGGCCATGTTCAGAGTATTCATTGTCTGTAGATGTTTAATTTGATCCTCTTCTCCACAAGTATTGTGATACGTATTCCGTGCACAGGATGAAGCTGCTCCGGGGAGGATTCAGATCCGTGTAACCGAGGAGGTTATTCTCTACTGTCCCATTTTGCGCAAAGGCTGCGAGGCGATTACAGGTGTGCCCCATCTCCCTTTCGCCAGAAACTTCTCCATTAACAGAGACAACGCAGCCTGATTGATTGCTTTTGTACAAAACGCAGTCAGAAGTCCCGCTACTTTGCTCACTCACAGGAGAGCACCGTCCACGTACTTTTAAGCTTTGCTTTTAGGAACAAGAGCGATATGGCAAGTCCCCTTCCTATTGATACACAACAGCACACGTGGACCCAGCACTGTCTGATACACTACCGACAAACCCGAACAGACGTGCCTGTTACGGCTGCTTAAATCAATCGAATCTCGCACTGTCACTGTCGCTTAACGTGACTTCAAGGAGACCTTTTGTCACCCAACCCCAAGAATTTGACGCTTCTTGACACTGGTTAACAGAGGGATTTGGAGCTTGACTATCAGAAGGGATTTCCTCACATGAACTGACGAGCACGTGGTCCATACCCTCTCTCTGGGCACTCAAGTTCTGCAAATAGGTCTAGCTCTTCCCAGGTGACTTGGACGTGCACAGGACCAGGCATTATTTTAGCAATGGGTGTCTCTGGCACAGCCTAAGGAATAGGCTTCAGATTTTCTCTCTTCCGTAATACACAATTTGACTACCCGAACTAGTACATTGCTGCTCCCTCTCCCCAGCTGTTGATACACCACCCCCCAAGTCCCACCTAGCTCGAAGAGTTGTACGACACACGCGTTGAGTTTATCTCCCTTTCACGTTGTTTTCAGTACAAAGGTTTTCCTATTTTAATTCTGTTGCTGAGTTACTCCCTGTCTCCATGATGTGGTTTCAACAGCATTTATTGTAATTAAGAGAGATTTCTAAAACCCCAGCGTACAATTTTCCATGTGAAAACATTAAATGGACTGTCCACCCTATGAACAGCACAATGGCACTGGAGCTCCTAAAACACCTTCCTAGCCGTGGCTGCCTGTGGACACATCCCAACACTTCCAGATGTGCCCAAAGCACCCAGACTACTGTAACTTAATACCACAGGCAACTTCAAAGTATTGAACATTAAAACTTCCCGAGATCCCTTTACAGCTTCAGTATAATCTGAGTCAATAGCGGACCTTTTATCAAACCAAAAATGTGCTGCCCAATGTGGAGAGTGAAATTAATAATGCATGGACAAGGCCGATACACAGTGTTCAATTATTCTTACCCAATTCAGAAGTCAGCTGGTACTTGCTGTCACCAGTTTCACGCCACACATTGCTATCTTCAGCTTGGAATTTGAAAGCAGCACCTTCAGCACTGGAAGTGGGACAACATGGTATTTTCCGGTTTAGCTTCTGCTTGCAAGTTACGGACCACTACGGTGCAAGACCTCATAGAGCAAATGGCTCATTCTTATAACACAGTGTAAAAGCCTGGACAGATTCTTGCCCATTCTGCGATGCTGGGATAACTGATTATTCCTTTTCAGACTTAAATAGACTAGCTACAGAGCGTATGAAATCTCTTTGATCTGACTAGGGAACTAAGAAACTCCCAGGTCTGCAGAGCATCTTCCTGAAACAAAGGGAAGTTACTCGACATTTACAAGGAAAACAGGTCCGCCTGACAAACAAATTTTGGAACTTGGGAATTAGAGCTTTCCAACGCGGCACGCGTAGCCCAGACACAGGAACACGGAGTCTCTTTGAATTGTTGGGATTCCATTCGTTTCCTTACCAAGCCGAACATGACTCGTCGTCGATCAGTGCACACTGCGTGCACACGCAGCTCTGAAACCGGCTTTTCCATAAGCTTTCTTTGGGGCGGGACGGTGCAGACAGTGCGGGGGGAAGGCAAAATCATGGAGAAGAGGGAAAGCTTGCTTGAAATCTACTGTCAGTCAAAACCGAATCAACATTGCAGGCCAGATCCTAGGTTCATTTAAATGCATCGGTGAAGTTAATATAATTTATCCCAGGTGAGGATTTGTGGTTTGGATTTTGAACCACTTTGATAAGACGTGTCTAAGTGACAGTCTTTTACACTGTTGATCCGAGCAGCAATCCTAAGAAGGCTAAGTTTATTTTGCTGCATTTAAGCAAGTCATCCACGTAAGCTGGCTACAGCTCCCCAAAACTCTATTTCAGACTCTCCAAACAGAATTCTTCCTCTATAATCTCCTGTGATCATAGATCACACAGTATCTGCGAGGACAGCCAGCAACTGCTTTCTGAAAAGCCTGTTTTATCACTATTTCATTTTATAGCGAAACGCAATCACTCAACTCCGCCAAGCTTCCCTGGGCCTGCAGAGCGCCCAGCCAAGTGAAAACCCAGACAAAAGCGCAAGCCCAGTGAAAAGCCTCGCCGTGCCCCATATGGGTTGAAGAACAGAAAAAGAGAAATGGTAGGTATGTAAAAAGGGAAGGTGCTTGTTTACAGGATATGCAGTCATTTATATTTAGCAGCTAAATGTTCCATGCTGCTGGTGAAAGACAATGAGGGAAGTAAAGCGGCTGTCAGATAGGTTAACCACCAACTTTAATCTACAGTTTCAGTATTGCTGGGCAGTTGTTTCTGGGAAACTATGCTAGGATGCAAAATAGGTGAGAAAACCCCTAATTGTTTGTTACCTCATCCTAAAGAACAAGAAACAAGTATTGTTGCCTTTCCTATGAATAAGATCCGCTAAAAGGTAATATTTATTTCTTCATGTCTTGGAGCTCACTTTGTGCCTTGATAAATACCTGCTAAACTGATGACTTGATTGTCTTTTTTTGAACAAACCAAATAAATGAAAAAGGATATTCTATTAATTTCAGAGCTGGATCGAAAACAACGTAACGGAGTTCTTTCAGAATAAAATAATACTTTTAGCTTTATCATTTGATGTAAGTTCCTTTCCATTAACAGCCAAAATGCTGGAAATCCAGTGTCCTGTACAAGAAGCAAGGGATCTCCTTCTCCTTTCCTAAACCATTAAAAAAAAAAATCCTGACTTTTGTATCGCCCTCCTCCGAGCTACTCAGTTACGTACGATTGAGCCGTTCGTGTAGTTGATTTACTGGAAGGACGACTGGAGCAACAAAACTTCATAGGCGTAAGAAACCTTTCTTTATATTTCATGTGGCTCTCGGAGACAAATACGCCAGCTACGCCTCTGGGTTCATGAAAAATGCGTTTGTATAGAAGGTTGGGCTGAACTGACACGTTTTTGCATAGTTTTCAAAACTATGTTTTCAAAAACTATGCAAATTCCACAAAAACCCCATGCAACGATCGGAGAAAGGGTTGGGAGGTTGCTGTACTATATCCATCTGTTCTGTATGAACACAATAACTAACACACAATAAGATTTCCCCTCTTTTGCCTGTGCAATTATTTGTGGGAGTAAGTACACATCTAATAGGTCTGTAAGATACTACAGACAGAAATGATGGTACAAAAAGCAAAGGTTAAAACTAAGAAGTAAGCTCTTTATAGCCAAATGCCTGTAAAGTTTATTTGAATTGTTTCTTATCGCAGCCCCAACGCTGTGTAGGTTTTTACACACGCTTTGCCTTGTTCTATGGACAGCAACGGAGATATTCCACTAAGTTAAGCATATGCATCCGTCTTTGCAGGATCTTTTGCTTTCCAACACTAAAGAGCGATCAACGTCTCCCTCATCCCACCGACCAACATCATGAATTTCTCAGTTGCAACTCATCATTCAACAGGTCATTGAAATAAAATATTCTAGTTTCATCAACAGAAAATAAGAATGAGGCTGACCACAGCTTCATACAGCCAGCACCCCGACTCTGACAGTAATCAAACCCGTGTGCCTAGGGAAGAGCATTGCAGGAGAGGAAACATTCACCGATGCTTTCCCCAGAGCACTCCCCCAAGCCCCATCAATTTGCCAGCCAGGGACCAGATGAGGTTTAGAATTTGAGTGCACAGCTGTAAAACTAAATGGGGAGAACGCAGATTTTGGAAGCTCAGCGACCCCTGCTTGGCTTAGCTGACTGCAATTTTGGCATGCCTGTTTATCATCATGTGAACTAGATTGCCATCATCTCAGGCCGCCTTTTGCGTTCCTAAGTTTTAAAAAAACAACCCAACAAAAAACAAAGAAAAAAGCAGCTCATTTCCTTGATGTGGCAGGATACGTGAATTAACCAGGATTCAAGGAAGTCTGAAGTGATTATTCCCTGTATTCTTAAAAGACGCGCATTCAGATGCTTTGAAAGATTCATCTCCCAGGATCATGTTCTCAACCTTCGTATCACTGAATTCATTTATGTAAACGACACACGTGTGTCCCAAGAACAGGAAAGAATAATCCAAAAGCCTGAATAACGCCTCAAAAAGGATGAGAGCGAGCTCACTCCAATACAATGCAACTCCAACTGTGGTCAACGGAGACTGTTCCTTCGGCTTCACCAGGAGCTAAATCAGGCTTTGAAAGAAGGCAATACTGTCTGTTGGAGAAGTACCACTGGTTTGGACAACGGTCATATTGCTGACCATGACTGAGGGAATGAGATTCCAGTCTGTAACACCACTAGCTGCTTCATTTTAGGCTCTAGGCTGAGCATTTTCATGCTGCATTGAACAAGAGCAGAGCTCTGGGATCTGCAATGGACTTGTATTAGTTTTCCAGACAAGGTTTAAGTTGCTGGCTTTAAACTAGAAAAGCTCTTGATGATTTGGGGCTTAGTCATAAAGCAGAGATTCCCCAGGCAGGTTCCTTGCCACGTCCCCTGCAAGTGAAAAGACGTGCTGGAAATGAAGCTGCTGCACGAGAGCCGTGGCACAAATGCCCACAGGTGCCGTCGTGTGTTATCTTTGCAGGTACACTACGAATACTTCTTACAGTTTTTTACTTTTTTTAAGAAGAAGGTGAACTGAGGAATAGAAAATGATTAGATGTGTATTTTGATATACTTATTTATAAAAAAAGAACAAAATGGAGAAAAATTGCAAAAAACGTGTGCTAAAGTTTTTTTCTTGGTTAATAAGAATAGAAAAGGAAAGATGTATTACGATGCACTAATTTTGTCTCGGTTTACCATTCTCCCTTCCCATTTCTCTCTTGGTAACAAAGAAAGAGAACCAAGCAAGCTGAGCAATAAAGGAAAAACTTCAAACCAAACCCAATCAAAAAAACCCAATCCCAAACCAGAAATATTACAAAATGAGTAAATTTTCAAGGCAAGCATTCTACATCATTACGTTTTCAGGGAAGCTTGGGGGAGGAAATAACACACACTGAAAAGAGTTCCTTTTCATGGACTATAAGATAAAAATTGTTCTGCAAGAAACGTTTTTCATCCTAACTGATCGGAGGGGGGGTTAGGGAGGAGAGGGAAGATGCAAGTCTCATGAAACTTTACCAGTAGCTAATTAAATAAACGGCTTCTCATTTTTAGCATCATGGACTTCAGGTATATGATTTGTTGCACCAATGTAAAAAAAAAAAAACCAAAACCAAACCCCAAACAAGGAAAAAACCAAATCCTTTTCTGTAGGTAAGAAAAACATTCACCGATGCAGATCACTAATTTTCAACAATCCTAACAAACTCTGGCTGTACGGAGCAGCTCTTTCTTTCCACTAATACCAGAAAACGTAGAAGGCTGAAGAGGAAACAAAAGTTAAATCAAACCATTTAAAAATACAGTACTGTGACAGATTTTATTTCATTTCATTTTTATCAGTACTACATGCTTACTACCGCTAGGAACAGACATGCCTTTTCTTTTTGTTTGTTTTGGGTTTTTGTTTTGTTTTTTTAAAACCTATATTAAATGTTGACCTAAAGCTTGCTGTGCCTTGGAGATCTGGCTCAGGTGTTAACTGCATGAATTTTTATTTAAATAGATAAGCACTTAAGTTTGAAAATAAGACAAATACAGGTGAACAGGAAAATTAAATTACAAATTCAGTTCATACAAATATCTCTTATTCTATGCACTAAATGCTGTTAATTAGCTGAGATCTTTTAAAAATTCTTAAAATACTTATGAAACATTATTTACAAATTATATAAATAAATCCTAGGTCACTTTTAAATTAACCAATACAACAAAAAAGTCACCTTTTTGTACTGTGTGTACTAAAAATGTTCTTGTTTATTGATCATTACCCAGTTTGCAGTATAAAACGTTTGTTCACTTACATCAAAATGGGTTCAAATAGAAGGAAGGAAGGTATTGGTTTCAAAAGAAAAACAAAACAATATTATAAATGCTTAAAATCAATGAGGCTTCTTAATGTTCTTTTCTGCACAGTTTGCAGTCATTTTTAGAAGTCCCTTCTACAGTATTTGTCTTGTGAACAGGTCATCTCAAAATAGCAGAGACATAGTTTTAGCAAAGGGAAAATATTCAGTACATTGCTCACACGTCACAAAGACCTTTTACCAGGAGGGAAAGGACAGAGAACGGAATGTCAGTGGCCAGCACAAGCCTTTACAACATTTAACTTAAAAGGCAGCATTTATAGAACTAATCACAGACTATACACATCCTGCACTGAACAGCAATCAAAAGGACTGGAAAATATACATTTAGGAAAACAAGAGACTGATGGTTTTCCATTACCGTTGTTAAAATTAATGCTTTTCTCCTTGTCTTTTGTTTTAAAACCAGCATCGACACCACCAACAACTACAACTACCTTTGCCTTTAACATAATATATGCCAGGTAACTACTGTACGTGAGAAATGTACAATAAAAGGAGAGTAACCACTGAATTTCCTATGCAGACACGTGAAAATATAAAGCCATACAGATTCCAAAGTGCCATGAATACCAAATTCAAGTGATGGTTTATAGCATGTAGGAAAGAAACTAAATGGAACTTGCTCTATGGGTTGCTGAGCCCTTCAGCTGCATCTTCAGTTTCCCCTTTGGCTGCTTTGGTGAGAATTTCCATCCATTTCATCTGCAGTTCTTCGTCTTCTGCACTGAAATATAGAGTTTGCTGGGACTGGCAAAGCTTAAAAACATGCTTCACTTCAAACTTCTCACCAGAACCTGGTAAACTGACTTCGTATCCAGGCAGAGGAATAGGACGTGGGCTCCGTCCGTCCTAAAGAAGAAAGAACAAATGTAAAAATTCAGCAACAAATGGTATTTGAAATGGGAGGAGCAGGGGTATACTGTGCGGGGACGAAAGATTTCCTCTCAATGGGGTTAAAGAAACGCCTGTTTCAAACAGTTTAAAACTCCCTTTGAAGTAGTAAGATGTGATTGGAGCTGCATTACCTTACACCCGAGACATGGTCACCAGGCACACGCTCAGGCTAGGCAGCTACACCACGGCTCTCACCAAAGCAGAGTGTCTTGGTGCGTGCCGCCGGCTGACAACCCCTCCGTGCTAGAGCCGTAGCCTGCCATCCCTGCCCACAGAGCGGACACGCACGCACATGCTTAAATAAGCACATGAGCGCAGTTCCAGAGTACACGTGCGTTCGGCTCCTTGGTCAGTACTGTACTTAGAGAAGAGGCGATAGCGACTGCTTAACTTAAAACAATTGAAGGCGATGACTGGTTGGTGCTTTATTCTTCTTATTTAACAGATTCCCTTTTGCAGTAAGAATAGAGATCCAGCAGTGGTGTGGCTGGGGACTTTCATGTAGTTTCACATAACTTACGCATGTTGTCTTTTACAAAAAACCCCTCTGCATTAGGTACAGGCAATCAGATCCAGCTGAGAATAGTTCGGTGCAGTCCTTTTTGGACCTCACGGGACATTGGTAAGATTGGTTTAAAGGAGACAAATAAGCAGAGCTGGACACTGAGAGACACAAAGACAACTACCAGGGAAGAGACTTCGAAGTAAAAGAGAATTTCAGATTTTAAATCAATCAGTGAATCTTCTGAGAAGGTCTTGGGTTATTTATGATAACTTTCAGAGTTGTCAAGGAAGTCGAAGCTCAGATTCTTGAACATCCTTTAAAGGCCAGATTAACTCACGGATCTAAGGAGCGATACAGCTCTCTAACGGTCACATCTTGAGCATCAACCAACTCCTCCCCTAAGCTCTCAGGAAAGGCGTACTTCGGCAAGGCAGGGTGTGCCATGACCAAGCAACTCGTTTCAACTGATGCCATTAAAGCATTTTCAAAGGTGAGTCCCCAAACTGAAGTCTAAACCACACAGGCATCGAGCATCTGTAAGAAGCCATCGCCTCTTGTAGCAGCTACTTGTGTAGCAGCCTACTCAAGCTCAATGCCTCATACCAAAGTTAACAAGGCATCCCACAAAGAGGTGGCAAAGTCATTCTTTTGTCACCCCATACTGAATGGAGGCGGCTTAGTAAATCTGGAAGGGGACCACAGCTCTGAGAACAATGGCAAAAAAATCTACTTTTCTAATACTTAGACTAAAGTAATTCCAGTTTCAGAACTGCTCACATCAATGCAAACACATTCATTAACTAAAGGGGCAAAAAATACACAGTCAAAAACGTGTCTACACATTTTATTAAATCAATACAAGCTTCCTGATTTATTAATCTACTACTTGTTATTGTTATGCAAAAACGCCAGAGTCCATCGGCTTCAAGACCAAGCACTAGTCAAGATTTACAGCAACTTTGGGTCAAACGCTAAAGAATTCAGTTCCTATTTGAGTGCAAGTAATTGTGTTAAAAACAGCATACAATTTCTAGGTCCTGACACCACCGCTGCATCCGTATAAACAGGGAGGTCTCCCAGATGCAGAAGTTTGAACTGGCGTGTACAGAGCAGCTCTAGACCTGCATACGTGGCAGTGCTGAAGCAGGCAAATACGGGACTGATGAACACAAAATGCACAAGAGCGCGTGCAAGCTCAACCATGCCTGCCTCACTGATCTTGTTTTAGAAAAATAGACACTAAGACTTGTCACAGGTAAAATTGGAGGTTGCCCGTGACAATGAAAAATGATATCGTTTGTAGCCAAAAAGTGCAGTGTAAGAGCAAATTGACGTTTGAATTGTACATGGTACGCCTACCCAACACGTGCAGACACAGGCAAACTAAGCAGACTGCCTTTGGTCTTGCTTCCTCCCTTTTCTTAATACGATGCCTTTATCACTTTCTCTGTACCTGCCTGATCCAAAAGGAGGGGATTTAAATTATCTCTGAAAAGCTGCGGTACTGACAGGTAAAGGTGAAGCACTCAGCCTCCGGTCATACCACACACCCAAACAAGATCTCTCTGCGGGACCATGAGAATCTCTGGATTTCCTTCGGCACTGAGCCCTTCCCCTCCTAACTGGAGTCCAACAAATCCAGGGGCTGTTCTGCACCCACGAGGAATTTGGGCCCTACACCAAGCACGTAAGTAGGATTTACAGGCCTTACAGAGAGATAAATGTCGTACTCCATTTTTAAGAGCCTATTGGATTTGGCTGGTTGAATTGGTGGTTTTTTTTTAATATTTCTGTATGCAACATACTAGGGTTGCATGACATCAGTAGTTCATCAAACCAAACTACCTAGTGCTGAGAAGACCTTTGCTTTAGGGCTGATTTCAATCATTTTCCTGAGAGAGTGAGCGATACACAAAAATCTACTGGATGTGTAATACTGTTAGTAATCACAACCATTGTGCACTCATCCTGACTCTAAGCAGCATACTACTAATGTGTTATTTACCTAGGTAATTACAGCAGCATTTGTTTATTGCTCTATTACAGCCATTACAACACCCAGGGTTTAAGATTTGGGAACGGCTAGCTCAATTCCACCATACATGCAGCTGTATTTCATGCACCCCTCCATACAGACGTCCCTCTCACACTGCACATCTCTTTGCAGCATATAAGCTCTTACACAAATACACAGAACAACAGTTACCCACTGATGGACCACTATCATTTTCCCCTACTACTTTTGAGTAGGCTTAGAAAATCCTTGTTTTTCCCTCCAAACTCTACTCTCTACCCACTTACGATCTAAACCCAACCTTGCACAAATCGTTGAGAGACTCCCGTGACGCGATGGTGTGCCAAGATGCAAAGCTCTGCAGGACCAGGAAAAAGGACAGGCAGAGTTTCGTGCAGGGCCAATTAAAGCTTCACCTAAACAGGGTCAACAGACAAGCCACAAAAATACTTCTCTAAAACCCTGAGCTCAACTTCAAACTCAGCTACTCCCTTACTTTCTAGGAGCAAATCACTTTTACATGATGAATAAAAGATTTTTCTTCAGAATTTATAAAGCAAAATTTTCTCTTGGCTCAAACCCAGTAATTACTATATACACTAGCTCTCGCTATACTAGATTTACCCTCCATACTTCTCCAAAATTCATTACTTCTCTGGCTAGCTGGGACTCCTTAATTCTGCATTGCTCAGTCAGGCGTAAGTTAATGTCAGAGCTCTGGAGGTAGCTGCGCATTTTACAAGCCAACAGGGGCAGAAGCTCCAGGTGGAGCCCTTGGAAAGACGGACTAATTTCTATAAAACCGCTGATCCTTAAGCTTGAGGTGGTCTTTGCTTATAAGCAAACTCTTGCAATTCCACTCAGATAAACATGACAAACAGCTGCACAAATTCTGTCTCAGTTTGAGGACAGATAAAATTGGTATGATTTCCATACCTAAATAAGCTGTGAATTTTATCCTCATGCATAAAGCCTTATGCAGGACTTAAACTGTGAACACTCAGGGGATTAATTCGTTCTCCTGGAACAAGGATCTAAAGCAGAAGAGCAGTTTTCTTGCTATTTTAAAGCCTGCGAGCCGTATTTCCATTTGCACTGGCATCCCTTCTTCGGTGTGAGGGCCGAGGGTGCGGAGGACGAAAGCTGTCAGGGCTTTTACTGTATCAGAAGCTCCAGATTCAGCTTGGTTTACTCCTTCTTCCCAAGAGGCAGCTATTCTTTCTGTTCTTTTTAAAAATAATCCCCAAACTTTCAAACTCCTACAATCATGCTTCACTTGGTCTGTGTTTCAAGACCTTTAATACCGCTGTTGGCAATATTATTCCCAAAAGGCACCTCTTCTTTTAGGCACTGAAATGCTTCTTTGCAGGCCTAAAGAGGTTTGTGAGATGCATCAAGGTTGTTGTACAAAACAAAACAATGCTTGGGAAAATAACATTCAAGCACGTGAGTGGTTCCCAACTGATTCCAGACACTCAGCCACCATGGAAAGAAGCTCTGGAAGAGATCTTTCTCACAAGTCTAGTGTATACTATGTAAACCAGAACTAACAAGAACGTTGGGTTAGTATCAAGGAATGGGGTTTGCTTTGTAATTTTTTCCTTCAGTTGGATGCAAACTGAAGAAAGTGTGTGAGTGGGAACGGTAGGCCCGTGAAGAAAGAACTCATTTTTGTTGTTTATGGTCTCAGCCTGCAACTGGTCATTCCTGATAGTAAATCCTGGCTTGGTTATTGAATGTAAGATAGATCAACCTTGTCCTGTATGCTTTCTTGCTGCTTTATTGGGAGATTTATCTCACACCTGAAATAGTTGAGGACACTAACCACTAAATTTAACTGTCATAAAATCGACAACCAGTGTCAAAGGCACCCTTTTCCCCTAAAAACCCAGGATCTTACTAATAGTATCAACAGAAGCTCAAGATCAAATTTGGCAGGACACGGAGCAAAGAACATAGCATCTGAAGCACAGAAGCTCCTCCAGCTTCCAACCCTGGCTTTGCACGACTGTCAGGAGGGGACCTGGAGAATCGAGCATCATTCTGCTGTGCGCTAAATACAGCTGGTTTATGTCCCATGGGTTATTACTTGTGCTGTCCTGAGACAATCGGCTGACCACTGGGAGAAATTCTCTTTCTAGGTCATACCATGTAAGAGGTGTTGCTTCCTCTCTACTCCTCATTGCGGTCATCTCTCAGATGACATACGTTGTTCCTGGGTGAGGAAGGCCAAAGAATTTAGACCCTTCTCCCCCTATTCCCGCTCTCCTTCCCCAGGCTTGCCTGTGCGAGACATTCTGGCTTGCTTTGTATGGGATACAGGACTTGCACTGGTCCTTTGCCGAGGCACAGCTTTCACATCACTTGAAAAGTTTCGCAGCGAAGCCATTCTCTCTGCTTTGCTTTTTAAAGCTTTTTTCCTCTTCCCAGACCCTGACTCCAGAGAGATGTGAAGATTGGTTTTGTTGCATTCGTTTTGGCGCTTTGTCTGAGGCCGTTTGCTTTCTCAACTTGTAATTTCAGTCATGCATCTCCTGTTGAGTAGGAGGGAAGCCAGGCAGCTCGCCGCCCGTGGCATGAATTGGAAGCTTCCCCAGTGTGGGGTTTGAATCCCAGACGAAGCCAAGTGGGCTGTGTCTGGAGCTCCAAATTCAAGCTTCCAGTCTCTCGAGCACTATGCTTAAAACATTACACACGCTTGTGCAAAACCAGAGGTGTTCTTGCTGACAAGCAGCAAAATGAACACACTTCTAAGGACTTCTTGTTGAACATTTGCTACAGGGTAAGCTTTACTTCGAATAGATTTATAAAATCATGGGTAATATTTAGTTCCCGGACTGTTCCTAGCTACAGCCATACAAACTGATGCTAATAAAAAGCAAACCCTTCATACCACCAGAATTACAGCAGGGTAACGGTAGGCTGAATTCAGACCCATTTCTTCTTCCACCTCACCCAGGAGATAAAACAAAGCTGTATATAAACGCGTCAAACACCAAATACAAAATTGGATATGGGGGATCTCATTTCAGCATTGTCATTCTTTACCTTCAGCACTAAGGAAGCATGACTGATATTTCTATTTTGGATATTCTATCTTGGAGATAGAAATATCTATCACTTGACTTTCACCGCACACAAATACTAGTTAGCTTCAACAGCACACTTTAAAAAAAAATAATGCTTACCACAGTAATTATTTCAAGTAAAGATAAAATCACATGATGCTATGACAAGGAGCTTTACCAAACACAGTCCATTTTTCAGGCTGAAGAACACCTACATTTCCACAAATTCCTCCACCCTCTCAACCCAGAACTAGGTTTAAAAAAAAAAAAAGAAAAGCTTGAACCAGCAATTGCAATGTTCAGTCTGCTTCACAGCTCTATACATTTTACAGGAAAGTGCTTTCCCTAATGACAGGGTAATAAAACCTTTGAATATACCTGTCTGAAACCTCTAAAAAACCCAAAACATAATCAAATTATCCTTGTTTTGTCTTTTTTTGTTAAAAAATGGAAAAGAAAAGCTATGAGCTTAAACATTTGCTCACAACCATATCAGCAGTAACTACAGATAACAAGGAATCTCTGAGGCTGTGTGCTATATTCAGAATACCGAGTTCATTTTTGTTGTTGAAACCAAGCCAAATCCTTTGACCTACTTCTCAGCTTGACAGATTTAAACTTACGCTTTTTTTTTTGCTGTGTGTTAACCCTCATGAATGTAATTTTACCTGGCTACTTCCTTGCAGATACAGAACAAGAGGTTCAGTCTTGGGGATGGTCACCCACATTTTGTACCAAGTCTTCCCTTTTTCAAGGAACTGGAGGTAGCTGCTGAAGAGGCTGTTTTCAGCTGCTAAGATGCTTTGCTTCTGGATGAAGGGAAAAAAAAAAAAAGAAGAAAAAAAGAGCTGTTTCCATCGATGCTTACGTGGGCAAAGTATAAAATACACTTAATTTAAGTTGTCCAGAGTCAGATAATACTGTAGGGCAAACACTGGATAGCCCATAACTGAACAAAAGTTTAATCATTATTATATACCATCAAGAAATAGCACAATCCCATGTAATAGAGGGAGATGCTGAACTACTGTTCCCAGCAGACATGAAATTAAATTCCACCTCTACCAAGTAAATTGAGAATGGCCATTAAGATGATGCAGCTAGTTTCTTGCTTAGCAAAGTAGGCTGGGAGATGATTTCAAATTAATGCAAAAGGTATATTAACAGACGCCCTCGTGCATGGATGCACAGAGATGTGAGCCAAATGAGAGCGCACTAGGGCAAGAAAGGATTGAAAGAAAATTTTGTCTTCTGATAGAAAGCAAAGAAAAACAAAATTCCTGTTCACATTAGACTTTGCACAGAAGTCTCCTGGGGATTACCGGCATCTGCTAATAACGTTTGTAAAGTGGCAATCTCCTCAGCTGCTATTAAGCTCGTTAAGAAAGTTTCATGTAAATAGGAGGGAAAGAAAAAGACTGGCTCTGATCTTTCTTTTTTATACACCTACTTTCTTGCATTTTACCTGATCCTTTGAAGATTTAGCAGAAGACTAGAAGCCTGAGCATATGAAAGAAAAATGACTCTTTTCCTTGAGTTTTTACAGCTTTCTGCTGTAATCTGCCTTCTAAAGTAAAGCCGTAGGTCACATTTCACTGGTTCGCTTTTTGGCGTTGCAGATCTAACAGGCTGGGTAGGTGTAGGTTTTCACTTCACTGACAAAGAGCTCTGCTGAAACAGTGCTAGAAAGTTTATCATGAGATACCACAGACTATACCGATGCATACTTTAAAGGTCCAACCCAAACTATTCTATTCTATGATTCTATTCTATACTAAGTGCTCATCATCTGTAGGCATAGCTGTCGTGTATATCTGAAGTTTTTGACGGTATCAAGCTCCGATCCAGAATCTTCTCCGCGCTCTGCAGACGTGGTAGTTCAGGCAAGGACAACGTGCATTTGTAGCTTCACCCCACCTTGTATTTGTGAGATTCTGGATGTGTTTGGGTACAAAGCATCTGAGCAGCAGAGTTCACTCTGGGACACCGTGCTGCTGTAATTTTACCTGCGTAGGTACATTTAGTAGCCTGGAAAGAAATATGACATGCTGGGAAGCAGAGCAGGGCAGGGTCTAAGAAGACTATTTGAGGAAGCATTTATTACAGGAGCTCTGGATATGCACTGGCAGGTTTACGTTTCTCGCTCAGAGTCTAGCTCTTTTCCACATAGTTTGGTTCTGATGAGGGGTATAACAAGGCTGAAAGGCAGTCTGATGGCTCTGAGGGGCGGCTTCCAGAAAGACCTTTTTCAAGGTAGGATGTTTTTCAGTATAGGCTGCAACTGTTCCCCAATTTTCCATGTAGTGCTGAAAGCAGGATGGTGAAGGTCAGCATATCAGGGGGAAGGATGATTTACAATGAAGTTAAGTTCTCAGTGTGTCAGTGGCTCTTTCAAGAATCTGATGTCCCTGTGGGTCTGCTGTCAATAGGTGAATGTCCTCTTTTACACACGCAGTGACTTCTGGCTGTATTTCACAGGTAAAATAAATAAAAACCTTTTCTTCAAGGTGGCCCGTGAAAAGCGTGGCACGTAATGGTACTCACAGCTCTGCCCGTGGTCTAAAAAAAGCATTGGTAAGAGAAGGTTCAGTAGTTGTGGGTGAGGATAAAACAAATCAGTTTGCCAATACGTTTCTTGTTCTCGTAAAAAAATAAGGGTAGGATGTGCCGCTATCATGGTATAAAGCTTGGTGACATCTGTGGCACTTGTGAAGCAGTAGTTTACGCAGTGTAATTTGTGGAAGTCACGTCTTGGAGAAAAGAGTCTGCATGATAGCAGGTTTGAGAAAGTTTCAGTGAATCCTGATAGTCTTTCAGAAGGATGCCATGCTCTTGCATGATCAACTAAGAAAAAACTCGTTTCAATGATATTTTGACAGGATGTGAAATAAGGAGTGCAAAAGTATCTTCTATATGGAGTTAAAAGTGAAAAAACAAATCTTATGTTGCCAAGTTTTGCCAATAGTTATTGTGCACAACTCGAGATTGGAAATGCACCATAATAAAAAGAAGCCAGAAGTTTTTCCTCTTTTTTTCATTACTTTGAAAGCTGAAGTTTAGCTGCAAAACCTGTGTGCATCTCTGTATGATCAGCACTCTACGATGAACGCTTGCCATTTACAAACGCTTTCAGGCTGCGTGCACAGTCAATACAAGTTATAGGCCAGACAGTCAAATATCATGGTGGGGGAGAAAAGATAACCAAACAGTTTCATTTGTTTTAAATAAATACATTAAAAAAAAAAGAGAGACTCACAAGGGTGGCTATCACACCAAAATTCTCTTAGCTAAATACTGTACCTCTGCAGCTAGTCTTTTCCTTTGTTCTCCGACTGCTTCCACTCCAGAGCTGCATGGGCTTGCTGGTAACTGCAGAAAACACTCTTTACACACTCGATTATGGCGGCTATTATCTGCAAGTGGTTTAAACTCGGAGCATTTTGCACAGATCACCTGTATCAGAAAGAAGGTGCTTTATTAACCGTCATTAAAACATAACCCTTCTCCAAAGAAAGTGACTTGCAGAACGGTTGTTATTAAAGTCCGGAAAACTAATGTAAGCGTAAGACAGAGCGACCAATACAATATTTATTTACCTCCATTAATAATTAACGTTTTTGTGATCCCATGCTGTGTACCAATATACCTAAGTAAAGAAAACATATACTTTTTGGGAAACACTTTATGATTAACATCATCCAAGTTTGCCTTTCTCTTCTTATAAGCCTTTATGGGTCAAAAAAGGCTTAGGTTGACAAAGTAATTAGTGCTTTTTAATGCCAGTCATAAAATGGTCTCAGAAAGACTGATTTTCAGAGTAAAGGTGGCTGACGCTTCCTCTTCAATTAGGCAGTTCAGCCTGATAGAACCGAGGAATCCAAAAATCACTGACCATTTTAAGAACATAGTCCAATATATTACCCATTAAAAACTATTTGTCTGATGCCAAATTAAAACCTTCTGATTCCTTTCCTCAGCTGCCAAGAGCACACGATGACACATCAGTCCCACGAAACCAGCGCTTGCGAAGAGCGATGGATCTGCAGCTCTGGAGCCTGTTTTCACCCTTAAAATCTGACTCTACCCCTTGCTGTTGCACAGCTGCTCCAGGGAGAGAAACCGTCCCCCGGGGTGCACGGCAGGGACAGTCAGCCGGATTCAACATCCATTCTGAACTGACCGTACAATAATACACCACAAACGCTCTTCAGGTACAAGTATATGTTACTATATGCTTCACGGCAAGGTGTTAATTACTATATGAAGGTAACTGCCTTAATTCAGCGAGTGTTAAGTGAAGCACCATTCTGCCAAGTTACATAAAAAAAAGCAAGCTAGCATTTTTAGAAGCATGATAGTCTTTCCTTGAGATGAATTAACTTCTTTAATTTGAATGCTATTGCCACATCACAAAACATCACATAACCAACAACTGTTTAACAATATATTATTAATAATGTAATTCTTGTTATCTCTCTGACCATGGGGAAAGCTATTATTTCATTTCTTTAATAATACTGAGCTTTGAAATAGAACATTTTAAACCTCCCGAAATGTACTTAATGATTTTAGTAATTATTAATAAACCCAGAAGGTTGAAAATCCCAACTCTGGTGCAGAAGTGTCCGTACTTTTATTTCAATTGCTGAGACTGAGGTTTCTTCAAACATCTTAACTATACATTTAGGTCTCTCTTCAGCTGAAAATTTATCTCCACTTCAAATGAATAATGGTATTTAAATAACATTATTCTGTACTAGTTACGTTAGGAACACTGAACCATGAAACTCAAGTCACAGAAGGCAGGTTTCAACTCATATTACAGAAATCACTCTCATCTTGGCCGTGGTTGCGATTTTCACAAAAAACCCCTGAGAATTAAGCTGTCAGTGAATGGCACTGGGGAAGGGTGGCTAAGTGCCTTCAGGAACTTGGCCTTGAATCTCGAGGACTGATTTTTTTTGACTTTTCAAGCAGGAAGGAACCACTTTGGCGCAAGCA
>NW_008825608.1:1258892-1278075 GCF_000699105.1 Pygoscelis adeliae
CCATCTTTTAACATTGTATGTTCAGCTGTTCATCCCAGAAAGAGCTGCTGTGTGAAGGAAGGCTGTCAGAAGGCCATTCTGTTTCTGCAAACAAAATATAGGGGACAACCCCCTCCCCAGATACATGCACATCCCCAGAGAAGGCACCACCTTTCTTTTTATCCACTGAGGTGCTGTATTTGCCTTTAAAACAGCACAGACTAGGTCCCTTGCACCAGAGTTTTGCTCTTTTTTCCCCTGATTCCCAGGGGGTAAAGCAAGTGGAAAAATCTGCTCTGTCAATGACCTGCCATGAACCAGCACATCTTTTAGTTCCTGCACTGAAAAAATAAACTCTCTTCAACAGTCCCTGCAGAAGAAGCTAAAAAGCTCAGTGCATTCTGATACTTACTGCCCCACACTGCTTACAGTGGTGTCGCCTTTTAGTGATGGAGTTAAAGCTTTCGCTGCAGCTCTTGCAAGCCTGTTTCTCCTTGTCTCGCTTGGATTTAGAAGATTTCCTACAGGAATCACTCTGAAATGAAAAGTACAATTATGTGATTTTGTTTTAAAAAAAAAAAAAAAAGATTGCAAAACAATTCATAGAGTTCTCCTACTGACAAAGACTGTCTTTGGGTTTCACACTATTTTAGAAAAGAATTCAAGCCAACTCTGCTAATGGCCTACGGTTAGATGGCTGGCTCAGCCATCGGGTGCTTCTGGTGTGGTGTTACGTGATCTCAGATTGCTCGAGCCAATTCTTCAAGTCCCTCTCTGCCCACTTGTGCCCTTACAGCCACTGAGCGACCTCATCTCACCATCTGTTGGTAAGGAGGAAGAGGAACTGGCAACGTGGGCTTGTCAAGAAGAGCTTTCCTTCTGGCACGCACCTCTTCCTCCCTGCTGCAACGTGGCTTGGTTAAGGTACATGTTGTTGACTTCATGAGTGCGTTGTAAACTCTTCTGTTTGTGGGGAAGAGATGAGAAGGTTTTGGGAAAAATGGCTTGACTGAAGAAGTGAACGGTGCTGGCAGTGGATTTTTGCACCACCCAACTTCAAATGCTTAATTTAGGAGTTTCCTTATGCTCCCTCCCAGGCCATGATGAAACATAAAGCTCCTCAGGAAGACAGGGGCACCTACACCAGGGACCTGCTATCAACTGCTCTTGGCGGAAGACACTTTCTATCAGCCGTCTAGGTAGCCAAGCAAGTTTAGCCTCTTAAGCTAAGCACCTAAGCTGGTACATGAAGTCACTCGGTATAATTAAACCCAATTGTAAAATTTTCAGATAAACTGAAGAGCATTAACATGACAACGTGCAGTTCATAAAAATACAGCTTCACACAGAACTTCAAGTACACCCCCTGTTTTGTTTTCCTTTTTAAAGAGATAAAGACTGTTCCTCCTTCCCAGTCAGGATGGCTACGTGCAAGGGAGCAGCAGCTCCCCGGGGGTAAGCCTGGGGCACCCCCAGCCAGGCAGCATCTGCATGGAGGTCCCAGCCTGAAGAGGTGGCTGCATCACGTTCCTCCAGTGCAGCCCTTTCATGAGAAGAGGTTTGATAACTCTCTTCATTTTCGTTTGCTTGACACAATCATTTAACAAACTACTGGGAGAAGAAACATTTCCTCTAAATCAAAAGAGCAGAGTTATTTTACTTTTTTTTTGTGAAAATCAACCAGGTGAAGATCAGGCCCATTGTATGCTACACTGGTTCTGGACTCCCTGACAAGCCCCCCTTCCCCTTAAACTGAGTGCATACTAAGTCACAACTTAAGTCCATTTGAGAGAGAACAATTGGCTGAACAAATCTCCCCTTCTTCAAAGCCCTTATTTAACACAAGGATGAGGGCGTGTGGGGGTGGGAGGAGAGGCAGCGGCAATTACAATTAGCAGAGGCTGCCCACGGATCACCAGGCAGGTGTCACCAGCGCCAGGGAAATTCTGCCATTTGCCCTAAGGTCTCACCTTAGTGGTTACGACTAACCTGCAGAAGTCACTAATACAGGTTTTCAGGCCAATTAAAAAAAAAATAATCAAATTTTATAAGCTGACACCACTCTCCCATCTTTCAGCCTCCTTGAGTGTCTGCCCTGCCATTCCCTGGTTACCGAGGAGAGCACATTGTCTTTCAGCAGAGCTATTGAAACCACCCTGCCTTGTAATGGCATTACACAACAAAACCACAACTAATTACTTCTAATTGGATTGGATCTTTTCATTTTTATTATCTTTTCTATAGCTGCAATAGCAATGTTTCAAACTCGTATACAAGTACACAGGATATTTTGCAATTCAGCTTGGCGAAGCACAGTCACACGTATTTGTTCATTCAGGAAAATCGCTATATCCCCATATACGTACAAATTAATTGCTCAGTGAAACGGCACGCCTGCAAATCCAAGTCCTCCCCCACACACAAGCGGAGTGCAGTATTTAACTTTTCTTGTGAAGAACCAGATGTAACCAGTACGACATTGAATTACAACCACCGAACAATGCCTCGGATGAATCATTGGCAAAATCGTTCCTTTCAGACTCTGTTAGACCCCTTCAAGTAAGGCGTATAATTAAGGCGATTCGAAAAGCTTTTACTGATCAGCAGCAAACTACAGAGTAACTCTTTTATTTGTATCACATATGTTGGCTAAAGTCAGCCATTTCTCACTCTGATTTTGATGCTAATGCTATTTAATTTTTTAGAAGACTGATTTTCCTTCCACTGCCTAGGGATGGATTCCCTTTAAGTTGTTAGATCAGAGCATTTCCTCACTGGTCAACCGTATTTTTTCAATTTGCATATAGCATAACAAGCCTTTTGATTCTTACGTTAACAACAATTTCACTAGTGCTACTGGAATGGCAAGGGAATAAATGAAGGCACCATTTAGCCTTGTGAGCTGTGACTGGAAGATAATCTTGACGAATGCTAAACAAAACCAGTTTTTGACTTTCAATTGATGCCTACATGTGCCTGCATAGGAAAAATGCTGAAGCTCCTCTAACATGAATTGAATGGACTGCTTCATGTGGAAATTGGTTAATTTGATTTGTACTTCAATAGAAATAGACATCATCACCCACATGCATGTTTCTATAACACAGATAAGACTCAAGTTGAATACTTCCTCTAACAGATCTCGTATTTGACTTCCTCCTCAATGTGAAACAGTCCGGACAGTGTTCACTTCCAGAAATACATGACCCATATATTGGGCAAGATTTGTTATGACAGTTACGCATGAGCTTTTATTTTAGACCATTACATTTTAACTCGCGCTGTAGCATACAACAAGCATTTAATACTAACTTTGCTAATGAAAAAGGGTTCTCTATAAAGAGGTCTTTAAGTGTTCGACGAATACCAGCAATGTTTCATAATATTTCTCAGCACTATGAGAATACAGTGAGAACACAAGAGTTTGAAACATTGCTATTGCAGCTTTAGAAAAGATAATAAAAATGAAAATGTATTTTCTTTACGACTTGGCAAATTCCAATGAGCAACTATAGGAGAAAGACTTATTCAATATTATGTTATTTAACTGCTGACATTGGGAAAGAATTAAGAAGCCCTTTGCTTTCCATCCCTGTGAAAACCACGAGACTTTGCGGCACAGGCAGCCCCCCCATCCCACCCAGAGATGGCTCAGGAAGTTGACCTTGCCACGTACTCTTAACTATACACCATCTGAACAGAGAGGTTTTTGTAGAAAACAAGGACATGCATTGTAATTCACAAACCTTGCTCATCAAAGATAAATTTAACAGTCACTTTGCAACTGTGTCCTTTATTACACAAGCTACGTTATTCACTGTTGATGTATGTTAAGAGGGAAGCCAATACGAAGCTGCCCTAGCTTCAGCTGGAATATCTTGATACTAATGCACTTGAATAATTGTCATATTTCTCATTTTTCTTGGTGTACCCAGCTCTGTTTTGAAGCTGGTGAGTCTGACAGGAAAAAACGCTTGCATCAAATCTGTTCAGAGCCAGGATCTACAATAACTTCTTTCAGACTGGGCTGTTTTGACCACTAATTTGCTTTTACTCTACAGCTGCATTTAACTCTCTAAATCTTGACAGTTTCCTCCAACTTTAAAATTTTGGTGGAAAAAGGGCGTCTACCCCAGCGAGAGGTACAACTCATGCCTAGAACTAAGTGACTGCAAGGTGAAGGCCTGTGGCTGGACTGCTTAGGAAAGCAGACATCACATCGTTAGTGAACCACTGGAGCCTCCATTTGCTTCTGAAAAGCAGCGAGGAAACACCAAAGAGCTGGTAGGAACCGCAAGAAAACCAATGGGCTCAGGAGGCTGTTGTTCTGTTATTTATTACTTGCTACATATTTCATTCTGTCTGGCCCAGTAGGTAAAAATTAAGCCTCAATGCTGTACATGCAACATATACACAGCCTGACGAGACTCTCATATGGGCAGACGCATGAGCAACGAAGGGGTTTCAAATCTTTTTCTTCTCATTATGCTTATACAGCTGCGTATTTTTCCATTTACAAATTATGCATCTGGAGACACCCGCAGTGGGGCAGAACATCAGCAGGTGCTTCTGGAAATGCTGAATCTATGTGAGAAATTAATTTAAATTATATAGTACATTTTGTAGTTTGTAACGCAGCAAAACTGTTTAGTTTGTCTCTCTATATGCCAGCGTCATACATGCAAGGTTACGTGCAAGACAATCTTCCACCGGCTTGTGCTTTCCTCGTGCACGCAGATGGCTGAGCATCAACTGTGCTAGCAGTGCAGCGCAGCAAACAGTTACCACAATGCTGTTCAGCAAGCAGATTATACCTCCTACAGTAGGTTTTCACTGTCTGGTTATGCTAATGTGCAACGCTGAAGAAAACCCCGGCAGACTCTTCAGGAGACTCAGCAGAACCACCGGAAGGAGACCTTAGTTTGCTGACCACCACTACCACCAAGTGGTTCGCATGTGGAAGCTGTTAAGCACAGAATGTACTTGCTCATGCGCTCACTGAGATGTTTCTAAAGGGATGTCATCATTAAAAATGAGTATTTTCTAAAGCTGCAACTAACATCTGAATTCACTGCTCACGCTGATGTTATCCATTTGCTACAATACAGCAGAACGAGATCCCAGAATCAATAATACACAATTTTGGATATTTCGAGCTTTGTGTTTTTGATCAACTCCATTTTTATTTCTATCTCAGGAATTAAATTTTTCTTTAAATACACAACTTAAGGAAAATTACTTAATGTGTCAAGATATACTATGCAAATCACTGACACAATTAGTTATAATCAACTAAAAAGATCTAATTTTTTTTTATTTTATTACAACTAAAATTTACATTTCCCTAAGAAATTTAAGACCAACAGAGATTTTTTTGTGTTTGTTTTTAAATACTATATAAAGCATCTTTTTCATTAAGTAGCTAGCTCACTATAGCATCTGTAACTCCAGGAACAGGGGCACTAATCGCAAAACTGACTACAAATAAATAAAAAATTGCTTAGGAAAAATATGAAGTGTGAACAAACAATAAACAGCAAGGAGTACACTAATGACAAACACTTATTTTTAATAAGCTCTTGTTTGTATAGGTCAGGTTGCTGGCTTATTTAACAGCTTTTCATTGATACTCTAAACTCTACCAAGTAGGTTACAAGCTTCGCCAGAGGTCTGGAAGAGCCTGCTAAGTGGCTCCTTTGTTATTAAAAAGGTCATGCTAATACATAATATCCTATAGTATGTCTCAGCAGACAGGGGTTTTTTTGGTTGTTGTTGTTTCTTCTTCTTGGGGCTTTTTTCAGTAAACTCAGCTGACCCTAAGGCATTTCCTGAAAATCTGTTATTCTCAGAAGACATTTTAGAAGGGAGAGATAAAAATGCTAAAAAATAGACCTTACTGAGGACTCAAAACCTCTGGTTTGACTCAGCAGCAGTCATAGACGTTGTACAGAGCGAAATGAAAAATATCTTTAAAAGTGTATTTTGCTTTTGCAGCAGCCAATCCCTTCCAGGCTAGAGATGTATGAAAGTACTATCATCTCCTCCTCTGTATTGGCAGAAACATGAAAAGCACACTATGAAAGAAGTGTTAATCAAAATTTCGTTCTGGAGATGAAATCCTGAGTTACACAATATGACAGTATTAACCTGCCAGGTTTCCTTGTCACTCTTTGCCCTCCTCCCCTCAAGCATTCAGTGGAGCTCCCTATTAGAATTTAAAAACAAACACACACACACACACACACCCCCCCCATGCTATAATTGTAACAATCAACTTCCCTCCAGCTAGGTTCCCCATAACTAGGTTCACACACGTGTGCAGCATGTATCTGGAACAGGAGGATTTAAATTCACTGATGGTGCAAACTCTGCAAGTAGCTGTGGGTGTAACTTAGCCAAGAAGTTAAGGACAGCACAGCTGCAGCAACAGACAGCAGAATATAAACCAATATCCTGAAGTATCTCGGATTTTTTTTCCTGCTACAAAAGAAATATAACACCCCCCCCTTGCTCTACTGAAAGTATTAGCTTCAGATTACTTACCCCTCCAAATGCACCACCACCATCTGCTCCTGGCATCGATTCCACCGAGCTGGTGCTTGCTATCTGAGGGAAACAGAATGACACCGAACAATTTCAACATGGACATGCTTCCTAAAATATATTAAACACTGAAAAGGAAAACATAGCATCATTCGCTTTTAGCCCCTCAACTGTTTGCTTGTGAATACACTTTAATTGCACATGTACTCAGCCACCCTCACATACTGGGTTGACTATGAAGTGGGTGATTCTACCGATGGCACTGCATTGCCAAGCCTGCTCGTCGCTGCAGCGTCTGCCTATCCCCCATAAGAACTGCAGAAAGCCAACGGGCAGCTTTTGAATTACACCACTCCATTTGAGCCCTGCAAGCCAAACGAGCAAGTGCTTTGTGTAGTCAGTGGATTCTGAGGAGGAAGAATATTTACGCCATTCAAATAGTACTCAGTTAAGTTTTTCTTAATTGCAATACATCTCTTCATCTCTCAACCGATGCAAACTACCATCTATATGTATTCAATACATATATGCAAATATATGTATTGAATATATATATATGTATTCAATACATATAGAGGGCAAATAACAAGCTGACATACACCAAAATCATAGGCTACATCCTAAAAGGAAAACCATCTCATCTGTCATTAATTTACAGGGAGTTTGCTAATTTACAGGGGGGTCTCAAAATATTAGACTCCTTATAATAAATTCTCCCGTTATTCCCATAGATCATTCTTCCTTTGCCAATTAGACAACATCTCATATTTCGAGGTTATCCAAATCTCCAGTGCATTTTTGCACTCTAGCTTCATTCCATTTGAAAGCAAAGAGGTTTAATCTCTGTTATTAGAAACAACCTGAACTGTAGCTTTGAGTAAGCAGCCAAATTGAAGAGCTATTCATTCTGATACCTCGTTGTATCTATTTATATACTAATGCAATCAATCAACTCTTGAGAACAAGCAAACGAGCAAATGCATCCCCTGGGGCTAGGGCTGTGCCACCCCCGGAGCACTTCCTCAGGGAATGCAACTTAATTAAAGGGAAGCATCATGTACTCAACTCTAGCCAACTACTTCTGCCTCCGCAAAAACCCAGCAACCCTAGGGTCTTCACACCATCTATTCCCCAGTCCTGTGGAAAGGGGTTTCTTTCCACTGGAATCCTAATCGATCCAGGTATTTAGATCCCTCTGCCTAGTAAAAGGACATCTGTGTGCCGTGACACGGGACTCGGGAAAGGAAACGAGAAATGTGGAGAGAAAATGGGGTCTGAAGGAGAGATCGAGAAACCCCCCAGCAAGTTTAGGGAAAAGAGTAAATTTCTCTAGTTGCCTGTTCAGATCCCCATGCCCTTTTAAAATTTATTTGGAATAATGCGCTTAAAATCAAATACCGTCTACTCTTAACCTGGAAAAGAATTCAAAAGGGCTTCTCTCCCCCTTACGTTACCATTACCGCTCAAAGTCTGTAGGATTTGGTATGGAGGAAGACAGTTATTCACGTTAGTCAGAACTACCCCAGAGCTAGGGGGAGGAACAGAAACGGGGGTGGGAAATAATGATGATTTAACAGGACCTAAAAATCATGATTTAACTAACAGAAGCACTCCCAACTCTCAAATCTTAGGGATGCCACTTCCGCAGAGTTCAGCTCTCCGCGGCGCTTCTCCTTGCCAGCCTTCTAGTAATGCACAACCTGGGTCCTTCCCCCACACCACGAGCCTCCAACTCTTCTGAGATCAAGCAGCGGTAAAAGAGGTCCTTTTCCTTGGGAACATTTTTAGATGGCTTTAAAAAAACCCTTCACGTAGCCTTAAAATGCTGCCGATGAAAATGGAAAACAGGGAAATGAGCGTACTCTTTCTGAAGGAACTAAGCCACAAAGGGACGGCGAAGCTTTCTGAAAAGACTTCTTTAAAAGACGACTGCTACAGTCAACCCTGCAGGGGACTGACTGGCAATGACTCTGAATATTCACCTCCTGACAGGTTGGAGTTTATTAATTGCTGTAGGTTATTGCACAGGCATAATCTTAAGAATCAGGTCAAATGTCAGATCTCTGCACCTCCAAGAAACCGCAAGTCTTCTGTAGGCAAATCACAGGCTGAAGATCAACCCTTAATGCTTGTATGAGCAGGGAAAACAAAAGCATGGTAAGAATTGTGTGCAAAGGCATGTGCTGGTCATGCAACTGAAATCAATCACAAGCACTGTAACATATCAAATGTATGGCCAAGGATGGGAGAAAAGCACTTTGGCTATTTTTCTTTGGGCTTACTAGAACCAGAGTCCAATTTCTAGTAACTGTCACAGACCCAGCCCGGAATCCATGAGTGCATATCTTATTTCTTGACTCATGAGAGCAAAAAAGGAAGATTATTGTCATTTTTTCCTCTAAAGCACGAAACCCAATATTCCATAAAGATGATGAGACATGTATGGTGGATGCTGCCTATAGCAGGGTATTGCTACTAAAAACGCTCTCAGTATTTGTCCAGTTTTCCTTACAGAACTACCTTCAGCTCTTTTTAACTGACAGCAATTTCTGCCACATTTAGCCGTGACATCAGTTTTCAAAGCTGATTATCTAGATAAGCTAATCTCCTACAAATGCAGGTTAGCGTTCTGGCATAAAAGAAATTAAGGCGCATACTGCATTAATATCACAGCCAGGAGATAAACTAGACTTCTGCTCTGCTTGACTTTTATGAACCAGTAGAGTATAAACATGTGGCTACACTGTTAACACAGAAGCAGAACAAAATGGAATTTACAAAGCAAGATAATAATAATGAAGTTGAACAGACACAGTGTCTTAATTGGATAGAAAGAAGCATGCTTATTAGTTTGCTTATGTAGCAAAAGATTTTTTTCCATCAGAGCATCCTGGTTCTGAAGGCAGCCATGAGTTAACTTAAAAACATAGGCAAGAATTGATTATTTTCCGATTTTTTCCCGAGTATTTTCAGCTGATGAACAGTTCATGATCAGTAAGCCAAGCCATATTCTGAAAATGGCTCATTGCTGGCTGCTATCAGCAACAGGATCCTAGATCTGCAGAGGTTTGTGAAGATCTCTGATGTCAGTCTGATTAATGCTGGGATGAAAGGAATATCTAACTTCTCTCCTGAGCCTCCTGGGAAATCAGTCAGATAAAAATCCAACATTATTGAGTCACTGAATCAGATCTGGGAAAGGAGAGGTTTCAAAAATGGTTAGGTACCAACATCAACAACAACAACAACAAAGTTTAGGAGGGCAGGGGAGGGGGAAGGTAAAAAGATCCCCAAGTTTAATCTCTGCAGATGGACCTTTTCTGCCTGTGCTCCAAGATCTACCATGTTTGACCACCGACATCATCAACACACAGGCAGCTCTGCACGAAATCCCTAAAAATTTCCCCTTCCCGGGCCCTCTCCTCTTTAGCTTGTAGCAAATGACTTTGGCTAAGGTTATCACCATCGTTTTCAAGTCGAATGACTTGAGAGACATTGTTATCACCCTCACCTGAATACTTCCAAAATAAAATTCCTAGCGAACACAGCATAGAGTAATTCATTACAGTTGCAGAGAAACACAATAAACTTTCAAGACTATTTTGCATATTTAGTGGAAGAGTATTCTTTCTGAAATATATTTATTATCTATAAGACGGTATTTTTAAGATCCTTTTAAAATGCATCAATTTCCTTTCAACTCTTTAAAACTTTTGAAATAATAATAAAATAAGGAAAAAGAAATAATCCCAAAACGCATCTCTGAGAAGATGGGGAAAGGTAATGAACAAAACCTCCCAGGCACACAAACATCATTCCAGACAGCCAACCACTCATAACATTGAAGAATTACACCTGTTATGCAAAATGAGCCACTAGTCTGGAAACCATGACTGATAGGTCTCTTGCACTGAATTACCCTGGGTAATTTATTCCATACTTGCATGGTTGAATAACTATGACTGATATGCATTTGAGAGCCAGAGAAGTGGAGCTGACTGTACCGTAATGTAATATAAAAATCAAGAACAAGACTACACTATTTTAAAGTTAGCTGTGTGAGTCTAGTTTAACTGTTGGTAAAACTATTGTAGCAAAGGAGGAGAATTAAGCACTCATACTTACTGAGGAATCAGGAAGATGCTCCTCCTCTTGAGAAAAAGAGCTATTGAAAGCTCTAAATGTCTCACTGTTCTGTTTGTGCTTTTCAATTGTTGCTTGAATGACCTGAGACAAAAATTCCAGCAAAGATGAGAAGCGTCACAGAAGGAACCCTGGAAAAATTCTCTCATAGGAAGATGGTTAGGATTAGCATTTTAGTGAAAACCCCTTACGCCTGCATAAATGAAATGGAAACTTAAAAGCCTTAATAACTACGAGTGGTGTTGTTAACTCACTACTGTTTAAGTTAAAAACTAAGACTGCTATCAGACAGTGTCTCTACAAGTCAGACTGCAAGAATATACAAGGCTAATCTCTGATGCCTCAGTCTCGTCTCTCGCTGGGCTTGAGGACTGCAGGAATTGGCAACCCGTTCGAAGCCCAGGCGCACTGCCTGGAGGCAGTGGGTCAGCAGTGGGACCCTGACCGCAGCTCCGCATTTCTCCATAAGCAGCTTCGCCAGACTGGACTACCCAGCTTCCTCGCACAGCCGCCTTCATTCAGAACCCCAAAAAGATAATTTTAAAACCAGAAGGTGCTGACTGCATGGTGATTTCCACCCGTATCATAATGGTTTTGTATTAACCTGAATCCATTCCCTCTTCTCCTCTTCTGTCCTGTTAAAACAAAAGTACAGAAAACATCGTAATTCTACTTCCAATATTTTCAGTAAACTCAATTCACATCTTCACAGCTTTAAAATCCATCGAGATTTTAGCTTTGCTATCCACTGTTTTATAAACATTATTAATAATTATTGACCTCAATTATTACCAAACAAATGCCAAAAATGTTTGAATTATTAATACAGTGGAACCTACAAGCACTATTATAAACACCGTAAGCATTCAATAAAGCAAATCAACATAGCACTTTAACACACTCTGACTTGGGACCAACACATTCTCTTGCATATGTAAGTTAACGCAGCTCTCGTGCTCATCTCCTGGTTTAAAGCTGTGTCATACTAGCACAGCCATATCCCCTAGATGATAAATTTCTACATAAATATTCACAAACCTCGAAAGACAGAACAAGCACCATACCTGGCTTGTAGTTCCAGCGATCTCTTTTTTCCTGTTATTGAAAATGTATGAGCCACGTTTTGCTTGCCAATTTCTTGGACCTGTAAAAAGAACATGTCAGCTTCTTACTAGCCTCCATTGTCTTTCCATCATTTTTAATGACTTACAAATATATTCATTCTTTGAAATACTACGTTGAAAGGATACAGCACAGAGGTAGAAAAAACAAAGGATTGTCTCCATAATTACTCGTCGTGCTACAAAACTTCTGAATCTGTATCAGCAACCAGTCCCCTACAGCAGCAGGGGGAAAAGGTGGCTCCTGTGTCAGCTAGGTGACAGGGGAAGGCTTTCAATCAAAGCATGTGCAGAGCCACCATTTTCTTACCCGCCTTCGGATGATTACCTCATAATAATTCCAAAAAAAAAGACATCCAAAGCTGGATTTTAGAATTTTATTATATTTCTATATACATAGAATTCTTATATAGATTTAACAATTCATAGAATTGTTATATTTTTGGATTCAGAGGGGATCTGATGCTGTCGAGTGGGGAAGCATTAAAATGGGGGAAAAGAAGAGATGCAAACCTGCAGCCCTGCAATGTCCATCTTCTCTCGAACACTGAACTTCTGGCCTATCAGCCTCAGTTTCGGCACACAGTATAGCACCATGCTGTTAAACTGTAACAAGGGAAGATTTTAAGTTAAGGGATTACGTGCTGGACAGAGCCTGCATTTTGACAGTTTAGGTGTATTCTACTCTAAGACGCAGTTCTCAAGAAGAGCGTTAAGGAGCAAGCTAGGCTCACATATCATTACTTGAAAGAAGCGGACAGACAGAAACATGTCAGCCAGTCACTTCCCCCTTCTCCCCCCCTCTCCGGTACCAATTCGACTGCCTAGAAAGCAACCGAGAGCTATTCATTCTCTCAGCGTCAGCGAGAGCTGGCCGCCTTACGCAGCAAGGTGCTACAGCTGGAAACACACCTCCTCGGGCACCTCGCAAAAAGGCAGCCCGACCCCTTTGGGCCTGACAAGCCATCGGCAAAGGCACGAGTGTGGAAGAAGGGAGGAAACCCTCAAGGAAGAAGCACCCAGAGAAAACCGCTGCTCAGAGGAAGGAGTAGCTGGGCTCCGTTGATGAGTGCTTTTTGTATTTGAGATTAGGAAGATGGAAATGTACCATTTCACAGCACAACTCTGAAAACAAGAGAGCAACAAAAAAAAAACTCACCAGGAATAAATACCTATCCTGCGCTGTGCCGTTCTTTGCTGAAAGTTTCTGAATGTGTCCTTCTTTAATGAGCTCATTGGCTGGGTTAACAATATCCTCTTCACCACCGAGTCGCTCATAGACTTCCAAAAGCTTGTGCATCTTCTCCTGCAAGCACAAAACCCCCAGCAATTTAAATAAAAAAAAAATTATTCCGCTTGGTCTATTACCCACAGTATCACTTCTGTGGTAAGTGTAAATAAATAGGAAAGAAAATAGTCTTTCACTTCTGCTATAGCTTTGCATTTTCAAAAATGAATGAATACCCGTTCCATACTCTTCAGTGCTCTTCCCCACTCTGTATTAGTCACTCAGGAGTCATACTTGGATTGTACCATTTTAATGACATTTTGAGATCAATCTGTTTGATATTTTTAGATATTCCTATTCAACAATAAATACACATCTTTGGAAGCAATGGCATCGGGTCCAGTAAAATCAACGGCCAAGTTGGTGACTAGTACGTTACCAAATTGTTTCCAGGTTTGAATTTATTAACTCAGCTTCCAACCCACATCTCAGACTAAGATTTCTGCTACAGTATGATCGTTTCTCAGCTTCTGAGAAGTTTCACCTCTTGTATCGTTGCTGATACAATGGCAGGTAGGTCTCCATCAGGAAGCACAGTCATATTCTGCATTTCTAAGCTAAGTCTAAAACCTCAGCTGTATGGGGAATGCTGCAATCCTACGCAGGGGCCTCCATGGCAAAAAGTACCTCAGAAATAGGCCAGGACAAAATGCTTAAAATATAGTTTTAATGTCATTCAGGCATCCTTACGTCTTGGTCAAAATTCTTTATGAAGGTATTACTTTTTCCTTTTCAGCAAAGCACTGTTTCTCCTTTATATTAAGTGATCGAAATATTGAAGTCCCTCTACACAGTAGTCAAATGGATAAAGGTAACTAGTTCACCCACTCGCAGCTGCTATATTAAGCACTGCAGCAGCTTTAACAAGTCAAAATAAGAAAGGTGTGTAAATCTTGCTACTGAGTTATAGCATTTGGAAAGGTTTGGCTTTCAACCACAAGCTGGACTGATGTGCTCCAAATGGCACTGTCAGCAAATGGTCAGAAAGTGAGGACAGAGATCTATGCAATTACACCCAAATATATGCCCGAACACATCTCTAAATCATACCTCTACCTATCCGTGGATTAAGCTGGAATTTCAGATCTTTACACGCTTTGTTTACCCCCACTTCTCTTGAGAATTTTCACCACAAATACACATCACACCAGTTCCTGTCCTAATCAATTCTTCTGACCAACGATTAAACAAGCAAAGAACCAAAAAATCCCACCAAAAAAACCCAGACAAAACCAAACCGTTAAAATAAACACACTGCAAAACAAAATGGAAGGCGGGGGGCCGTGGACTAAAAACAAATAAGCAAATTGCCTAAAGGCAGTAGATTTTTCCCACCAAATGGGAAGATGAGCAAGAGATCCCACTAATTTAAAAAACAAACAAGCAAACAAAAAACAGTGAACTTATCAAGCTATTTTTTTTAAAGGAGAAACTAGAACACTAAGAGCAGATCCAAAACCTGAGGGACATCTGCACTTCTAGGAAAAGTCAGCTTTGGAAGCATGATTTATTTCTTCTGCTACACCACAACAGGAGGAAGCAGCCAACAATTAATTCAAACCTCCACTAGGTTTCCACAAATCTCCGCAAACTTTCGGAGATTTTGCTACAGCCCTTGCTTTTCTGTCGGTTTGGCTCTGACCTCGCGCAGCGGCTGGCACCATGCCGCAGGGCCCTGCAGAGGCGCGCGTGCGGGACGGCACTGCTCTCGCGCTGCACTGCTCCCCACCAACCCGCACCGACTGCCCCAGCACACCCGCGGCACCTTCTGCTGGGACGCGTGAGCTGGGAAACCACGGTGCCAAACCTGAAATTCTTACTCGGGTATTTTTCCTTCGAGTCTCTGCTCAGGCAAAACCTATTAATTACAGAAGAATTCAATGCAATAAGAAGCCCTGATTAGAGGCTGCAGGTTCTTATCAGCAATAAACGGGGGGTACGAAATTATTATAGCAGCCTTTTCTAATAGGTTTTTGTGTACTAACGGAAAAAGCATCCAACACAGAAAGCAACTAGCTGGTGGCTTCATATTCCTGCTGTCTGTGGAGATACTGTACGCAGTCCCCAACACAGTAGTTGTTCAAGGCCCCAAACCAGAAAAACTTCCACCGAAATACATCCTTACCAAGAGAACAAGCTAGACTCAAATAGAAATAGATGGTTTCAAAACTGCTTTTCACTGAGACATACTGAAAGTACACAGACATCAGCTGGTTACTTCCCCGTAGCAGCCACAGGAAACGTGGCCTCATGGTGTGCCTGCCAGCCAGGAGAAGGAAGTCAGGGTCTGATACGGAGGGGGACGTAAACCCTGTACCCACAGACGGTCAGTGAGTGTTCAGCCGGATACGTAGCATTTCAGATCTATTAGATGCAAAAGCTCCTGAGGCACTTGGGTGCACAAAAGGGATAACATCTGTAACTACAAAGTCCATTTACTTTAATGGTAATGCACTATCTCTTCAGTACGTAAAGCACGCGCCAATGTTCAAAATCTCAGTCTCAGACTGCCCAGCTTTAGAAGTATAGCTTACCAAAGCTACTGACACACGCTAAATGCACATTCTGTGCATTTAAGACGAGCCAAAATCAAACCAAAACAACCTCTGGTCTGGTGAAGACCTGTAGGACTAAAAAAATAGTGTGAAAATCTGCAAGGACACCTTATGAATGGACCTAATTGGAATACTTTCAACATTTTTCAATGAAAAGTAAATAATGAGTTTTATGAAGACCTTCTTTTTCAACCCATTGGGTCCTCAAGAACAGGGAAAGTGAAATTTAGGCCCAACAACCCATGGTAACCACAATAGGATCATTTATGATAAAGAGAACTCAGATATCCAACTAATGTTTAAAGCCTGACTCGCTGTATTTGAGAATTCTCCCCAGCCTACTTTACTGAGCCTACTGCAATGGGGGACCAGTGGTTCAACCAAGTGTTTCAGTCAGATTACAATTCCATTATGCAATTTCTACTCACCATCTTTCGGATGGCTGCATTCGAATGGTTCGCTGCTGTAGATATGAGCTCCAGTGACTCTGCAATAAAGGTAGCAACAGTCATGCATTCTCTGGATTGTATCTGTTAATAGCACCTTGGGTTTTTTTTTCACCTCCCTGGTTAGTGTTTTTCCTGCAAAATTGCTGTCGCAAAAGCAAGGACTGTATTTTTTCCTTCCATAAAGTAAAAGGAACGCTTATAAGCAGTCATATACACAATCACTTCTGCATGTTCAGCTGGTCCATGTGCATCTACATGATTCACCTTTCTCTCCTAAAAGTCTAGGTGAGCCAAAGCACACAGTGACAAAAAAAATCACCTAGGAATCAACCTACTAAAAGTTAACTTAAGTCTCACTTAAGTCTTCACAAGCTTGTTTTTAAGAATGTTTTCCTAAAACAGGGCTTGTGTGCTTACGGTAACATGAACCCTGTTTTGTTCAAGATCACGAACTCCTAGAAACCAGCAGAAGTCCATTTCTCCTGTTTCTTTGTGTTAACAGAGTCTAACCTGTTTTCCTAGGCAAGCATGTACATTTAAGACCATTCTTATTTTCTTCCTCTGGCTACTGCAAGGATGTCCTCTTGTATTTGTCCTTGGCCATACAATGGATTAAATAAAAATGCCAGATGTTCTACCATTACAAACTTCAATATTTTATCATTGTTTACTTGCGAAAGCTTCCTTCATTCCTAGAGCTGACATATCAACCCTTTTCTTCTCTGCTCTAAGAGCATTCAAAATCCCTTTGTGCTATGTTTGGCAATAATTTGATTAATTAAAATCTCAATTTCTACCATAGCCCTAGTTGAAAGTATCTGAACATGTGAAGAAAAAACTCTCCAAGATTTTACTGCGCTCATTAGACAGAGAGGAGTTTACATGTACTTTCAGCATCTTTCCTGTCTGGAGACTCTTCTGGAAGTTTCTTTAAATAGTCCTTTAGGAGAAGCTCATAACGAGGAATCCTTTGCACTGGCTCAAGCATGTGATGCTGTAATGTCAGGTTTCCACACACCTCCTGTTTCTGTAATGGAGAGAAAACAAGAACAGAAGGGTTTGGTTTTGTTCCTGCCTTTGGTGTTAAACAGCAATGAAAAATGACCATTCACATACAGTTAGAGGAGCGTAAAACAACTTCTCAAGCTATCATAGAATCATAGACTCATTTAGGTTGGAAAACACCCTTAAGATCATTGAGTCCAACCGTTAACCTAGCACTGCCAAGTCCACCAGTAAACCATGTCCCTGAACATGTCTACCCGTCTTTTAAATACCTCCAGGGATGGTGACTCCACCACTTCCCTGGGCAGCCTGTTCCAGGGCTTGACAGCCCTTTCGGTGAAGAAATGTTTCCTAATATCCAATCTAAACCTCCCCTCTGAAGAAGGAGCTGCCTCAAATTCTCTTTTTTTTTACTTGACCAAGAAGGGTGGGTAGGTTTGAGACCGATTACACTAAATATTACCCGATAAGGCACCGATCTGCTCTGCTTGCAGTGGTACTGAGTGTTGCAGTGCACTTATTTTCATAGGATCCCTATGAAGTGATGGGATACTGCTATTTAAAAGGGGGGAGGAGAAATGAGAAGCACAGTAAGAGTAAGCAACTTGTTTTAAAGCACACAGTAAGTTTTTATTAGTGATGTAATCTGACTCCTGAATCCCACATCAGCATGTTAACCACATATGTACACACACACGCTCTTCTCCATAGCATTATTTTTACGTCAGCTCACTGATGCCACGTCTTGGTCTGTTCTAGTGTAAGCAACCCCTCAACAACCACGCTAATTTCAGTATGCTTTTCTCAGAGAAAGGTGCTTGTTTCAGGTATTTGCCATTTTCCTCATAAATACTACAGCCCATGACACACTGCTGACTTGCCCGATTCTCAAAGCAAAGCCTGGAGATAATGAGATGAATGTCTGATAGAAAAATATTAACTATCCTTCCAGAAATTCAAAGATGTAAATTTGCTTTTAAAAATATCTTGTCACAGTGTAGCAGGGTGAACAATATTTCTGTTTATAGTAGATGAAGTGAATTTATTATCTCTCAGAGTTTTACAGCACCATGTTTCCCAGAAAATACAACTGGGATGGAAAGAGTCAGGGATTCTGGGGAGAACTAAAAGGGGCACAGAACTGCACTACTGCATAGTAGCGCTTGGTTTATATTTTCAAATCCACTTACTATAACCTTCTCCATTGTCTTTTTACTCCTGCAATGGGATGAACCTTAACACTGAAGAGCAATAGGGAAGCAGAAGAGGAAGTCACTTCAAGGCTCACATCAGTTGTATTCACATGCCAAGTTTACCCTCTCTAAAAAGTCAGCAGTGACAAAATAAACTGTTCCAAATAGGAAAAGTTTAATGCTATGCGATTTTTAAAAGTTTACAGAGTTTACACTGCAATTCAAATGACTTTACCAGAGGAAGGATAAATGTTTATTCTGTGTTTAACTCACGTGACAATCCAAAACGCATACGTTAAAAAGTACTTATGCGATGGCATAAGGAGAAAGTTGACAAAAGAAAAGTCCTAATAAACTCACCAGCTATCAAGTTTTGGCCCCAGTAGGTGGACCGAATAGGAAGTTTGTGTATCTTCAAGGTCAGCTAAAGTAAGCTTGATAAGTCACAGTCATTCACTTATAAGTACCATTTGATTTTTGTTTTCTGTTTTCCCTAGTTTAGCATAATTAATAATTGTTAATGCCTTAAGCTGTATTTTGAAAAGTAACTGTGGCTTTTGATAGCACAGAGATAGGTCAGATGAGCGGACTAAGTATTCTGGGTCAAATCTTTGCCTCCTGCAGCTACAGTCATTGACAGAAGCAAAAGTTGCTGTGATGTTGCTGCTAAAATAACCTACAGCGAAATACTGTCATCAGTAGGCTTCAGAATTGCATCTCCTATATGCGTTGCCTGCCTTCGTACTGCCTGTCAAAGTTTTGCCCAAGCAGCAGCAGAAATACCCAGGGTCTCCGACAGCTGCAGACCAGTTTTGCAGACTGACAGCTAACACAGATCGTTTGTGTTGGTAGCTTGGTGGTGAGAAGAGACAGATGAATTTTAGGGTAGGCAGATGCCTGTGCTGTA
>NW_008825608.1:1278104-1301116 GCF_000699105.1 Pygoscelis adeliae
AAGCGATGTCAGCGGCTTGGCACAAACTGAAGACAGCAAAATGCCTGCGCGCTTTTTTTTTTTTTCCACAGAGCTTGCTGCACAGAACCTCGGTGAGAGCAGGCTGGGCTCAGACAGAAAAAGGTTAAGAAAAGGCCACGTGCAGTGAGAGCCTGGTAGGAGAGGACCTTCCCCAGTTCCTCCTTCTCCAAGCTTCTGTCTGAGTCACCGGCCGGCAGCCCTGACCCTCCGCGCAGGGCCTCTCCTCTCCCGGCTTGCTGGGGGATTACTTGATTCCCGACAGCTGGCCCAGCCACAATCCTCCCATTTAGGGCAGGCAGCTGTGCTCCCTCCTCAGCTTAACCCGCTCCCTGCCAGCCCTCCCCTCCCAAAGGACGGTATCTGCCTTCCCAGCACCGGCGGAGGGATGCTTCCAAGCGTGCCGGAGCCTGCTGCATCCCTTCAGCTGGCCCAGGGCCTGAGGGAGGGAGAGAGGTTTTACAGCTACGCCAGCATAAGCAGAGCTCTCCCCCCTCCCCACGCAGCTTTTTGTATAATTAAGAGAAAACACATGAAAATCCATGCTAAGCATCCTCCTGCAGAGCTGTGGTCCCCGAGAGCTGCGTGCCACTTTGTGAGCCTCAGAAAAATCAGACCCACAGCCGATGCTGCCAGTGACATGCCCAAACTCAAGTACACCCACCTCAGAATGAAAACGTATTTATTAAAAAGCAATTAAAATCAGTAATGAGGAAGAGCAATAAAAAAGTTTGTAAATGGACATGTTGACAGTCAGAATGGCCAATGGCGAAGTTTCATTCTGTGACTTCTGATACTCCTCTTAAATACGTGAACGGAGAAGAAGCTACCTATGTAAAAAATCTCTGTCACGCAGCAAAACAGAAAGGACTGCCACTAAAATTGTGTATTTTTAGTATTAGAGCAGTATTATCTTGTAGCTAAACACTGTGTGTCATGCACTGGAAAAAAAATAAACTCACACAAATAAATGAGGATCTCCACACCATATTATGCCAATTAACAACATACCTGTATGTTCTGAACAACATCTTTGAACGGAGAAGACCTCTGCATACATGTGTTCACCATGTCCATTGCCCTGTCAAAGTTCTTTACATATTCTCCATACATCTTCAGAAAAGGAGCAAGTTTCTGTAGGATATCTCCTAGCCGTGGGTTGACATTCCTATGGGAAAGAGACAGGTAAGTACCGAAATCTCTGGAGATCAATACTACCTTCAGAGAGAAAACACAACTGTAAGACTTTCACAGTTGTCTCCCACGTGCACAAGCACTGACACACATATGCAATCAAGATATTTCAGGCTAAGTTTAGTTTAAAGTAATCTACACAGTACCCTAGATGAAACCTTAAACTTTAATCTAGACGTACAAAGGGTGGTATTTCTGCCCCCACCGTCACTCTCTTAAGTGAAGATCAGATTCAAACTGACTACACGTTGTTAAACAAACATCTATATACCTCTGCTGTCCAGCACAAAATCTTGTGGGAAACTTTTACGTTTTAAAAATCATCTTTTCCACCATAGCCAAACATCTGAAGAGGTTTTAATGCAAGGAGATCGCTCAGTTCAGCTGCATAGTCCCAGGGGGCCGGACACACGTCCGCCTAGAGACCCCCCCAGGCTGGCAGCAGCGGTAGCCACACATCTTCGTCTCTTCCAAATTTATGGCCAGGCAGAGCGCCAGCCATTTTTCCCCCAGCTTTTCTTTCCCGCTGAACTCGCGACTTGCAGTCTGACTGCACTAGACCCCCTTCAGCCGTTTAACAAGCTTCTGTCCTCTTCTGACTTCCAGACTCTCCAGTTTTCCTCCCCTTTTATTACAGCTGTGCCTGTAAACGCAAGTCAGGTGCAAAGGTGCCGAGACTCATTTATTCCTCCTGGTCATTGATGAACTATTTGAAGACTGGACTCAGCCAAGACAGATGTGAACTCTGGTCTTGTCTTCATCATTCAGGGTACTTGGGAAGGTGCAGTGTCAGCACTATCTGCACCTTCCGCTGCACGACACTCTTTGCAGCCAGAGTGTCATCTCAAATCAAGTTTCCCAGATCTGCCTTACAATTAACCTTTCTACCTAGCGCTGCATTTCTGCATCATCTACAACTTACTACAGTTGCCAAATTTTAATTGGTATTCGACCATTATTACTCATTGACTGAAAAAAAAAAACAACCAACCCACATCTATTTTCTTAAAGAAAGTGCATATACATTGCAAGCAATAGTATTTATTATCTCCTAGAACAGAAGGAAGACAAATTCTGGGGTAAAAACCTGTGCAATGCTGTGGTACTCAACCACCGAGGTGGTTACATAACAGACATAAGCGGATTTATAGATATAAAGTCATCTATCTTATCTGTCCAGATTTTCCATTGGTTTGCTGCTATAATGCCAATTTTAACATCAAATTAAATTTTATATAACCATAACAAAATTCATTAAAGAAAATATAAAATGGATGTTTCTAATGAAGTCTCCAACATGGCACGCAAAGTCTAGACTGTAACATGATGATGCATTTTCCTTCTTCGGGAAGTAACTGCGTTTTTTTAATACGTCACAGTGGGGCCAAAATAAGCAATTTCCTTCCTTCCTAGTACTGCAATTTCATAGTGCTGCAATAATAGGAGAGTGGAAATACAGTACGGAAAACAGCTCTGGCAATACCTGGGACTGAAAAAAAGTCTCACAATGTACTCTAGAAATTTTGAGTGCTCAGGTCTATTCCTGTGTTCAGAAATGCTTAAGAGACTCCATACCAATGTGTTAAGTAACAAGTGAACTACTGCATTAAACAACTAAAAACTCTGGAATTAGACTAGGCCTTATGGTTGCTATAGTTTCTTGGAAACATAGTTTTAAAATAATTGTAATGACAGTTACCCACCATTCTTGTGTAATTCTTGTTTTGAGCTCAGGAAGAAGAAATTGTCCATGGAAACAATAGATGGAAGAAATATTTGAAAAGATGCCCGTTATCACTTCAGATGAAATACCTGCTTCTGACAACTTAGTGCAAAAAACCTGCATGAAACAACAAGACAGTACCAATATATATTTACAAAAAACTATCCTAGACACACTGGCTATAGATTGCAATATTACAAAGCTGACTGCCTTAGAACAGAGCTACAATTTTTGACTTCTGGTAGTCAGTTCTTGGGGTCTTTCGGGAGGTTCACAAAATGTAAGCCCACTGTCAATGAGGGTTAGATTTATGACTATGGGCCATGGATGTAAATTAGAAAAATGCGAGGGGTAAGTCAAAAAAGAGTGAAACTACTGAGAAGATCAGACATCTTGTATTTGGGAGTGCAAGTTCCAAAGAACAACCAGTCCCTGAAAAGCACTTACTCCTATTTACGTGAAGCAAAATAAACCATATGATTATTTTGTTTCTCTGTGGGAAAAATTACACTGTACTGAACAAAAGGGAAAGACACTCCCTAGATTTCTAAGGTCTTGAAACAGTCTCTACTGATCCAAAGCAAACACTGGAAAGTCTTCCACAGAGGTCCTAGGACCTCTGCAAGTTACAGCTTCTAACAAGATTTCTAGCAAGGTGACAATTTTTTTTTTTTTAACTCAATTGTAAAAAGCACTTGGTTAGCAGTGTGACTCATCCTCATTTTTACTTCTTTCCTGCACATTCTCTTTTTTTTTTTTTTCTTTGAGATAATTATAGAAATGCCTGAACCGTGTAGGCTCACCTGTGTTTATGTGGAAGAAAGTTCAGATGCATCACACCAGTTTTACTTTATCCCCAAGTGTAAACATGATGGACAGCAATTAGGAAACACAGTGGGTAAAATAAAAAATAATTCACTGTGAGCACGGGGCTGACCCATGTGATTTTAGTAAAACTCAAGCCTCCTGCACATTACAGAGCAATCACGGATTTCATCATTTCTCAGTGCCTTCAGCGTCCCCGTGATTTCCCCTCCATGTACGCGCAGGGAGGAACCGAATGCTGATGGTGTCTGTATCTTGGGCTGCTGCTTTCCCATTCCTCTTTCCGACATCCTAATCCTCAGGTTCCAGCTCAGGGAACCCACGTGCCAAAAGCTCACCTCTGGGACCCACGGCACGCAGTCTGGCAAGCAAACTCCATCTCCCACCTACAAACAGCGTTTTCACACTGTTGGGCTATAGGTTACGGGATGAACAGGAGACATCATTGCTGCTCACAGAAAAGAAAGCAGAGTTTATTCAAAATTGAATTACCTGGTCCAACAGATGGAGTCTTTTAACATATGCTTCTTCTGTATGGAGCAGTTCATTTGCGATGTTGAATAGCTTTTGGGGCTCTGTACACTGAAAAAAAAGTTACAAATAACACAATCCATCTGCACCTACAAACCTAAGTTTCATCAACTGTTCTCTTTTCCATTTTCTCAGTGGGCCAAATTCCCTGCCAGTAGAGAAGCTTGAAGTGAAGGAGGTTAACACATTTCAGAATCTGCTCCGCATCCCTCACAAAAGGATCAGTTTGCTCCAGAGACATTTTTAAAGCTATTTGCTGAAAGAGCAATTAGTGATGCAGTCAATGGCTGGTCAGGATATCACTTTAGTTCATTACGGTTTTCTGTAAAGAACCAGAAACATCCTCCAAATCTGGAAATGTGTCTAGTCTCTTTGGTAACTAAGGCACTAGACTCTAAATCAACTGTTCCCCTTTTTGGATTCAGGTCCTGTGACTAAAAAGAAAACTAGAAACCAGACCTGTTTGGCCGCAGAATTCTCTCCCTGGCCAGCGCAGCACTACTCTCTATGGCATATTTCTAAGATTTTTGTGCAGCTTTTAACACCGGCCAATTCCCTGGAAAGAATTTTCAGCAATGTAACCCAAGTCACTCAGTGAAGTATTTCATTAAGCTCATTTAAAAAAACAAAATGAGAAAGGGCTAATTAAAAAACTTGAATGCAGTTATGAAGCACTGACTTTAATCACAGTTTAGCCAAAAGCTACATAGACTCTTCGCCCTCTAAGTGCTTAAAAATACTTGAATTATTAGGATACAGGCTTTAGCTTTCTGACAAACTCTAGATACCTCTTTAAGGGTCTAGACTTCAAATGCCATGCTTACATATAACCAAACCAAAACTAGGGTCCAGAACTGAGAGCTGGCTGGTTTGTGTTCAGGAATATGAACACCCAAAAGGGGCAGCAAGGATGATCAAAGTAGGGAAATTTTACCGGGCTGGATCTGGAAAGAAAAGACAACTGCAAGGAAGGTAAGAGAGATGTATAAATGATTAACGGAACAGAGAGCATCAACTGGGTTCAATCATTCACTATTTCTTCCATGGGAAAACTAAAGAACATAAATTAAAATTACTGAGGTGCTGCTTCAAGACCAAGAGCCGCTTCCTCGAACAACATGTCACTGCAGACAGTAAACCTTCACGCAGGTTCACAAAAGGACCATACAAATCCATGGAGTAAAAGTCCAGCTGAATTCTATTAAACACGCAGGGCTGTTTCCAGTTCAGGAAGCACCTGGGCCCCTCACCAGCAGCAGCGTTTTCTATTCCAAATGCCTATCTCTGCGCACTCACTAGCATTTGTGGCAGGCATTTCTAGACATAACCCCGCTGGCCACCATCATATTGTTAGAAAATGTCAATTAAATGTTCTCTTTAAGCTCCTTCAACATCATCTTGCTTTGTTTCTAAACAAAGTTGACGAGAAAAATGTAAATACCCCCCCACACACATTTAGGCAAACTGCAATACAACTGAAAGACCTCAAAGACTTTTCAAAGCTAGCCGTGAATTCAAACAAACCAGACCCACGGTTATCCTACGTGAAATGAGGTACCACTTAGCATGAAGTACCCACAGTTCTGTGACATAAGTATTAATTGAAGGAAGGCGAATAGCTTTTCTGGATTCGAAACAGCACCAGTCTTCCTCCAAAGCAATCCCTCTCTTTCTAGGCACAAACATGGAGAGGGGCAACCACACCATGAATAAAGCTTTGACACATACCCTGCCTACCCTGCTACTCAAATTATTTCAAGCAAACTCAAACACTCTTTAAAGCTACTCTAATACGCTACACAACATCCTGCTCCATTCATTCATGTGATATATATTAATATTTAGGGGGAAAGAAAGAAAAGTCACAGCACAACAAAGCTTTGAACTTGTTACAAGCAAATACAACGTATTACAGCTTATAATGAAATGCATTGCTGGCCATTCGAATTCCAGTAACTATGAGGAGCTCTCACTGAGAAAGAACTTATTTGCCAGTTTTGCTGGGCGCAGAAGAGCGCCTGAATGGAAGGCAGTGACGTAATCAGGCCGGCACGCCAGCCGCCAAGAGCATCCTTTGATTTGTTTGAATTCAGAATTTGAAAAATAATTATTTCCAACCAAGTACATTTGTTCTCAGAAGTAAATCTTTACATAGCGCAGGCACTTTTTAACCTCCTGACCTTCACCATCTGCAACTCAGTTTATATTTCCAAAAAACTTGCTGACATCTGCTTAAATACCAAACAACGGCTGAACAGACTCTCAGCTTGAGCTCAGTTTTAAAGAGCGACTCTATCTTCAGTTGCTGTCTCTGCTAGTGGCAGAGAGGCATGTTTTTTGGACTAACTTGCAACATATTTGCCTTTCAGTGGACATAACATCTTAAATGAAATAGTAAATTAATTAAATGTGAGGCAGTCCCATTTTTCTAACCTTGTTTTGTGCCACGGCAGGACAGCTTTAACAAAGCCTGAGCCGTAATTCAGTCCACTATGAATGAGATATTTCATGGTCTATGTTTCTAAAGGAAAAGTAAAACAAATTTGAAAAACTTAAATGTGGATTATATTCCTTACGTAACAGTCTTATTTAAGTCTTTAAGTCACACCAGTGAAGCACATTTAACCTTACTAACGAAGCCCTGGAAAAACAACGTGCCATTTACGAGGCACATAAATGACACAGAAATGTAAAATACTCGTAGTCTTCCACCCTACACAGATTTTAGGCTGTTCGATTCTTGTAAATACATTTCACTCCTGCTTTGCCCAATGCGCTTGCTGCCTGTCTGCTTGGCGCGGCCAGGGCACGTTGTGACTGTCCTCCGCAGCCATACATCACAACCGTACGTCTACGGCAGAGTCTTGTTAAAACAGCTTAGCTGGCGGGGTGACAAGAAAGACGAGAAAAGGGAAGCGGTAGGTGTTGACTTCACGACACAGGAAGCTCACTCCGGTGCTCGAAGCAGCAGTCACACGATGCTCTTTCACTTCTTTGCAGAAGGTTCAAAAATTCATTTCCAGCCGTAACTGTCCATAAAACATTTTAAAGAAAAAGGAAGCGCCAGCCTGAAAACAAACAGAACCAGCTTCTCATAAAGGTCAGATTCACACCTGTGGTGGGAATATATTTGCGCCTCAAATACCCCAATCCCAGATACAAGCTGGGGAATGGCACACGCTGAGCTGATTTGTGCAACTAAGTGCCCACAAGTGCATCGCTGCTTCCTGCAGCCCCACCCACCGACCCGGCTGGGCGCCCGCCGAGCACGCCTGGGCCACGGATTCATGGATGCAAAGACTGACCTGCCTATCACGAAAAGCAAATTTGAAATGAAAATTTAAAGTAAAACCCAAAGGCTTGGTATGAGAAAACTTGGGCAATACCCTGCAGCAACTGTTTTTCATAGAATCGGTTGGGCGCAACCATATCCAGTTAGCATCTCTATTGCAAGAGGTTTTCAGTGAACCTGGCTAAGAAAGCTGCTGGGATACAGCTTAGGTTAAAATCACATACGGTTATGCTTTAAAACCCCACCAGTCACCCCTACAAAGAACGCAGAAAGTCCCAGAAAGATTACAGACAACTTCCTACTCAAAAATGCTGAAAACAATATGGAAAAGTTATCCTATGCTTGGACTTCTTCTTTGTTGCATTGAGATCTCATTTTCCTTAGGGTATTTAGAAAAAAAATAATTATGAGAACATACCTCATATTTCTTAAGCAGCATTATGACTAAAACATTGACCTATGCAATTTTTTTTCAGAATATACATGGAGATAATCTTACCCAAAGGTCTGACTTGCAGGACTGCAGGCCAAATTTTCCAACAGAAACTGTACAATGAAATCAGAAGTGAAATTCCAGCTATGTACAGGCAGAATGCAAGTGTGTGTCAGTGACTGTATGAGGCCCACGTGGGACTTCATTATTACTATTTTACCCAGCAGGAAGCAGGACAGATGGAGAAAGACATTTTTTGGTGATTACTAACAAGCACATATTACTCTTAGTGAAAAATATCTAAATAAAAAGATATGAAGCAGTGTTAGCCGTCTCAGAAGCATTACTCCACTGCTCCCAGGCAGTCGGCAAAAGCCTTGGGTATTTGACTACAGAGCATGACAGCCCCTCGGTCTCACTTTTATGTCATTTCTTTTTTTTGTAACCATCAAGGCTAACATGCCTCAGTTCTTGGAGCTCCCGACATTTTCTGGGACATTATCAAAACTAATAAGCTCTCCTTGTTCATTTTCATTTTGATAAAAGATAACTGGAAATCCCAGTAAGTCACTCCTGAGACTTAAAAACATTTTCCAATAATTGTGTGCTAATAGTGAGACCTGTTAGACTGTGCTGCAGACTCCCAAAGGAAGCCACATCACACTGCAGAGCTAAACCTAGACTACATAAAACAATACGAGTCATATCAGGCAACGTTACTTCACCAGCCACGGGATGTGTGAAAGCTCGGGTGGTGGATGGAGAGATATCTGAAGCAGAAAATTAGAGAAGAAAAAAGCAAATCTGATTTTTTTTTTTCCTACTTATGTTTATTCATGAGCTTCACTTAACTTGATATCCTAGGAGTTACTGAGCCGTCATTAAATCATTCTGCAGCTGTACTTCTTATGCATCCTCCTCCAACTATAACAAAGCTTTCTGGAAACTTGCATATTTAATGAGAGTGCTGGTTACCTCTGTCGTGCAGCTGCAAAGCCTGGTACTAGGGGTAGGAAGGGGGAAGCAGGAAAAAGATGCTGGCTCCCGAGACAAAGCTCTCTGGAGGAGCTGGGGTCTCCCCAGCTCTCATCCCAACAGCTGCTGCCGACTGAACTCTCCTCTCTTCCTTCCAGCAGGGCAGGTACCTTGTTTTCCGGAAAATTACTAGTTTTGTTAAGGGTGGTGTGAACTTCCAGCCTAAGAATAACCACTGAACAAGTCAACTTCAAATCGTGCTGGCTCTCCTCGCTGGAAGCCGTGGCCCTTCACCCTAACCCTTAGTCCACAGCGCCCCAGATCTGCAAGCGAATCAAAGGGGAGGCTGGGAGGATGATGCAGACACCTAACAGACAAACTGGCTTCACGCGCCTCGTCCCCAGAAGAGGGCACAATCCTTACACTACAAGAAGAGGCAGCAAATCTCTCAGCCTTCCCCCTCCACGTGGCTGCAAAACCAAGCTAACTTAGTGTGGCTTGGTCAGTGCCAAAAACGCCTTTTTGAAGGTGAAATCAACACAAAATCCAAGGGAGAACCTAAAGCGCATCACACAAATGCACTTCCGGAAGAAGAGCGGCACAAGAAAAAAACCCCCAAAAAACCTTCCTCTAGAGATCTCTCTCTTTTATAAATTCACCAAGCATGCTAGAGAAGTATGACCTCATAACTCTGTGTTTTATCAGCATTATTTCATACTATATGGATACTTAACCTAAGGAACAAGACTTAAAAAACAGCCATCAAAACTCTGATGTCTTACAAAACATTGGTATTTGTCAGCAAAGCACTTCTTACCGATAGGGTAAAGTCTTCTGCCTGGGTTTGCCGCAGTTGGTTTGATACTACATTCCTAGTCCAGACAGTAAATATAATTACCAGATTAAAGATTTTTTAATTTAATGTATTATTTTCTTGCTGGCATGTTGCAACTAATAAACAATCTTTTAAATAATATTTCAGTTGCAAACATGCACATACATATATATTATGAATATAAAATATCTGAAGTATTTCACAGTATGCGTGCGTATGTATAAACACACACACGAGGGAAAACCAACAGCAGCAGGCGAGAAGCCTTGCACCGTGATGGTGATGCTGCACATCTGAGATGTAAACAAGCTTTCACCCGCAGACTACTGAAGAGGTATCAGATGTCAATGGATGCATTAGATGTTGTGTTAATAGATGCTAATAGATAGATGTTAATTGGAGTCTCCATCACTAAGATGTTTCCTGCTGATTAAATTCTTGCATACAAGATAAAAGACAGAGGTCTCCCTGGGCAGTACAGACCCTGCAGTCCTGCTGGATCCCCTAACTCATATTGCCCTGGATTTACTCCTGCGCAAGCCCAAGGCAATCTGCACCACAGCCTTCCACGCCCAGGCAGTCATGCCCCATGTACGCAGTGCCAAGGCAAGGGTGTCCTCCCTGGCTCTCAAGGAGGTGGGACAGGCCGACGGGTTTGTCCTCCTGAATCCACAGCAGCTGCCAGGTGGGGCTGCAGACTGGCAGAGAGGAGAAGGAGGTCACATCTTCCCCATCTATAGAAAGCAGTTGGGTTTGGCCAAACAGACCTGGTTCCTGCAGCCCTCACTGCTCCCTAGTCTGCCGGGTCCTTTCCACTTCCCTCTGACTTAACCTTGCTCTCGCACCTGGCAGGTTTGACATTCACCGAATCTGCGGAAGCAGCAGCACAGCAATGAAGTCCTGGAGAGTCCCAGGCTACAAAGGCAGTGTCTGAACGGCGTGAATGGAAGGTGAGTCCAGTCACACCAGGCTGAGCTTGAGATAAAGCAGCAGGAAGAACGGCAGCATAAAGCAATGCACTCGCGAGAGAAAGTCTGGGGCTTTTTCATACCTTCCTGTTGGTATGTTTGCCTCATCAGGCTGTCTTCTATTCTTGGAAAAAAAGGGGACACCACGGAGCATTAGTTGTACTCTGAAACTGTTACTCGTCAGCTCTGAGAGACAGAACTTCTTGCACACCACATACCCGCATGCAATTTTCATCACTCTTCAATAGTCACTGGCTGATTTGACCCAGAAGCTACTGAATGAGTTTTAACTGCCACATTTCCCAAGGGACAAGCTCTTGACATACACAAGTCAGGACAGATTTGGCGATTTCAACAGAACCACCCGATTTGCACAGAGGTGTGAACGCTACAGTTCACCAGCTACGGTTCATTAGTTGCTAGTGCTCATCATATTCTTTAAAAAAACCAAAAATCCAGTATATTAACTTTACTGTCATGATGGCTGAGGGGGAAAAAAGAAAAAAACCCGAAACACCCCCAAACACAAACAAAAAACCCCACCAAACAAAAAGTGGAATACTATGCAGACATTTTGCTCAAAGCATCTTCTGTTTTCTTTTTCTGGAAAAATCTAACCCATTCTATCATCACTATTTCTAAAAATAACTGTCCAGATAAACAGATAATCAAAGGAATCTGTCATTAATCTTATACAGCTGCAGCAAATACACAACAGCCTGGACTACATTACTCGGGATTCAAGGAAAATCTCTTCTAGCTACAGTTTCCTGAAGAGTAATTTGATATAACTACCCTCAAAACAACTTCTTTGCACTCAAAAGTAGTCGCACCAATAGAAGCACGGGCTTTGTGTAAAAACAACAAAAAAAAATTACTGTTAGAAGAGATTTCCATCCAGCATGTCCTTCTAGGATGCAAGGCCCTGACCCTGCAAGATGCACTATCCAATTAGCCCCTGCATATCACGGAGCCTCACTGAAAACAACATGACCTAACAGCTAGAAGCTGAACCTAGACAGATCCAAACAAGGAACACAAGGTGTGAGTCTTCACCTACAAAAGCACTTGAATTTTAACCACTTACCTCTGGCTACGATGGATTCTTTTATATGAAACCTTTTAAATCAAGACTGGGAACCTTTCTAAAAGATACTATCTAGGTCAGGAACAAGTTATGACCTGCATCAAGCAGGAAATTATAATGACTGTCATGATCCTTTGACGTAAAACCAACCAAACAAAAAACCCCAAACAATGTATGAAAGTGATGCAAGGGCTCTCTGGCCAGAGGCAGGAACTGGTTTCACAGCACTTAATAGTAATGAACAAACTACCTTACCTTGTTTACATCCAAATACTCTAACTTTGGCACTTCTGCTGTCTCTTGTTCCTCACTGCTTCCTTCATCAATGTCACTGTCTTCATCCTGCGTGGAGTCTCTCTTCTGCTCCACAGAGGAAGGTTTGGTGCCCTTTTTGTCAGGTTCCATCTCCCCCGGGTTCCCAGCCACGCTGGCCTTCTTTTGCTCTGCACCTTCTTCGCTAGGGAAAGTTTCCCCTGCCACGCTACAAGAAGGGCTGTCGATGCCACTGTCTCTGTTGGGAATTTTACCGTTACCGTTCAGTTCTGCGGTTGAGTCTTTGTTGCCAAGCTCTCCAGAGGGCTCTTTGCTCACAGTCACAGCAGTACAGTCTTCATGGCTTTTGTTATCGCCTATGCTTAGCTCTTTAATTTTCATTATGTCTGTGTTAGAAAGATCTGCACTGCACGGTACGTCTGGCTCATTTTCATCTGGTTCACTTTTTTCATTTGTGGAAGAGCCGCTGGAAGCTACCACGTCACAGTCACACGAGCTCGGCTGTTTGGATGAGTCCAGGCCAGGTTCCATCTTAAGAGCTAAATTTAGCTGGTTTCTTTGAAGAATATGTACAGGTTGCCTGCAGGTGAGGAGAAAGCACCACAGTCATTCATATTAACACTCAGAGGTTTCAAGAGTGCCCCAAAGGAGAGAGGGCCTGATTATCATTTGATTCAAGTTGTACTTCTTGCACACCCCTGCCAATCCTAGGAGGCAAGTGCGTGCACATTGCTGTAATAATATTCACCCAGCAATTTCTGATAAAAAACACACCACCCCTAGCCATAAGTTTTACTGGAACGGCACCACTAGAATCCCGGACCTTTAATACTCCCCACGTTGCCCTGAAGAAGTCTGGTTTGAAGGTTTGGTGAGGAAGGAATCATCTTTAGAAGAAGCATTTGGTTGTGGGTTCGTTTAAACAGGAACTCACGTTCTTCAACAGAACAAAGCCTTTGGGGCAAGGTATTTTCTGCCAGAGAGAGGATGTTTTTGAAACACAAGAAGGCACTACTTTTTCTTATCGAAAGACACCTTACCAGATTCCCCCAGGTGATAATACACTCCAAGGCACAGTACAGTGTCTCTGTCTCCATCTCCCTCTTTATGAAAAAAATCACTTAGCTTCATCAGGCAAATTTGGTCTTCAGAGAGAATTTTCATGTGTTCGTAAAACAAGGTACAGCAAAATACATATATTTTATCCTATTTAATGTGTCTCATATATAAAGTTTCAGAGGAAACGCTGTTCTACCTGACGTTGTTTCACAGTACGTTGTGATTTAACTCTCCCCTGCCTCCAAGAAGCAAGCTAACAATATGTCTGACGTTTATTGAATCTGAGATGGAAAATTCAATTATTTTATTTCACAATAATCAAGTTCCTATAATGCAAAAACCAATACCGATATCCAGTCAACTTACTGAAAGCAGACTCTGGGCTACTTGTTTCCTGTGGAACACTTACCAAATTCAGCAGTCTTAAGCTCCTTAAGAACAGCTGTATGTTACAAACTAAAAGTTGTTGGAATACATGCTTTTATAAAAAAAAAAAAATCAGTAAATCATTGCGTAGTCACTCAGGTTTCGCACTTCCACTAGAAATCATCCCAAGAGGACTTTCTACGTGACAATTACAATTAATATTTTCTATTGTTATATTCTAAGTTAAAAAATGCAGAACAGGGAGATTAGAGCAGATCTCACAAAGCCATATTTACCTAATACTTTCAAATTTCTCAATGAGCGTGTTGACTCCTGCCGATATTGGTATTTCTTCCTCTCCAGGCGCTAAGCTCCTCGACGACTTGGGATCAGCTGGCAAAGGCCGAGAAGGTGCAGGAGGAATTCTTTCCTGCCCAGGTTTGAGATGGACAGGCTTAGGAGGTACTAATAAAAGAGAGGGGAAAAAATGGGAGGATAAATCTCCATCTTCTTTAGCCTAAACTGGGAACAAAATCCAAGTGCTCAATGCAGAACGAGGAGTATCCATTCTTTCACCAGCCTTTACGAAGTGCACAGGTGCAGTCCCGAAGTATTTCTTACACCAAAGCAGACCGCTGTACGCTAAAGAAATACGACGGGCTTCTATTTCTTATTTCTACAGCCGTATCAGACGTGTTAACAAACCGTCGCAGAACTTTACCGCTTCCTTGTTACCAAACAGGATGCACAGCTCACACTTCGTTTTTGCAAATGTGCTCACCATCTCAATCACACTAATGAGTTTCCCCTCCCATGACTTTTCAAAACTCAGGCACTCTGTTGACTCTCTTACACTGGGAAAAAAGAAAAAAAAAAACCCAAAACCCAACCCGAAACAAACCACCAAAAAACAATCCCACCATAGATTTCAGTGCCTTGTGTTTGCTTGGTCAAAAACGCCACAGACATAATAGCTTTTCTTCCTTTCATTCTCCCTCCCCCATCTCTTCTGTGGTGTAGTCTTCATAAATTTCCTTCCTCTTTTGGTTCTACATTGAGTTATATACGATATAAATAAAGCACACGTTGTAAGAACATATACATTCTGCTTAAGGATTCGCTAGGAGGCGAAGGTACAAAGTTTAATACAGTATTTTTTAAAAATGTAATATAATTTAAATGTAATGTAATTTTAAAAAATTTATTCAGACCTTATATTGATTGCAGAGTAAATGGTTTTGGAATTACGCAAGCAGTAACCCAGCAACAGGTTCACATGCTGTTATAGTTTCATACAGTGAAATCAACCTCGCACAGGCAGCCCTGACACTAGAAGGTAAGAAAACCGACTGCACAATTACTCCCAAAGCACACGCTCCTTGGAGTGGCGCTGCCAAGTATCCCCTCTGGTCTAGGCTATCCAAAGAGTTAATACATCAAATGAGGAAACTCTAGATACCCGTTTTATTAAACAACATTTTCAAGAACAATTTCTTTCAAACATTTCCAATTTTTAAATGATCCATATGGCACATCAACATAATGTGATTAACACTGTAATGGAGCTTTAATTAGCAACTGTTCTGAATGTAATTTCAGGGTTACTTTCTTTAGGAGGCTAAACGGAGGCATATGCACCCAGAAAGCCAATTCCTGTTGTCCCTACCCTGCAGAAGGCTCTGCATCTGTTTTAAGGTCTGCATCAGCCCAGACGTCCTCCCTGCCCCAGCTATGGACGGTTGTTGTCTGAGGTCAGTGACGAAGGACTGTTAAAGAATTTTTGAGCTCCGAGTATACGTCAGATTTTAAACTATCCACATTACTGAGTTTATTTCAGCACCAAAGAATAAATTCAAATCTTCTAAGGATTTGAGCTTCGATGGGACACCTCCTATAAAAGGACTGATTTGCCCAGTCTCCAAAAACATCTGGAATTCCTGTCTTAAAATAAAGGTGTTATAGGTCAATTTTGGAAACGCCACCACAAAACCTATCTTACACAGGAATAAAAGTAAGCAGGAAAAGAAAATCATCTGGCATATAAAATGGGATGGTGGAGCTCTGTGTTTTGTTCACCAGGTTCTCACTTGCACACCACATGATCAGTGAGTGCCCGGCCACATTTCTCCTTGTAAAAACAGAACAAAACAACCTAAAAAAAAAGAATCCGCACAACCATCTGGCTCATCTAGACAGAAAAGGCAAGCTCTAGGCTCTTTACAGAAGGTGCAAATGCAGCAGGCAGACAGGCAAGAACCTACCCCACATCCCCTATCAGGCCCTTCATAGTTTCAGACTAGTCCACAACACTCGAAAGCTGAAGTTCACTGCCAAAGCATTTACACTCATAGCAATGGGTGTCACTGCTGTCCATGTAAACATTTTATGGCTTTCCTGTTAGTGGACTCCACCTGAATCACCTGGGACAACACACTCTGCACTGGACAAAAAGGAAGGAGGAAAACACTTCTGTTAATTCTGAATTTTTATTTACTGAAATAATTTTGAGAAATGGAGACATCAGCACGGAGGCAAAGCTGCTGACCTTATCGAGCACTACTTAGGAAGCAAAATTTAAAGCACACAAGATCACAGAATCATAGAATGGTTTGGGTTGGAAGACACCTCTAAAGGTCATCTAGTCCAACCCCCCTGCAATGAGCAGGGACATCTTCAACTAGATCGGGTTGCTCAGAGCCCCGTCCAGCTCCAGAGCTGACACAAAGCTCCTACATTCAGAATTTACAAGGAAGGGGTGTTACATATCGCAACACAGACTTTTAAACTCAAAACCATTTTAGACTTCTACGAAAGAGTGAATGAAAGATCTGCACGCTAAGAACAAACAACGCTAGAGGAGCTCATCGGTATGTGCGCTATCATCATAAGTACTAAATGAACAGTCAGCCCTGGGAAAAAAGTAGGTGCTGCTTTTAGGTAGGGATCCAGGACCCAAAGTGGGAGCCCAAGCAAATCTCCTGCTCACGCTCTGAAGCCACCTTCCACGAGTCCTGGCCCACGCAGAAACCAACGCTGCTATTTTCTCACTCCGGGTCCCAGCCACAAAGCAGCACCGCCTTGGATGTAGCTTCCAGTGCCCATCCTGCGCACAGACAGGTAAACTGGTGGAGGAGAGAAAGCAACTCAGCTGCACGGAGGAGATTTTAGTATTGTAGAGCATGTTCCAGGTGGTGCCTGAAGCCATGCGCTGGAATGGTATTTCCCCAGTCCTCCTCCTCCTCCTGAAGGTTTTACATAGCAGCCCACGGCTATTTGGAGGAGGCAGAAATGAAGACACAAAATCTTTGTTGCAGAAGGAACAAGTGAAATAACGAGAAGCAGGAGAGAATTAGAAAAGGGAAAGACAAGGTTAAATATGTGGGAGAAGGTACAGCCCAGGCTTGGCCCTGGGTGTGTAAAACAGCAGGGAATAAGGACCCTTCCCTCACTGCAAAATGAGCATCTCAGCATTACTTCAGCCCCCCCAGCCCATGAATTTCTCTCTCACAAGTGCCTCCTCTACAGTAATATGGAAACAGTCAACACGCATTTATTAGCGACTTGATGGAGGCATTCCCACCAGTCATCCCAGCCGTGGTGGGTCTGTCACGACTCACTGGGCAAGCTGGGAGGACCTAATAAAGAGAAACTCAAGTGGTGTGAGTCGCACTTGCAGATTTACTTACTTCAGTTAAGGTCCCTTGAGAAGAAGAGACCTAAAAAAATACACATGATGAAGCAGATTATGAAGGGCTATCCCCTGGGAAGGGAATACACTCAAAAAAAGAATAAATGACCCAACAGCACAGCCTTGGGTGGGAGTAGAGAGCTGCTCCTAGGGTCTCAGGTGGTGATGCCAGCACATCCCACCCAACAAATCAATAAGGAACAGGCCTTAATGAGGCATCCATGTAGCTCTAGGGAGAAAGCCCTGGGAAGAAAGGTTCTTGCATAAAAATACCAACAAAAAACTGAGGAAAGATTTATGTCTGCTGCAAGGAAATGCACCACACTGTCACAACTGCTGGTTTTGGACATGGCCACCAAGAGGAAGCAAGTATGGTTTACAGGAAAAAGGTCAACTTCAATACAGTCAATTTAATAAAAACAACTTTTTTTTTTTAAATTTTGACGATTTCATTTTCCTGGAGAGGCATGAAGTGTTTTCCTTTCTTTACTGGGTATATGACCCATACAGTAACAGGAGACCAATAAACTATACAAGGGAGAAAAGCCATTTCAAATTTACAAAGTCAATAAAAGTGAAGAGAAAAAAATTGTACCATCTTCCCTTCCTTGCAAAGTATTGTACGCATTGTTCTCTACTGTCATATGTAAGCTAATTGCAGATACTTTTAAAAAAGTAGTTTTATTATAAAGAAGTGAAGTGAAATAATAAAATCTTTATTTAAAATTTATGACAAAGAAGTGTCTTTCAGGAAGATGACTGGCACATCCATGACCAAGACTTGTAACGCCAATTTGTAGCTTTGGCTAACCTGGCTCAGTCTGAGACATTAGCTGGTCAGATTTTCGAGTATTGGGTACTACACAACAGTCTCTCATGGGAATTTTCACTGGGACTCCTGTTTCTTCTTGGACTACTTTTACAGTGACATCAAGAAGCCCAAGAAACTGAGTTCTGTCAAAAAAAAGCATTAGCAAGAGTAACTAGTCAAGAAAGCATTTTACCTTTGGGTGTTAATTTCACCTCATTAACAAATTTCCATCCTTTTCAGAGCATTAACCAGCCAGTAAGATGCACTGACTTCTTTGGTTCGAAGCTTATGGCTGTAATGGGAGAGAGAGCTTGGATGCGTGTGAGCAGCAGAAAGAAGCAGCAGTACCTATCTCAGTGATGGAAACAGATTATACTAATCTACTTGGGTAACTTTTAAGCATGATTTGAATCAAGCTAAGTAGGCTCCCTCCAACTTTTCTGAAATACTTACATATAAAAAGCAGGCTATATCAGCTTGTACAACACACCCTAATGGTGACCAAAATACCTTTTCTCTTTTTCTCACATGACAATGACCGTCTATCACATGGAGAGGCTTCTTAAAAGAAATTCGGTTTATGAACTTAGTATCTTCTTCGGGCTCACCATCCTTTGTTCCAAACGCTTCTCAAACTATAAGCTTTCTGCATCTGCAATTACCTTAAGGCATGCACTCATTATATACAGTATTTTAACCAATTCTACAAAGCAGAGGGTGGTGGCAGTGGAGGCACTTGACAAATTGACATTACAAAGAGAGACCACACGTCATTTCACTGATGGCGAAACATGAAAACAATTTATCCTCTTTAAAGAAATTTACTGCAGTCTTTTTTTAGCATTCAGAAGTTTTAGGGAAGAAAAGCCTGGGGAGACCAGAAGACCTGCCTGGAGACCAGCTGGAACATGCTTCTTCCCGGCTTCTCTTCTACCATACTTTGGGACTGCCACCTATTTTACTATGAGTCTGGCAGGTCTGTGGAATTACCACAGCCCACATGCTACCCCTGCATGTGACTGGTTTACCTCCTTCTCATTTTTAAAATACATTCATTCCATTTAAGCATTTCCTGTTGCTATGCATAGTTCTTACAATAAATAGAAAACAGACCAGGTTTAAACAATAAGCTATTCTTACCTAAATACTTTTTTAAAAAAAATTAATGAGAATGAAAACAATATTGCAAAGTTAAACTTACACTTCACAGCTGCATGTGGTATAACAACAGTACGAGAAATGTAAATCGACAAGTATCTGTTATGCCTGAATCAATTTCTTCTTGAAGGCTTCCCTAAGAGGTTATCTAACGTTGGAAAAAATGAAGGTAATAAAACCCTACCGGCTGTACTGAACCTTAGAACATAAAAATAACTATTTTGCTGTGAACTAAAATTAAAACAATTCATTTAAAAATATTACACTTCACGTGTGATAGAAGCTTGTACAATTGCTAGAAGGACAAAGCCACTTGCCTTGGGGTTTCTGCAGAGGATGCATTTTGGCCAGTGGAGTTTTGGTTTTGGGCTTCCTTCCAGTTTGATGGATACATTGCGCCGGGCTGATGTGCTGCAGTTCCCCGCATGCTTCCAACGCCGGATTTGAGTCAATGTGACATTTGATTTGAAAAGGAGAACAAGGGCAACCTGAGGGTGGGGGGGAAAAAGTCAGTATTTATTTTGTTCTATTAATCCTGAAGAAAATTTGTGCTACTTCTAGAAGCGTATCAGTCATCCAAGTTCCTGAGGAAAGGGAGAGGGGTAGAAGACGGGTGAGCCATTCACTCACAAGTTATTACAAGCGATATATCCAGCCTTAATAATCATGTCAAACTAGCTGACTGAGAAGACAGCCAGCATTTCGGTAATCCTATCTTTAATTACTTACTTACTTACTTCTTTGCTACGGACACCCAAAATAAAAAAGTAAATATAAAAGATAAAAACCATTTCAAAAGGATTTCTCCAAACAGAACTACAAGTGCCCCAGCATACAACATGATGTTATTTGGTAAAATACACCTAAATTATGGTGAATAAGAAATGTGTCCCACCTGGGGGTAATGGTACAAGTGCCATTCCTTCAGGAGATTTAAGCATTCAAGCTGCATTTTACCGCTATTTATTATTCCTCCTTACATAAAATATTAACATTCCTCCAAAAGGCTCCAGTCTAGAAGATGCCATTAAGATATGATCCAGTGGGAAAACACAGAAAGAAGTGATTAGTATGTTTGTTTGTCTTTTAATTTAACATTCTTGATTCATTTCTGTGGGCACTGTAGAAATAAACCCATATATCCACTTTCACATAGTGGATACTGCAGTTTTTGATTTGGGGGTTTTTTTTGGACCTGTGGCAAGCCTACAGCTACACGAAATCCTCACGCCAGCTTTACTAGTGTGTCAAAAGAAGGCAAAAAAAGGAGTTTAAAAAGGACTGTGGTTTAAAATTGCTGCATATGAACACATGAATATATATGCTTCCGGCAGTTCTGAGAAGCGGAAAATGTATCAAATGTAGACATTTGAACGCTAATCCATAAAAAAAATGGCAAAGAAAACATGGCAAACATTCTTCCCATATTCCCGTTTTAAAGTGGACTAGCCGAAATTACCAGCATCTTGCTGGAGCGAGAGGTGACCTGCATCATGTAGAAAGGATTCATCTAGATGTGAAAAATCAATCTTCGCCTTCCTGTGATGTGTTCAAGAACATGGCATTAGCTTCACAAACGCAACCTACTCTTGGCCAGATTTATATTAAGATCAAAAAACTGAAGTGACAAGCACCTCCATCCACATCAACTAAATTACCCTGGGTTTATACTAATGGTATTAGATCAGGATGTGACCTTTTGAATAAAGACTTTGAAATCTGAGTCGTACAGACTGCTTGGGAAGATCAGCCGAGAGCTGGCCTCAAAATGCAGAAACTTTCACAGTGATACAGGGTTGTTTTTTTTTTTTTAAATACGCACAAAATATTGAAGTCAATTTCGCTGACAAAAACAGATTCAGATGGCACAAATCTATTTACTAATCTCTGACACCCAAATATACAACCCCTGAATTCCTCAGTACGGCTGCCAGTTGCTGCTGTTAAAGCTTCATTAGCATTTCTACCATAAAATCTGCTTTTCAGCAGATTTGAGACCAGCTATTAAAACATCCTTCCAGCTGAAACCAGGAATTTATAAGTACTGGGTTTTATTCAAATATAATTTCACTTATCAGGAAAATGCAGTGAAAGTAGAGTAGATTATTAGAGCAGATTAATAGATTATTGCAAACACATCATCACAGAAAGAGCTTACGCAGATGCCTCAGCTCTGGGTACCAAGTGCTGCGACAGGCCAGCTTTTTCGGGGAAGGACTGAGACTTCTTCCTTATTAACGGTAGCTCAGCACAGCAAGAAATTATAATAGTGCACAAGGGAAAAGCTCTAATTCAAGAAAATAAAAAGGCAGCATATCGAAGACTGTTTCAGCAGGCGTTCACCAATGCCTGCGACTGGAAGGCAATCCGGCAATGTCGTACTTTCCTAAAAATTACTTTAATGATGCAATTCTCAGTGGACAAATCTCTGTACCTACAACAGCTTTCCAGAAAACACCTCTCACCATGCTACGTCGTTTGATCATACAAGCATGGCACCGGCCTCGGCTGTGGCGAGCGCTGAAGCCCCCGGGAGATACTGGACGTGACCACAGACCCCCGCTGCGGCTGAGGGAGGAGAGCCACAGCTCCTCCTGCCCTCAGGTACCACATCCCCGGGGTACCCTCAGCGAGGCATCCTAAGCCAAGCCCAGCTACCCCTGTGCTGACTCGGGATAAGGTACCGCTTGCCCTAAGCATTCCCTCTTCCTCTTCAACCACTGCCACAGAAAGGGACTGTCTTGTTGGCATCATTTTGTAAAGTTTCAAAAGGAACTAAAACCCAGATCCTTTTTCTTTCCTACTGCAATTCATCGTTGTGAAAGCAGGTCCGGCAACCTTTCTTTCTTACTGATAAAAATAAGAGCTAGTGGTTACTTGCTGGCTTTCAAGTGCATGGCACCACCAGACACTTATGTCTAGGCTAAAAGCTCTTATGACCTGCTTACGTTACTGAGAAGTAAAGCGCTTTGATCCTTATTTTATAAATCCACATATAAGTTTTTCTCTTCTACTGTATAATCCTGTCAAACAATCAAGGCACAAGATCCTCCACTGGTAAGTACTCAACAAATGTGTCCATCTTGCCTGAAACAAGCTCTGAACTTGGCTTTGAATGCTCCAGGACTTGTGCTCAGAGGCGTTTGCAGGGTAAATACTTAGCGAAGCCTTATGCTACTTCCCTTTAAAAAAGACCTGATATTATTAAAAAAAAAAAAAAAATAAATCCATCGTCCGCTAAACATACAATATTTTATATCGTCTTGTATATTGCATATATAGGTTACCACTGAAAATATATCGCTGTTCACCTACTGCCCGCACTTAACCCACGCGTTTATTGACAGTACATCCAAAGAGCAAGTGGGCACAAACTCGCTCAAAATAAAATTGATAAGTAGTTAGAAAGAAGAGGAACTTGGAAAGCCACAAGCGCCTTAAACACCAAATGTAGTGCTGGCCCAAAATCAAGAAAAATATGCACGGGTGAGACCACAAAAGTGGCTTTCATTCTTTTTTATTTAATTTAAGCCAAGATGGTTCTCTCTATTCATCTCTGATGTGGCCCCTAAGGGCTGCTTTTTGCACACAAGACAAAAATCCACTTTCCTTACGTATTTTTTCAAGTGCTATAAAATGATCTGTGAAAACAAGATTTACTGGATTATTTCACATGGAATTCTCAGAAAGTAAACCCCACTGTCTGCCGAGTGTGCTCCAGGGTGCTCCTGGGAATGGAGAACGAGAGGGACAACATAAATAAGATCCAGGCGTAG
>NW_008825608.1:1301182-1303815 GCF_000699105.1 Pygoscelis adeliae
GCCAGATGCTTCCAGAGGTGGGAGCGGGTGACGGGCCCCCCCATTGCCTGCCCTCCTGCATCCACTAAACCTGCAGGACCCAACGCAGAAACCGGCTCCTCATTGCTCTCCGGTCCAGCGTTGGATTGTGCAAACCCTTCCTAGACCGGGTTAGCCGTAACTGCCATGGAAGCCCTTGGGAGGTGCACTGGTATGTGCAAATTGACAAAAAATGGTTATTTGTGTCCAAACCTTATAAAAGGCTACTACTAATAAACTGTTATTCCCAGAGAGCCCGGCTGACGCTGACTTCACATCTGATCCCTGGTTACCTGCGGCAGTTCCAGGCAGAAAGTTACAGCCTGCCTGGATGCGGAGCGTGCCGGCGCCTCCCAAGCACGCACAACAGGCAGAGCTCTGCAAACCTGAGCGTGCACTTCCAAACGTATAGAACTCTGCTGCAAAACTCAGCTTTGCTATGCCCAGTCCTTGCATCTCTAACGTATTTAAACTCGAGTATTTCACGGCTTATTCATAATTCTACCCACATGAACAATGCCGCTTACAATTTCTCTGTTCAAAACCAATCCACTCAGAAAGAGTCAAAGATGATGCTTTCCAGAGATAATTTTTTGTATTATATTAAGAAAATAATAGGTATATAAGGCTCCTCCTAAGGTAAAATGTAAACTTCTGAAAATGCCTAAGATAATGTACAATTAATATTTTCACTAAAATGCAAAAATAACTTCAGTCTTTCTGACAGAATTCAATGCCACCGGGAAACTCTTTCATGGCACAGAGAAATTTCTCAAGTATCTCCCCTTATCCTCACTAAGCTGTTTGTACCCAGAAGAAAGCCCCTATTTTTGAAAAATTTCTCTTAGATGTTGTCACAAACCTGAAGGCTATGACATATTTTTCTGTTAGACTAAGATAAAATATGAGGATTTTGGGTGCTCCACTGAGTTTAGCATTAAAGAGACGAGTTGAACCCAAGCGGCTGAACTTCAGGTCGCAGGCTTTCCTCCCAGCGCACAAGCCAGATTCAGATCTTGCGCTTGGCACCTAGTCCCCAGGTAGCAGCGTTCAAAAATAATCCCAGTTTAAAATAAAAAAATATCTCGGAGGCCTGTGATAGACAACAGCAAGAACCACAAATGTTTTGACAAGCTACTGGTCTGGCACACCCTACGTTTGCTGATCCAATAGAAGGACTTCTCACCCAGCCCTCTTCCAGAGGAAGAGATTTTTGCAGCATTCAGCCGAAACAAAGCCTAAACCTCATCAGGCTAGCCCACCTCCCGCGCCCCCACACGAGGCACGGAGAGTGCACAAGGAGTAAAAGGGATGATAAACGCTGGACTAACAGAAAAAGGCTCTACAGACTAGCCACACTGGAAAGGCATCATAAGCAACACCGACTTTAGAAGTTTGCTTTCACCGAGGATTAGTACCATTGGGGGATTTCTCCATCCATCCAGAATGACAAGCATGACTTTAATAGCATAACTTGAATGCCTGCTCAAGGGAGGCTTGCCCAGGGGCAATTCTCAAGCCCTCTGCCATGTGCAAACCTGGGAACCCCAGGAGAGGGGAGGCTCTCCCCAGGGCTCCCGCCTGCCCCGCAGGCGGCACAGACCCAGGCGCAGAGCTCCCACTGCTCCTCCTCGGGATGGACCTGCCATCTTGAGGGAAGAGAAAATAGCCTTAGCGACCAGTGGAAGGGCTTTCCTACTCCTGCCATCACTGCTATCACCCCCTGCTGTCACCCACAAGTAAAACAAGCTCTGGGAGCTTCCAGTTTCCTAATTCTTTGCTGGTTTAGGCTCTCTGCAACATCAGTGAAGTCAACAGCTCCAAAAGGCAACTCGGTGTAATGTGACCCATCGGGTCCAACTCTAAGCATGGGAAGACATTATAATTCTCTAATCTTTCTTCAAGCATCTAAAAGTGAAACTATTCCAGATAGAAACTGGCTGTTGCATCCAGAAATGCACCTAGTAGTGGTGTCTCCGTAGTGGTGTCTCCATTTCTAATGCTGTTTTGTAATATGCATCATGTACATCAAATGGAGAAGCAACCATCACCAGTCTGATTACAAACCTGTCTGCAGGAAAATACACAAAGATAAATGAACTAGATTCTGTGTAATGATGAAAGACATTTTTGCAGCTAATAGGAGTCCAGACAACTAAGCATGTGCGCAGAACTGAACAGATTTAAAAACAACGACAACAAAAAACCCCTCAGCTGTTAACATGTAGAGCTATTTTGAAAGCTATTCCTTGCCTAGCCATCTTAACAGACATCGTAACAGGAACTTAGCTTTTCCCAAAGTTTGGCTACAAACTGAGCATGTGCCATGTACCTCTAACCTCCGCTAACAGGTTTTCATTATGCTCAGTTCAAGCATCCCTGTATTTTCAACTGAAACATCCACTTGGGCATTCCCTAACGCTGTCACTGACAGTCAAGTTACCTCTCTCTTCATCCCTTCCTCCTTAGTAAAAGCCTTTCAAGGAGGAGAGGTTGCTTTTAAGGCAGAAACCTACTGCTAGAAAGCAAAGGGCTTCAAGGGCAGAGCTAATGTATGTATCTGAACAAAATAAAACCCTGCTAAGAGAAACTCTGACACAAATTAAAAGGTGCTG
>NW_008825608.1:1303845-1319186 GCF_000699105.1 Pygoscelis adeliae
TATAATACTCTGTCCTTCATGCTCAGGCTGTGTTACAGAGACAGCTGGCTAAGGACTTCTTTAAAGAAGCTACAGCACTCACTACGCTGTCGGAAAACCCAGTGTCGACAGTCTTACCTGCAACGCGCTGCAACGAAATTTATCTCATGGTGTCAGCTCTAGTGATGGCACAACGTTATCCTGCTTGTTACAGTCAATTACAAAGCACACAACACCATCCTCAGAGTGGTCCATGACCGGCAGCTCCGGAACCTGCGTTTTTCCTCATCTCTCCAATTTCACCAGGCTAGCTCCCAACCCTCTCCTGCTGAGCAGGAGGGAGCAAAGCCTCTCCCACCCTGCCACCGGGTATACCCTTCCGTTCCCTCTTACACTGCTTCATTAACTCCAGCATTTTCCTCAAACCCACTTAAAAACTCACCTCTTCCTCCTGCCCATGGCCCATAAGACCCCCTAGCAGGGGTGTAAAGCAGCGTGCGCTGGGGCTGTACGCATGCCCTTCTATCAAACCCAGCTCAATGACACTGACAACAGTTATTTCACACAACATCTATTTTTCTAGCATTCCAAAATGTCAACTTCAGTAAAAACAGTGACAACAAAGTTATCACCATAAGCTTTCAGGAACAGATACAATCAAGAAAACATGTTTGAAAGCAAGCGAGAATCTGGCATGGATTGCAATTCAGTATCACAAGAGATGTATATCACTTACTTGTGTTGGAGCAGAGACCCCCACATTTTTTCTTATTTGCTCAAGCTATAAGACAACCAAAAATAAGGGAGACCAGCTCCTGCTGCAGCTCTCATCTCATGGCTTAAAATGCCATGCTCAGAGGAACTGACCTCCCCCATCCCACTTCCTACCATCAGTGCGGTTAGGTGACTCAAAGAATATAAACGTGGCAAACGCGAGCGGAGGAGCTTTACTAAGCAGAAGTTACAGGAGATTGCTGCGAGTCTGCAGAAAAAGGCTCGTTGGTTTTAAGTTTCAGATGCGTCTGAAACACAATACATAGTATGCGGATGGTTTAGAAGCCTGAATCTTTCTAAAGTAGAAAAGAAGAGAAAGCTAGATCTCTTTAAAAAGCTTTCTGTTTGGATACAGTTCAATATTAATGCAAGAACGATCAGTAACAGCAGTGACATGCCATGGAAACTAAAAAAACCCCAGTTCTCAGCACTCAAACTGTCAGACTGCTTCACAGCTCCTCTGGGAAACGAAGGGCCCAAGTGCAACCACATGTATTCTTCCCAAAAGGGTTGGATTGGGGTGTCTAAAGAGCTTTCTGAAGCAAAAGGCTCTAAGTCTGCTATGAAACAGCCTGCAGAAGTGGCAATAAATGTAATTCAGCACGCATGGGATGGAGCCGGTTAAAAGATTTCCATCAAAAGTCCTGAAATTTTTCAACGCTCCTTCTTCCCCTCCTCCTGCTCTCTCAGCAGAATCCTACCTCAGGAAACGATAAAGGAAGAAACAAAATGTAAAATTTATCTTTTTCGAATGAAACGCTTCATTTTAGGGCAAGCGCCGTCCCCGGGGAGCAGCAGAAGGGCTGCTAGTTTGTGTCCTTACGAGAAAAACACAAAGCCTGCAAACCACGCCAGACCGTTTAGTCTGAGGAGTGCTGCGAGAAATTTGGCAAATTCAGTTTAACGCACTTATAACAACACAGAAATACATCCAGAAAAAAAGAGGATTTTTCACAGAAATAATCAAATAGCTAAAATAAACAAACTTGTGCATATAAATAGCACAAGAAGGACCAGTAGCTTCCCCAGACCTGTACTGCTAGGATTTGGGATTTGGGGATTTGATGCACTTTTATCCTATTCTGCCTACTTTTAAATGCCTTAGGTGAGGACGCTTCCTTTAACAGACACGTCTATAGCGTCCCGAGGGTCACTATCGAACATCACTGGCATAGTATTTCCCATAAACTTGCACGAAGATTTCCCACCTTTAACCCCATCAGATGCTTTTAAAGCAAATTGCTGCACGCTAACCAGGCTATGCTTTACCAGCACTGGTGCACACGTTATGCCCCTCATCATCTGAATCACAACTGACATATTCTTGAGAAATCAGTTTTCAGCTCTGACTTTTTTTTCTGTTCTTCTCGAAACCGGTCCCAAAGGCCTGTCACTCCGCTGAGTATTGCTCCTCGCAGTGAGCTCCCCAAATACAGCTGTACCGCGTGCTCGTGCTGGAGAGGTAGCTACACAGCTTTCATTGAAATTAAGGATATTTGTCTGACCGCTGACTATTTCCCTACTGACTTTAGAGGGGGCTGAGATTTCACTGTTGATTTATAACTCTTTCTAGAGCTTCTCTGTTTTTACAAGCTCATTTCAGTGCAATCCCTGTATCTCTCATTACAATCTTGTTTTTATTGCCCCATCCAGAACAGCAACTAATCCAGGTGCCTGTGCAACGCCACTCAAACCCTCCTCTGCCTCTGGGACATTTCACACGCAGCCAGGGCTTACCCCACAACTGCTTTAAAGAAATCATTACAGTATTTTAATTATTCTTTTAACCTGATTTAAAGAATTAGCTTTTCAACAGACCTACATCAGCCCTTTCGTCACAACACTAAAGCACACTTCTTGTCCCACTCAACGCTGCCCGGACAGGGTACTACAGCACAGTCTTCATTTTCTATCCTGCATGTAAATTAAAAAAACCTCACACCCCAGACCCACATTTGTCCAGCAAGAAACACTGCTGGTATTGTTAGTTCAACACAGACGGCAGGACCATGGGTGTCAGCATGGGCTCTCTTACCTCCCAGGATAGCTGGGCGCAGCTTGGTCACTGGGGTTTCTCCCTTAGACATGGTTAGCTGGCAAACCGCTATTAAAAATTGATTATAAAAGTGATTCTTAAGTGTTTGCTCTACATTTATATGTATGTATATAATTTATATATATTTATATAATGTACAACAGTCAGAAGATCTCTGAGAGACAGAAATAAGGAGCTCCACATCAAATTCTGTATTACAGCACTACTCAACATAGGCGTGTAAACGAAATTCCTGCCGAGATCTTTATACTTACTACGTTCAAGGTAAAGAAAAGGCAGAAACACAACCACGTCTTAGAAATCCTGCTGCTAGAAAGTCATTACACACAACCTCACACTGGGGCAAGGAAAAAAAACAGACAAAAAAACCAAGCAGGCACTCACTTCTAGCTTTAGGCTTTTTACGTTCCTCCAAATACAACCGGCCACCGCACCACCCACTGGCAACACAAAGCAAGGACTCTTTAAAAGATCGTTCAGATGTTCCACATTCCCACCAAAGTGGGAATGACAATATCTGCCGAGATGTAATACAAGATCAACTCAACTCGCTGCCGACAGAGAAAATGTAAACTACTTTCCAGGACAAAAAAGTAGAATCTAGCATTAACTGTATGGAAGGTCATTTTCCCTAGCAAAAAAGTGATATTTATTATTTTATGATTATTTTATAGCAGGCTGCCAAGCCAATTCTTGCCAAAAATGAGGCAAAGGGAAAAAACAGCAGCTGAAAGGGAGCAAGGACCCGCTCCTGACCCTGGCGATGCCAAGGGGGCTGTAGGATTGGAAGTAGCAACCAGAAAAACCATACTGAGAACAGTCTTAAACAGAATAAAAATACGCCCACTTAAAAGGAAAATGAGAAAGAAACCAAAGTAAAGCACCACAGAATACATTCCTTGTCAGGACTAACAATAGGCACATTAAAGTCCCGAAACAAAAATATTTTCTCTTCCTGTACAAAACAGGATGCGGTATCGCAGTCAGCAATCGCTTACCGTCGTCTCCTGAGGTTATTAGTGACATTAAAAAAACCCAAACAGCTGTTGTCTTTTTAAACCAAACTGAGCCCTCTGTTAACACCCGCACAGACACCGAGGACACGGCTGGCCGCGCTGCACAGCCCCAACCTCCCTCCAGCCACAAGAGTCAGCCCCAGACGTCAGGGTCGTGCCGAAACCTCTCTGGAGGAAGGCACCCAACTCTTCCACGCTCACGCCCCGGGGACACCTCCCAGCCTCACCCCATCTCATTCAGAGGACGAGGGGTCACGGAGAAGCAGCTCCTAACCGTGCACCACTGTTATCCAAGCACTGGGTGGATGCAAGTCCCGAGAGTGTAAAACTCCACATGTAATTATCTCTTGGCTAATATAAGTGAATTTAATTTAAACTCTGCTGGAGTTTAGGTGGGGGCTAATGGATTTTTTTGGTTTGGGGGCTTTTTTTAAGTAGTCATGTGTGTTCTCTCTTGTGGCTTAATTGAAACATTTTAATTTCTAGCTCTGATTTCTGTTCCTGTGCCCGTAATGCTGCTATCTGAGCTACGATAAGGAACTACGCAGTCAATGACCTGACCGATGCCAACGTTAAAATGCGTGCTTCTTTGCGTTAGCTAAGTAGCAACTCTCAAGCTCTTTCTTGCTGTTTCATGACAAACCTGTACCAAAGTAATTCTTTCTCATTTTGCTTGTATTCTGTGCCCCTCCGGAGAATACCAGTCTGCTCTTAGCTTTCATCTCCCCAGCTGCCTCCGACAAAGGTGGCTGCCAGTAACCTTTTCAGTGCAATAGCATTTCTATCACCTCTCAGAATTTGGACGCATCTTACCAGATCCGATCCCAAACTTTGGCAATATAATTTCAAGCCTCAAGTGACATTCATGCAAGGGAGGCAGGAAATAGGTTTTCAGTTTAAAAGAACATGTTTAATCTCTCCAACACTCTAGTGTTGGAGACTGTTCACAGGTAAATCGATTCTTGAATTCAGCTATAATTTTCCCAAAATTTACACTCAGCCTGCTTTTCATATAGGCATAGAGAAAGTAAATACTGGGGGATACTGAACATCAAATCTCCACAACTGGAAGGCAAAGTTATGAACTTATATGATTTAACAAAGTAAAACGGACAAGCTATGAAAACCTCATTCTTCTGAAGGAAGCATTTAGCTGACTTTTCACCACAAATGGCATAATTGAATTACTCTAGGCTAAAACAGTAAGCACAGTAACTTTCTGTGACACCAAGATCAAAGGCAGAAGAAAAAAAACCCTGAGACTCTTATCTAGTAAGGAAAGCAGGTTAAACGACATATAACGGTTGAGGCATGAAGAGTGACAAAGTAATGGAGAAGCAGCCTGGGGCAGATGCCAGCCAGCCTGACACTGCAGGTGACAAAAGCCCTGCCAGTAGCGCTGCTCGCAGCGCACATCAGGAGATGCGGCCATCAAGCCGGGATGTCAAACGCCGTTCCTCTGCAACAGAAAGGTAGGCAAGAAGGGAAGAGCAGCCAGACTCATCTCTTTGGTGCATGCAAGTCTTGTCTTATTTTTGCGTTCCGAAGCAAAGCAACTTGCTTAACTTCAGCACTAGATTTCAGACTTAATTCCTGCAGCAGGCAACATCCAGATATCAAAAGTCCTGCTTAAGTTGTGGCAGGTGCCTAATTTGGAAAAGGGAGGGAGAACTGGATTTTCATTCATATATTTCATTACAATTATAATGAAACCCAGAATTCATTCATTCAGAAAACCTTGTTTTGCTTTGTTTTTCTCTTTTGCAAAAAGAGTCGTTAAAGATGGAAGATAATGCTCCCCTCTCCCTAATTTATTCCTGATTTCTTTTTACAAAAACATTTAGTGGTACTATATAGTATTGGGCAGATAATATGCCTGGAGAAAAAAATTAAGGTAAGCACTTGACACAGACTAGAACACTCTATAAAGAAGTCTTATTGATAGACAAGCATTTCTTATCATAATTTTACCGTTCTCGTTCTAGCAAGGTGACAAGAAGAAGGGGCATTTCTCTGACTCACAGGCTGAGTCCCACATACCACCACCACTGTGGTGTCCTGCAGCAGAGCAGCAGTGTTTCAACTCACCCTTCCCTCCCTCTTCCTCTTCACAATTCAAACTGGCTTCCCATCCCATCTTTTTCTGGTTATTAACTCACTTTAGCTGTGGCCTCTAGATTTAGCCTGGATGTTTCTTGCACCACACGAGGATGCTTACCCGGGGACCACCCCTGGTCCCCCAGAAGGGACACCCCACACAACGCTGCCTTTGATTCCTATACACAGTGTCCTCAAATATCAGCTGAAAGGCCACCGAGGGCGAAGTGCAGTATGTAGCTGCAACTATAAATGCATTTTCACCATGGATTTCCTAAGTTAAAGCTATCATTTTGTCTGTCTGACGACCTCAGAGCCCTCACTGACGCCAGATGCCTGCAACACGGCCTCTCCTCTGGGAAGATGCACACGCTTGGATCCCCGATGAAGGGATGCAGGCAGAACTGTTATTCAGCGTTCCTGAGACTTTCCTCTGGGATGAGTATGGAGCTTGCTTTTTTTTTTTTCCTTTTCTTTTTTTTTCTTTGTGCCTTTTTTTTTTTCCTTTTCCCTTGACAGGTAACAGGTTTTTCACTATGATGAAGGAGTCCTGATTTATAATTACACTGATTATGCAAATCAAAGAACATATTTCAAGCTAATAACACTCCTGGGACTTCACATCTGTACTGCTTTAACACAGGAATCGCAACACTAGAGCAATCCATTATTGTAAAAACCTAAGGAGATTTTATACTGGTTAGACACAAACAAATTATCCCAGCCAAAGCCATTTCAATTTGTTCCTTTCAGATTACCTGCATCTGGGTGATTTACTGTCTTGGGGATTCTCTCCCAAGAACAAAGAGGAAGACGGCAGAATTCACAAATTGTTTATATGGTGGGAAGGCGGGGGGGAAGAGGGAAAAGCATTACACTGCCCACCTTCCAGTGATTTAAAAGACTATTCTACACAAAGGCTAGAAACAGCCAGGTGCTAGTCCCTATAAGCCAGATTCCAGCCTTCATTTAAAACTGTGTCATGAAAAAGGCTTCATGTGCTTCATTTCTCCTTTTACTAGAAGATTATTAAATTTTTTTGCTAATGACAAAAGCACCATGCAAGACATATCGCTCAGTTGATGTGCTTGTAAATCTTCTTAACGGCACACATTACAATGAGTAAACTCTCATTTAACCAATAAGGAGAGTAAGAATCATCCTTCGCTTAAGATGTAATGACAACATAATGCATCTCCAACAGTGTCCCAACCAACTGGCTTTCTTTTTTAATCTTGAATTGTTTTATTAGTTTTAGTACACCAATAATTAGCCTCTGCTCATTTAAAAGTCTATTTAGGTACTAAATAGAAGTAGGTAAATCTGAGCTCAGATTTTTTGCTACGCAGCTGAGCTTTGCAGGGGAGGACTAGCGTTTCTGTGTTACCACAATGTGCTGTCACTCCCTACTGTAGAAGTTAAGAAAATTCAACTTCATTGTTGAAAAGCATAATGAATATTTTTACACTGATACACTATTTTGCTGAAGAGCCACACATTGCAAAATACAGAACAATTTCACAATAGTGTATTTCCAGTAGTTCACAATAATCATTAAAGGAGAACATATTTCAGCTCTCAGTGCCTACTTGAAGTTTACTGCCTTTACAGAAAATGACCAAGCTGCAGAGCCTCAGAGGTTGGAAGGGGCTTCTGGAGATTGTCTAGTCCAACCCCTCTGCTCAAAGCAGGGTCACGGGGAGCAGGTTGCTCAGGACCTGGTTTGACTATCTCCAAGGATGGACACACATATAACGGTATGACATCTATAATAATAAAATAACATTTTTTCCCCCCTATTTAATATAAATGTAATGAAAGAACAATGCAAATTGTTCTTTCTCAATAAAGAAGCACTTTATGGAGAAAAGGAGTCAGAAGAAAACAATTTATTTCTGTCTGATGGGGTTGAACATGGGCAGGAACTGGAGAGGAGCGAACAGGTCACTGTGGTGCCCTTCGACGCATACTGGAAGATCAAGCACCACACGGGGCCACAACAGTAACTGCTGTTTAGAGAAGCCTTTAAAAGCCCGTACAGCACTGAGATGCTAAAACCAAAAGCATCCTTAGTTCTGTGCCGCTTCCTCATGCCTGTACTTCAAACAAAGCAATCCCACACGGCTACTGCAAAGCCATCGCGGTGGAAGCCTCGGAGAGGACCAGCCGCCGAGAGCCTAGATTTTTGGAGACTTTGGGCAGCCTACAACGATGACCAAAGGTCCGTGCTACGCTGCACTGGTCTCTCAGCTAACTAGAAACCACAATCCATACCACCACTTATGCAGCCTCAGGCTCTGCACGCTGCTTCCACCGGAGAGACTCGTGCAGCAGGTACACGTCCGCCAGGTTATTCCACAGGTGCTTTATACCTGGCGCTCCCGATGTCAAACTCCACATCGCTGCTAACTCCAAGGGGATATGCAAGATATTCTGCACTTTCCAGATGGAGGAACTAAGAGCAAAGCATTATTTCCCTTGCACTAATGTCTTCTTAGCCTAGATCAATGCTTCTTTACTCTGTGATCCACAGTCTCTAAGGACTAAAGCGAGAACAGGCAAAAGAACCTGGAAAGGTTAAAGGTGTTCCACAGAAACAACGCACGGATAAATAAATTGGGAGAGACTGGAAACCACTGAACCGGTTCCGGTATTTTGGACCCCAGAGCAGACACAGGATAGTACAAAGCATCCTTTATTTTTATTTTAGCCTGGCAAGCTCCAAAGAAAGTAACACCAGCTCAAAAGCCTGTAACACAGACTGCACAAAAAAGCTGCAGTAAAAGGAACCATTATTAGTTTTCCCAACAAAACTCCAGTTAATTTATTGTATCTGTAGCGATCATTTCATCTCTCCTGCTATCTATAATTGTACTTTCATCAAATCGGTAACTACAAGATGTGAAAACAAGGACATTTTGTAAGCACCTAGGTGATTATTGGGGACAACAGTTAGAAAGTGCAAACAATAAAATCCTTGTGACTGACTGCTAAATCTTTATTCTAAAGAAAAATATAATTATAAACCATGCTACTTGCACAGGACATATCGGAATATTTGTGTTTAAAATTCTATCGCATAAAATAGCATTTACTGTATGGCAGTCATTGATTCAAAAATTACTGGCTTTCATGAAATTTCTGCATCATTATTCTGTATCGTCCTTTTATTGATGGAGAATGCTCAATGCATACAATGTACACTTGCTGGCAAAGCTGCATTATTAAGGAGAAAGGATGACTGGAAATAATGGAGGGATTTAAGAATAAAAGTGATTACAGAAATTTAGAAGCTATTAAGAAAAATGCAAAGAATTTTCATAGGAGAAGAAAAACAGTAAACAAAAGATCATTACCAGATTATTTCAGATAATGGATGACTCTTGTAATGAATTTATAATTCTGAGCTCTTACAATCCTTGATGGTGAAAGTATAATTTATTCATGTCATCACAATTTTATCAGTTCCTTAGAACATGTTATGGATAAATGATTTTTCGGTTTGGGTTTTTTGAGATATATTTTCGTATATTGGCCTCAGCTAGCCTTAACTGCTGCAAATGTCACATCTCAAGGAGATGAATGAGACGCCCTTTTAGAGCAGTATCTTTACACCTGAGTTAGCATCAATCAATAAACAATAAAATAGTAACACTAATGCATCTCCAAATTCCCTAGTACGCTTTCTGCTTCCTTGGCAGCACACTCCTCAGTGTCAGCAAACACTGCGAGCCCCCCAAACCCTTCAAAAAAAAAAAAAAAAAAAAAAAGACAAAGCACGTGCATACATGAATTACAATAAAATCTGATTATGCCCTTATGCTTGCTCCAGCCCACCTTGCTCCACCTCACAAGTGATTGACATCGACTCGCCGCACAGTCGCTTACCCACCACTGACCTGTGGCACTAGAGTCTGCTTTTGCATATGATGAGCAGCCCCCCCCCAAATACATGATGATTGTCACCGAACAGTTAGTGCTCAGAAGGCGCCTGAAGCCATGTTACCCTGCTCGTAATTGAAGTGGGGCTAATTAGGCAATGCTCAGGGCTTAGGCTTCACCACCACCACCCCCCCATCCAAATCTGGCATTCATAAACATATGCAAAGTCTGCGTTCGCAGTGTCTTCCCACCTCCCTTGTTAGGGAGTGACAGTTCTCTTTGGAGAAACCCGAGCAGGGAGCCTGCGGCCGCAGGCGATGCCGAGGGTTAAGCCACGGCACTGCCAGCGTACACAGCCCAGCTTTGCTACTCACCCAGACGGGGCCATCGCGCCGCCGTGCAGCTCGGCGGTCCCTCCTCCGCGCCCCTGCCTCAGCCTCTCGGCCGTCCTGCAGACACGCCGCGGGAGCAAACTCAAGAGTGACCAACCCTGATCTCTAGGTTGCCTTAGCTGAAGCTGTGCTCTCAAAATGGAAGAACCCTGGTCAGGTTTTATTATGGACTGTGGCAGAGGAAAAAACCATCACCGTCAAGCAAAGTAATTGCTTAGAGGTGGTTTGTAATTTAAAAGCTCATTTGCACTAATGATCAGGAAGAATCCTATATTTTGTTCACTGCAAGATGCATGGTTGCTGACAAAACAACCAGAATAAAACTAGAGACAAATAGAAAAAGTTCTAGTTAATCTCTCTGATTTTTCTGGTCACAGATCGGAGAGATTCTGATTTCTTCTTTCTCACCGTGGCACAACTTCTCTGCCTGGCTAGACACAGGAATGCAACTTCTGCAGCCTTATTTTCCTAACCAGGTATCTAGGAAAACCATTCTTTGACTGAACAGATACTTCTTCCTCCCCAAAAAGCAGCCAGTTTGGATTCTCAGATGCGCAAAAAGGCAATGTGCCTTGCAAAAGATTTATGTTAAGAGAAAGGCATAGAGCACGAGACGTACAGCAGAGAAATACTACGTTAATCTTCCATCTCCTGAAACAAGGACACGCATTTGAGAAAAGAAAAGCGTGACTGGCTTAAGTGTAACAAACATTAAGTGTGTTAATGATCGGTTCTTTTTGCATTGACAAGTTTAATTTAGCAGATACCCAATACATGTTTTAGTAATCTTAGAATTCTGTATGTCATCTAAAAACATTAAGTAATATTTGAATGCCAGAGTGCATCACGTACACAAAGTATGTGCAGTTTTCAAAATAAGTGACCCAACCAGAGATGGTCCCCAATATTTCAGTTCACTGATCTCATTTGATGATGGAATTACAATGGTTAGGTGACAGTTAAATCAAATAATTCATTCGAGCCATGAAAACTATATAAACTTTTTCATATCAACTAAAACTCAACTTATCACATATTCTAAGCTGTATTATACGCTGGGGTTCCTCATTCTTCTCTACAGTAAGATGTATTTTATTTCAATACATTGTCAGAATTACAAATATAAAAGCAGGGGTCATAACAACACATTAGTTTCTTTGAACATAGAACTTAAATTGTAATTACATTTAACAGCATAAAATTCCAATCCACTCAGCAATCTGTTGGAAATACAGATGATAATGTTAAATTAAAATTACTGGGCTTTGGCATTTGAAAAAAAAAGTAATCATTTTTAAACATAAAAAAAAAAATCACCTGAAAGGCAGATTGCAGGATTCATAATGACTGCATACGAAGTGGCAAAGGCTGCCAAATCAAGTAGTTTTGGTGTTCAAAGAGGATGCAAACAAGTCTATTAAGAGTCCCCACCATCTGGACATCAGGGACCGGGAACGGTGGGGCAGGAGCCTCTGCTCTCCCCAGGGAAATACACCACACTGCAAGACCGTCATTACCGTTATTATTTACACCACACCGTAGATGTTCAATGACATTTTACAGACAGATAAAAGACTAGAAAGCCCTGCCCTTGGGAATCAAAATCTACTAGGACAGGGCAAAGCCGTATGAGCAGAACTTGCATAAGCCTTTTTGAGCAAGCCCAAACACACTACGCACTCATTGCAACCCGTCCCCTCGGCACACTTGCAGCAGCAAGCACAGAGGACGGAGTCAGGACTCTTATTCCTACCCTGTCTGTCTGACTCACTGTGCAACACAAAGAGCTTCGGCTGTGCTGCAGAGGGAAGAACGGATCCACAGAGAAAGCACTTGGCCACGTGGTCCTCCCTGTGATCTGGGGTCAGGAGTAATGGCAGGGAGAATTTGGAGAGAAGAGGTCTAGAAATTTATTCCAGCTTGAATTGGAGGTCAATTTTCTCCCCCGCGTCTGATTTTTTCCTTGTTTGAGGAAGGAAGGAGACCACAAAGTTGGGAACTCTCTGGAATAAGCAGGTGACGCATTGGAAACACTCAAGACACTACAATGACAGCCACAGTGCCAAACAGTAATAATTGTGAGTTATAACAGGGTATCAAAGTGAGGAGAGGGAAGGTCAACCTGTGACTAACAGAAGGGCACAAGTAGGTAAGAACCAGCAACAACATGAAATACTCTGCTCCTGTTTAACCCTCCTTGATGGCCTTTATTTTCCCTTGCAAGGTGACTGTAGAAATCAGTATTTTAATTTGCCTATGAGTGGCACTTTGCACCATTTTACAGAGAGGCACAGTCACCCCAGTGTGGTACCAGCTGTCGAGCCGCACAGGTAACTTTTTCATTAGGTTCAAACCCATATTCCACCTGACATGCGTCATAAGATGGGTATCAGCAATAAGCGCTCCAGCTGTCGGCAAGCAATGGGAAGAAATGCCTGTAAACATTTAACACCAAGAAAAGCAACTGTCTTCCTTCCCCATCTGACGCCGACTCCAGGCGGGAGGGACGCAGCACCAGCATAACTCGAATTAACTCGGCACCCCCAGTTACTGCAGCTTAGCAAATTACCGCCTCCTCAGAAGACCTGCCATCATTGCCTGTGTGATCACAGAGAACAAGAAACCTCAAACTGACACATTTTGTCTCAAAATTGGGGCAGGCGAAGAGCTCGCACGTTAACCGCCGAGGATCTGAGTGGATAGATGGCAACTTATTGTTCTGCCATAATTTGATCGCGAACAGTTTCATTCCTGGATTCTTAAAAGGTTAAAATCCTTATTTTGGTTTAGCACGTTCCTTAATTTAGGACAAATGAAAAAGAACAGAAAAGAAAAAACAAACAAACAAACAAAAAACCTCAAACCCCCAAACTTCAATAAAAGCGTATCAAAGGCCAGTACTGGTCCCTTAACTACTTCAATTCAATTAACATTTTCAGGCTACCTGAGAACAGATCCAAGGTCTAACAGCACAAAAGGATTCTGTATCTCACACTGCAGAAGCCGCATTTAATCCTCTTTTACTCACTTGGCTCGGGGGTTAAAATTGGGAAGAGGGGGTGGAAATCATTCCTGGAGATTTTTCAAATGTTCTGTTTTCCAAAAAAAAAGAAAATTTCTTTTAAGAACTTAATGGAGGGAAGTCTCATTAAGCAAAAATAAAACTCCCATTAGCAGCACTCGTCCACAACCAAAAGAGAATCAACACTTCACTATTTCTAAATCCACTTTATTTTGTAGGTACTTGGATAAGGGAGCAGATCAGGTTAAGCAAGACAACGTGGGTAGCAAGATCGTTTGGTAGAAAGGTATTCCTAAATAATTCAGGCCCTAATCTTTGGCTATTAAACATAAAGGGTAACAGTAAAATTGGTTTAAAGATCTTGCATGTGTCACACAACCATTCACGTGCATTTCTTAGATGAACAAACTTCTGAAGTTGTTGTTATGTTAGAAAATGCATCTCAAGCAAGAATGCATTCATTAGCTATGAAGCAGCACAACATGGCATTTATAAGGTCAAAGATCTATTTTATATGTGCATTCACCTCCTTTCTCACAATCAGAATAAATCTGTGCGCTGGATTCATTGCTGTTGTTACCGCAGCTTACTGTATGTGCATATGTGTTTACTGTATGTGCATATGTAAATGTACAGAACCGTCCCCAAGTCTGACGTAAATCAACTCCCAAACTTGTTCCAACACGCAGTTCACTTCAGCACGGTTCTGAGCACCCCCCACCTTGCCAACACTTCCTGGATAGCACAAAGCCATGAACACAAATACTGAAATCAATGACACTTTTGAGAAGGACTGCAAGATTCAGGCCAAGTTTTGATTAGCTTGGTTTTGTTTGTTTATTTTTGCAGAAGCACATGATGAATTTTTCTTTTGTCTTTTAATATCAAGGAAGAAACAGGCTAGTATTCATACTCACTACGGGTAATTTTCTCAAAAAGCTAAGCTCATCTTTCTGCAGAGTGCTTTCAAAGGTAGACAGACAAATTATAGCAGATAGTATCAGTACCATTCACAATGCCGTATTTTGCAGAAGCTATTTATTCTTCGCTTTGTCCTTAACAATGCTTTAAACCAATTGCTGATTTGTCTGGATAATTAACATCCAAAATCCAGTTCTTCACAGATGAATTGGAGTGAGTTTGAGTACCAGAGAATGCAGCTATTCATCAGCAGACGGTCCTCACCAGTGGACAATGGCTTAAATTTTACCGCCCATTGAAGACGATGTAATTACCAAGCTTGAAAGGAATATAATCTATACCACCAAAGAAAGTATTAATAATGGTATGATCAGTGAATGATAAACAAGAAAGCAATATTTTATCATTGCATGAAACAACAGTACTGATTTGCAAAACCCAATCGCCTACATTACGCATAGCTGTGTTGAGAAACATAAGTACTTAGGTGGAAAACTCATTATGAAAGGAGCTGGATCTTCCAGGGCTTAATGAAAACGTATGAAATCTGGTATCCATAGTGGCTATCATTAGTCCATTCACTCATATCAGTCTAATTCTCATTATTATTACAAGTAAACCTGTGGCAAAGGTATTTTTAATTCATCTCTCCAAACAATACATCTGAATTCTTCCTCTGTTCTGACCTCCCTCGTCAAAATTTTAACCCATAAACTCGGCAGATCTGGCAGCACAGAACCCGTTTTGGGCTAATGCAATCATGCACTTTGCAGCCAGTAGCCCTCTAATAACTACTAGCTAGCCCTGCCAGTGGAAAAATTTCAGCTACTGCAGGTCCTGTCTAAGATACTCCTTTTGCCGATGGCAAACTTCCTCTACATTAAAGAGAATCGATGGTCACACCTGCTGCATTTCACATATTGAATACGCTTCTATTTTTTCTCCTAATTATGATTTACAGCATTACTGGGAGCTACTTTACATGCAGCAATGGATCTGTCCATATCCATCAGAGGAATTATTCTCCCACCAGTAGCTGTAATGGCTTCTTTTTGCCTCACCGTTGACACCATGTTGGTAAGTCAGTGACATGTTAAACTCGTGTTCTTGGTCCTCACTTTCCTCTTCTCTGCTTTCCTCAGCTGAGCTCCATACACACCATACGGGCACACGCCGTAGATCATGGGAACGGGGGCAGGAGG
>NW_008825608.1:1319202-1334915 GCF_000699105.1 Pygoscelis adeliae
TCAGCAGGACAACTCTTGATTTGGACAGCACAACTATCTTTTTGTCCATCGAACTGTGGTTTTTGTCCATAAACACAATACAAATTATGCAAGGATGGAAACATTACCCACTTTAAATGTAGGTTCTCAATCAGTTATTCTGAAGAATCCCTTAAAACCACAAGCAACACCATGGGGACAACACAATGTAGTAAAAAAAAATTTTTTTTAAATGAAGCCGAAGTCAACAAAGAGAGCACATTATACTGTTTTCCTCTATTTGCTCCATTAAGTAACTGAGCCAACAGGTAAACCAGTGCTGGACACCACTTTTAAGCAGAAAATGTGTCTGTAGAAAGTTCCTGATATGCATGGCTTCATTTTCTTAAATGCTCTTCTCCTGACGTTTTCAATTATGTTTTTTCTTTAAGGTCAAAACAACTTTCTCCCCACCACTTACCTGCTAGTGCTCTGACCCACACCACCCAGCGTACCACACTGCTGCCTGACCCCACAGAGTTCACCCCGTCTCTCTGGGCATGCTTCAAACTGGCAGCAAACGCGTAGCCTGAAAGACTTGCGTGTCCCCCTAGATTTAATTAAGTGGCTTAGAAATAAACCCATTTCACGTTAATTTAATAAACAGATTCACACACTATTTGAGAGAACTCTGTAGTCGGTTTCCAAGTACATAGGGATGAAGAAAAAAACCCAGGATTTTCCCTACGTTGAAATATTCTCTTAGTCTTCTCTCACCCTCCCTCAACACAAAAATGAACATTCGTCCAAACTGCTGTACTTTGGGCACACAACATGGGACAAGCGCAGGAACAAATGAAGACGTATCGGTTAGATAATTTAGCTGTCAGCTGAGAACTTCAGGGCGCCAGATTGTCAGATTCTATTTCTGCTTTTTTATATAACAATAGAAAAAAGTTAATGAAACATTGCCATCAGAATACCCTGCTCAGAACAGGCACAAGAGACTGCTGCTCAGAAAATGCATATGGTAGAAATGACTTATTTTCATGGAAAAGACAGAACGATCTTTCAAATCAAAGTTACAGATATTCTCTCAAAGCTCTTTGTTTCAAGAGCACTAGATACCGCTACATTTCAATTTTGTGAACATTTTGTCTCTCTCAACTGCAAAGACGCCACCATTTAATCTAACCAGCAATGCCCATGCTAAAAATCATTGACAAACAAAATTATGATGAAAGTAGGAAGACATGAAAGTTATAGTGTATACAGCAAAAGTATATGCTATTTATTTTTACCTTAAATTTTAAAAAAGCATGTAATTCCACTTCCCTGGTAATATAAGAAACCAGGAGAAAATACCATATTAATGGGAATGTTTGCCTGTCTTTCCCTGACACTTTAGTTACCTTTCTAATCATGAGTGCAGGGGGTGTGGGGGCTACTCAGGGTTTATACCTATACTGAAGTTGTTTTTCATTTCCTATGAACATTGATGATAATAGTGTAGTTTGAGCAATTCTCAACAATGCCAAGCAAAAAAACCAATCCATTTGAAAATACAGATAATCCTCTCCTGAAGCAGACAAGAAAGTAATCAGAAACACCAAGTCCAGTGATAAGAAGAAAAAAAAAAAAATTAATTACCAAGAGTTATTTTCACTGAATGACAATTTACAAATTCTAGCACCATGACCAAAGGCATGAAATAAACCTATTTCCAAAACTGAATCTTACCCTTTCGGAAACATGGCCACTTTTTTGCTACAGCAGCAAGCGTTTCGGTGTCCCTTACTCATTCCCACCCTACTTTTCCCATGTCAATACAGACACTAACGATAAAACAAAAGAAGTCCTATTAATGTAGCATTTTCAGTAAGCTTTATTCAGTGGATTCTTCTCCAAACCGCTGACACCCAGCCCTTCTCACAACACTATTAAAAATTCTGTACTAATCCGACTTCTTTTCTTTTCCAGCCATATTAGCATGGCTGTGCTGGGATGAAAGTCTCCCTGAGAAGAACTGTTTCATACAGGTGCAGTTGCAGGCAAGCACGGTCAGACCGAGCTTCTAGGGTGCGTCTGGCACAGAGCAGAGAGAGGACACAACAGACCAGACCTGACTCTTGCAGACCTTACCCAGGATGCTAAACTAAAGGTTTTCAAGCCTGAATGTGGACATGGCCAGGTGCTTGAGTAATCCCATGGATTTCAAGAGGACCGCTCACAGGACTACAATTACAACACATACCATGCAAACACTCCCCTACAGTTTTCAAAGCCAGGACTACCCATATGGTTGAGAAGTGGCTTATGGGTCACACCCCTGCAGAAAGTCAGTAAGACATTGAATTTTGGAAGCATTGCCTCAAAAAATACGACAAATTACCCGTATTTAATCTTCAAAACATCCTACGATTATTAGGAGGTCAACTCCAACTAGGGCTGTAGGACATGAAGTACACAAGTAACGGTTCCAGAAAGCCCATTTAGAGACCCACTGCACACCTCACCTCTTGCAAATACACAGAAATTCAACTAAGAACACAAACACAATAGAAAGTACAATTAGAAACTCAGAATCTAGTGTTAATACTAGATAGAAGATAGTCTCCAGCCCTCTATCACCCACACAGAAACCACCAGCTGTCAGTAACGTTCAGTCTTTCTCCAGCCTCAGTCCTCCATGACCTAAATATTCACTGATTAGTACTTCTGCGCACTTAACTCTTTAAGGGCCCAGACCTGAAGCACCTTCATATTTCTCCATCCAGGCTGCTCAGAGGAAACACAAGAGCACTGGGCAGCTCCTTTGGAAGGGAAACTCAGCACCTCGCAGGATCAGCCCGTGACCTCCATTAGCCCTCTGTGTATCATATCTATTTCCACGCTAGTATATCAAGCTAATGGCAATTGCCAGTCATTCTGCTTCTCATGGCAACGTTTCCAAAAAAGGACATTTTAACAAGCCAGACCAAACATTCAACAGCAAAAAGAAATGGTAAATCCTGTGCTAAAGGACAGAATTAACACAGGTTCAAGATGCAGATGGTGGGACTAACAGTGCAGTTTTATACTACACTTAACCTCCTCCAACTGAAGCGGTCCTCCTGCCCTGCTCCCTCAACCACAGACACTACATTATTCTTGGTTAGAAGGTTTTTGTCAGGTCAATAAATTGACCCAAGTCTGAATTGATTCAGCTTATCCCATGCACGGGGAAGTGGTGTGAAAGCAGGCTGCACTTTGGGCGGAAGCCAGCAAGACCACAGGCAGCAGAAAGTGGAACTGGGCTCTGAGACGTCTCCTACCGTGGTACAACAGATAGGGCAGCTATTCTGACAGGTCCCGCGCTCTGCAGGACCCTGGGAATGGTATGGTTTACAGCAACTGAACTGGCCAGTAAGCAGGAGCACTGCATCTCAATTATTTTTGCCTAATGGCGTGGAAAAATATAGAAATCTCTTGTTCCGCGACAAAATACTTTCACTGGGAATCAGCAGTATTGAAAAAAGTATCCAAAAATTGGTATTTTTCTTTCTTCTTAAAAACAAAGTCACCTTTACAAGCAAAATAACTACAGTTTTATCTTCCCACCTTCTCAGACCATAGCATTTTGGCCAGTCATTCAATAAATTTAACCCAAGTTAAAACCAGCTTGTCTTTGATAACCAAAGAGGTTGAGACCTTCAGCTTTTTCAGTGAAGTGTTTTTTCCAAACCTCCATCATTTTTGTGGCAAGGGTTCTTTAATGCCACATCTGCATTTATAGGGGAAATGAAACTTCAACTGATCCCATGCTTAAGTGAAAATGCTCAATTTTGGTTTCCTGTTGGAACTTGCAAATGTAGAAACTTTTTTTCGGGGGGGGGAAAGGGTGTGGCGGCGGAGGCAAAGAACAATAACTCTATAAAAACAGGATTCATTATTAACAATGAATTGTGAATTTATCCACTACGGTGAATTCTTCACTTTTCTGGAAGGGGGGTCAGGGGGAGGAACCCTGTAATTTGGAAAGAATTTTTGGACTTGGATGCAGTTCATGGCAGTCCATATGCCAGCAGTCCCCATGTACCGGGAAAGACCAAGAAGAAGGATTACACTGCAAGCTAGCGCCAGTCTCCGACACAGAGCAAAACCAGGTTGTTCCTAGTAAGATACTGCAAGTGATACTATTCTGTACTTGAGATGGCTGAAATCAAGTCTTTCCTTTCCCCACTCAGACATGGACAAAATTAATAGGGGGGAAAAAAAAAAAATACAAATGCCTTGATTTCAGGTGAGTGTCAGTGGGCTCTTAAAGCATTACTGCTTACATCAGATGGAGTAAAAAGCATAATTTCAATCTCCAGGACCCTTAAATACCAAGAATGCTGGAATGCCACCTTCATTGCCAATCTGTTCTATCCCCATTGGACCTTCCTACATCTACAGGGATTTCTTTTGGTTTGGATTTCATTACAGCACCAAGCTTGGCTCAAACCTTGGGAATAAGAGGGGTTTTGTTTTGGTTTGGGGTTTTTTTGGAGGGAGGGGTGGGTTTGGGTTTGTTTTGTTTTGTTTTTTAACTACTCCTAAATTCATGACTTTCAAGTTTTTGCCTCTAGCATTTACGGTATGTTTCCTAACTTTAAGGATCTTGAAAGCAAGCTATGTAACCACAAAAACCTGTATAACCTAACTCCATCGGACTCTTGCTCTCGCTTGTTCTCATCACTGATTTATCTCATTGTTTTGAGCCTCTGGCTCAAATGAAATCTTTTCTCAGATACTCGAGATGAATTTCCAAAGGACTGGATTTTCTGCACAGTTGTTATATTCGAAATGATAACATCAGGTAACATTAAGGAGAAGGAGAAATAGGCTGTGTCATGTACAGATGTGGTTCTTCAAAGGACACAATCCTACCCAGCTCTATATAATTCCTGTTAAAACTTTACTTGGACCTTCAGTCCCAGCATTAGACAGAACTCAACACCTTTCCAAATTAAAAAAAGTCATCATATTATTCATGTGGCAGCAAGTAAAACATCAGGTTGATGGGAGTGGAGAGGAAAACCCCCAGTTCTTCACTTTCTCATGCCAAGCAGGTAAAGTAATAAGACAAAGACAAAAGTCACCGTCATGTTGTATTTGCTTTTCAGTTGTCTCAATACTGAAACATTCTCACAACTCTGCCACAAGGGCAAGCAAATCCGTATGTTCTCAGAAGATGTCACAGATACTACACTGCTCCTCCAGGTTTACATAGGATAAGGCACAAGTGACAACTGCAATGATTTTTACTTCCATTTATCCAAATTACAGTGGCTTTTTCTGTCAAAAAGTATGATAACTTAGAAGTATATAATTACCTTCCTCTGCTGACATTGAAACGTCACCTCCACAGAACAGCTACTACTGCTCATTATTCCACTAAATTCACTATAAATTATACAGGATGCTGTTGCAAGTATGAAACAAACACCTTCCCTCCCATCCTACAAACCCTGCCGAGAGGAGGCAGAAGATGGCACTAGGGAGAGATCTCCAGGTAAGATGTGTACTCCCCAAAGTAAATACTCACGTTGAAGACTCCTGAGTTGGGTCGCCCCAAAACACTAACCACAAAGTGAGCACCCGTCTAACTCCATGCATGTGCCTGCAGCTCTGGGAGTGGAGACCAGAAGCCAGACGCTCTCCCACCATCACTCCCCAACAAAGCCTCTTAACCACAGTGCTGCAGCCACTGCCTTTCTTGCATACCCTCTCTAACGCGCCGAGTCCTTCATTCCCTTCTAAACAGTGCCAGCGCTTCAGAAGAGCTTGAAGCACCCTGTATGGTCTAACCCTTGGCAGGCTGGACAAATTGGCAAGTGGTGAAATTTGAGTGCCTCAGACCGAGAGGGGAGCTGAACACGAATCTCGCTCCACCCCAGGCAGCGCGTCTTTAGTAAGTCCCAATGAGTGGGAAGGAACGGCTAGCACCGCATCTTGCAAAAGCCTCCACCTTCTTCCCACCTGGGAGGTGCATTCAGCACCCCTTAGCAAAGACGGGTGGAAGAACTGTTTGTTTCATGACCACAATCACTTTTTTCTTCCCGTCCCCAAGCTCATACCAGACTCCAGCCATACCTGACCCAAGGTGCTCTTACAACCTTAGCGCACACATAACTTCCAGCAGTCCCCAGGCTCCACGTCGCACACGGCAATGCCACGACAACACAGGAAGCCCCAGGACCATGCAAGAGCTCAGCAGAAGTTTTCAGGGCTGCAACGCCAGAATCGCGGGAAAGGTGGAACCCTTAACTCCTGCTGGAGGTGCTCATGTCCTTGTTCAGATCCCACCTTAGCTGTACAGCAAATTACATACATTGGACTGTGCTTAATCAAAGAAAACAACCCTGCAAACATAATTTACTTTAAGAGCTGGGTATCATTAAAAGTCCTGTGCCAACCAGAGCTGTAAGATATTCTCCCGAACATCTCAGAGAATGCATAAATAACAAATATTTAGAAAACAACAAAACAGAAAAGGGGTGGAGGGAAAGTCTGATCCAGGTCCCCATGTTGTCATGGTGACTTCACAGCCATTATGCACTTCAGACACATTTAGAAGAAAGCTACATTTTTACCCCTCCCCAACCAAATAATGCAAGGAAGGAAAAACAAAAATCCTGCCAGCTTGTTGCAAGCCAATCAAATGGCAATCTAATCCTTTGATCAGGCAGCCCCCCTGAAATATTTTAATCAATACTATTACTGCACTGTGATTCATGTACTCAGACAACACGGAAACAGACATAAGCAGAAAATTAAAAATAATAATCTGTCCAATCCATTTATCATACAAGATGAGGACACTGTTTGAAACGTTTCTGACCACACTTGTATCAGACAGGTTTCTGCTTTCAGAATATTTTAAAAATAATTACTTACAACATCATTTCATTCTTCCCCATTTGCAGATACTGTTTGCAAGCAATTGGTTTTCTTTTACCAAGTACTACCAGTTCCACACACTACCCTTATCACACTCAGCAATCAAATAGCCTTAGCCTGCTCAAATATAATAAAATCCTCTCAACATCTACAAGCAAATGCTGCATAAATACAGATTTTAGAAAGCATGCACCATAGAGATCATAAAATCAATCCAGCTCATTACAGCAGGAAACACAGCAAACGCTTTACTACCAGCTTCTAAACTGCTCACGCAGAGCACGCATTGCCAAATGCCACTAAATATCCCCACTTCTACACCAATAAAAGGCAAATGCATAATATAGTCAAAGAGCAGGCATCTGTTAAGACACCATTTTCTAAACGATACCTGAAAAGACATTAAAGACTCCACGAGAAAGCAAGATTTGCAACAGATCACAGCATGCAAGCTTACCAGCGGCTCGCCAGCACAGCCTGGCCAGCCATCTGCCCCTTTCCCCCCCACCTCGAAGCCGTTTCAGGAAATCGCCGCATTCGCTTCACAGAAGGATAATTCTGATAACCCCCACCCTCCAAGTTAATCAATTAATGAAGCAAGACTGTTTTTTCCTTACTAAGCAATGTACGGACACTAGGTCACTTGAAGGTTGCCCGTTCTTTCCTGCTGTAGGGCCTCCCAAATAACAACTGCCCATCCAAATTCAGCCTTTTTTTTTTTTTTTTTTTTTTATATTCATTCAAAGCTGTAGGAATACACTCAGCCCTTGACAATGCCAGCTTGCATGATGAAAGAGCAAAAGTAGTTTTGAGGCTGCAGAATGCCTTCCCCGGGTTACCATGGAAATAAATGTGGGAAGGGGAGGGGGCTTCGCTGATGGTAACGCTGCTACTCAGTGGAGATGCTTTAAAGCCAGGCTGTGCTGGACTGTACACCAGGAGAAGAAAATGTGTTTTACTACTACCACTATAATTTTACCTGCACTTACTTTCATTTTCACCAAATTTGATATAGTTGAAAAGCATGAAACGTCTCTGAGATGCTGGGGGGACGCTGTTCGAAACAAGTGCGGTGTCAGAGCCCTCCAAAGAGGAGCTGGAGAACTGGAACTTTATTTACATATGGGAATTTGCACAGATGGGAATTAAAGCTCAATTGCAATCAAAAATTGTTTGACAAGGATGAACCTGTTGCAGAGCTGAGGCTGTAGCAAGGATGACTAGTTTCAGGAAGGCTCGAAAAGGAGCATCAGCTTATTGTTAAAATGCAGGGTAGCATTTCTGTTACGGACAATTATCACGCATAGGATGAAAGAGATCACCTCAATGATTTTGCTGTCGTTTGCAGAATCCAGAAAAGCCCATCAGCAAAAGCAGGGCGGGCACTGCGACACACCGCTCCATGGCTGCTCCTCTGGCGAGGCCCCGACTTCACACCAACGCTGCACTCCCCCTCCTTGGGTCTTGTCAGAGTTCCCATTAAATGTCAACCAAAATAATCCATGGTAGGCTGAAGCCTGGCACGAAAACCCCGGCAAGGATGGCAAATACAATTTCATCAAATTGATTAAATTTGATACAAATTTGATTTGTATCAATTCAAGAGCTGCTAGGTACAGTGACATTAACACAATGCTTCTGACCAAAGCGCAATACTCACTGTCCAATATTTCACACAAAGCAACAGCGACTTCCACAGACATCACTTTACAATTAACTATTACTAATGTATTTAAATTCTGCACGTGAAAAAAGTCCCCATGCACTGTCTCTAAACACATAAGAATTGCTAAAGGCTTTTTAATAATAGTTATTAAATAGAGAGCTCCACCTTGGCACACTAGCCAGACCTCCTGTTTCCTCAGCCTCTCCTTAGAGGACACCAAGAAGCCCACGTTACACAGCAGACCATTTTGGGTTTGCGAGCACGGCAGCTAAAGGCGATCCACTCCAAATTCCACCACACGTTTACTCCTCATTTCCAGCGGACTTGTTTAAAAAGTTAAGCCAAGAGGAGAAAAGGGAACCGAGCTGTGGGCCACACAAAAGGACAGCCGTGGAGTAAAGCTGAGGTGAAGACACCGTGAGAACAGTTATAAGCCAGCTGGGCCCAAGGCTGGAACGACCCATCAGGCTGCGGAGTCTCTCTGCAGAAAACCCGGGCAGTGACTGCGCCCGTGGCTGCTCCGGCAGCTGCTCCCGCCAGCCCCAGCAGCAGCTGCCTTCTTCCTGGAGCTCCCTCCTCATCCCCCCGGTCCCACGTGGGGCAAAAGACGACAAGCACTGGGGTTCCAGTGCCCCTAAAGAGGTGGCTGCTATCTCCCACCCATGTGGGGCCGGGAGAAAACTGGGGGGAAAAATATCCTAAGCTGGGTCCCTTTCTGACTCCTCTCTCACTTCAGTGATTTCTGCCTTAGTTTGAGCTGACAATACGCAGCTTGTGCAAGAGCATCTTTTCTTTGAGAGGGGAAAAAAAAAGAAGTATGAAAAAAATGTTTTCCCTAACCACATCTCACAGCAGGAAGATGAATTAATATTACATTTATACATACGCCATCCCTAGAAGCCATACTGCTGGTGCAGGAGTGGAGAAACGCCAGCGGGAAGGTAGTCCTTCCTGCGAAGCAGAGAGCAAATAGCCTAAATCCACGTATTTCTACCTGTTTCCCTCCCCAGCCAAACAGGATTTCAACATTTCTTTACTGGGCCACAAATCAAAAAGCCTAATACAAATAAAATGCAAATGTAACTTAGTTTATCACAATAAAAATAATTTTTGCTGATTACATGGTACCCAGATGACGCAGAGCGTGATTCTTCGTCCTCTCCTGTGCTCCTACAGACGCCCCCACCGTCACGTCTTTATTACCGCTAATAGCAAAGCTTCACTCAAAGCAAAATCCCAATTCCTACGCAAACTCAAGGAAAAGCAGAACTGAATCTGCCAACACAAACACAGCAAAACACCATAAATCGCCAACTGCTACAAACAAACAATGGGGGAGGGCTAAAAAAGGCTTAAAAACCCAAACAGCCAGAAACCAGAGTAGCCCAGCTACTGCTGCAGCCAAAAGCCGAGGAGCAGCTCTGCACGGCTCACCTAGCCTAGTCTCACACGTTTCTGGCCTCATCCCCTCACACCAGTGCCAGCTTTCCACCGGGCCCCTCGCACATCCCCAGCAGGCACAGACCAGCGCAGGATGGGGCTAGCCTGGAGCAACTCATGTGTCCATTGCCCAGCTGGCAGCTGCCAACCTGATGGTTTCGCCCACTTGTCTCCTCCTCTCTAGCGACCTGTCTGTTTGGCTAATGGATTTTGGAAAAACTGAAAGGAAAAAGAAAAAAAAAAAATTATTCTGCAGCTCTTTACTCCTTTACTCCTTCCTGGTCTGAAACGAGCATGCAGTCTCAAGAGCAACGAGGGACAGACGGCACAACTGCATAAACCTCACTTCCTCAGGAAACCAGATTAAAAAGCCGCGCTGTCGACTACCAAGGAAGCTCAGCAAGCTCAGGGGAATTCACATGGGAGCAGCTCAGATGTGTTACTCTTTTCTTTAAAAGGTAGCCTGGCAGGGAGAGACAAAGGTAACAACTGAGGCACAGTAGAAGGCCAAGAAATTGCAGGAATAGCATATATTGACTATCAAAAGTCAAAGAACACATATATTTTTACAGGTATCTAAAAATCACACGTATCCAGGTATGTCTGGGAAGGCTAGCCAGGAGGTTTCTTCAAAGACTCCCTGAACAAATAAAAAAGCATTACTGTTTTAGACTTTCTAACAGCTAAATAGCAATAGACTCTTACCAGCCTACATTCCTGTGATTAAGTGGCTAATACCACCGTGCTCGAGGAAAGTAACATACATATCATACCACGTCTCCTAGTAACAAGGCAAGATATCAGATGTGCAAAGCTGAGGGGAAAAAAAAAAACCCAGTCTTTAGTCTTTTATTGAGAAAGAATAAATGGAACAAAAATGACAAGTGAATGGCTATTTATTACTATGTGATCCTCCTGTAATCTTCTTGAAGCTTTTTATTAGAATTGTTCACACTCAAAGAAATGAAGAACTAATCTCTTGGTGGCTGGTAGCTTTTAGATTACTGATAACCTCTTGCTGGAAGAAGAAAATAGAGATATAATTTAAAAAAAATAACGAGACCATTGTTAAGGATAAACTAACATTTCAAATCATGTACACAGCAAAACAAGGAACAAGGAGATACCTGGTATTTGTTTACCCTTTATTTAATACTCTGACAACTACATTCACCTGCAAATGAAACAAAGGAAAACACTGCTTGCCTAACTGCAACACTATATATCTGATGGAGACACTTGAATTGCTGTGTATTAATAGTATCAGTAGTTGCATGCAGCAAAAAAATCACCCAAAACCCCAGAAGATGCAACGAATCACTCAAGCTATATGGTAACACTATGCAAAAGAGCCATCTTTTTGAAGGGAGTAATAACTTTTAAACAACCAACAAAACATTTGCAATTACTAATTTGTCTGAGAGCTACACAAGCGGACCCTGTGAATACATCACAGCTTCCCAAGTAAAACAACTAAAAGTGAAATAGTACACCAGCTCATGAAAATGGAGATTTATCGAAGTATTTGTTATATCCGGGGACAGTCTGTGGTTTGCGATATGTATTTTTACAATTTTCTCCTGCACAGAACTGACTGTGTGGGCAGACGGACAACTCAGGATGCTTTTTATGAGCCGTACAGGTTTTCCACATATTCTAACCTAGTCCCAGTCACTAGAAAGGAAGCCGAAGTGATTTTTCACAAGATGACTTTTCACAACCCTCCTTAAGTTTTCAACATTTGAAAACCCATCTCTGCTAATGGCCAGCATTTCCTTCTCAAGCAACGGCAGAAAAATTCCTCATATGCACTAACAAGGCTTCCAGATGCCACCCTAAAAACTAAGACTGGTTTAAAATGTCAATAAAATTTTTTTTAATGAAACGGTGTTTATCAATTATTTTTTTCCCCCCTGAATCTGCAGTTACTACAGGGGCATTGTAACTTTAAAGCATGATTGTTCCAATCCACTTGGACTTTTCTTGGTGGCATTAAGCCAGCAATGGGGTTTTATCACTGTTCAGTTGCAAGACAAATTTTGGAAAACTGAGTAATCTTTGAGAAAATGGAACCAGCTTTGCTGTCAGTCACCTCTGCTGCCAAAATACCTTCCTTTGAGAACTCAGCATCTTTGCTTTTTTAGGCTTAAACAAACTAAACAGAAAATTTTGCCCTGGTCATACGGCTTTCTGCAACTTATTTTAGACACTTCCCTTAAGATCCTGCAGGAAAAAGAGAGAAGTTTAAATCACTTGTAGGGTGTAACTGGTGTCAGAAGAAGGTTAAACACCCAAATAACTTCAGCTACTTAAGTTTGCTAATTTTTCTTCTAAAACAAAAAAGGTTTATTCACCAGAAAACTAGATGAATGGGTCTTTATATAAGAGATGTTTGACACATCCATTTCATACCACATGTTCGATAAGTGTATTAAATTTCATTGTACTTGTAACTTATTATTATTGTTGTTGTTATTAACAACTTCCAGGCAGTGTTGACAATTACTTTAAGCAGCAAACACTTATGACAGACTTTAAACCTAGGGCTGCATGTCGCCGGAGTGCTCTACGCTAGAAACCATGTCGGGGAGTGTCAGGAGAAAACCAAGAGCGGAGCCAGTGAGCGTGGGGAAAGAGGGGGCATGGTTAGTCCTGGAAGTACAACTAAATGAAATCTATCAGAAACAAATATGAAAGGTGTGACGTGCCTTTTTCCATTCTCATTTTATTTCCATGGTCAGCACGTGCTTTGAAAGTAAGTAGAACTTACTTGTATGAAGTCACGGATACGAGCTTTGTAATTTCTTCTAAAACATTTAGAAAAGAGGAACAAAGCTGGAAGAAGAAACAATAAAATACGACATGCATATTTATTCACAGTTGACTTTGCCATTTCCAATTTGGTTTTTATCGGGACAAAAACCCACAGACTCATTTCCTCCAGTTTCCAGCGAAACTCATTATTAAAACACAGAGTTTTAAATAGACCATGAAAAACAAAGATAGCCTTTGTACAAGGGGAACCACAGTTGTGTACTAACACTGAACAGCTTTAGCAAGAGCATGAGCCAGGCCAATTCTTTTTAAAATTTTTATATATATATTTCTTAATTTTATATACACACACACACACGTGCATATATTATATATATGTGTACATATATCTTGACAATCATTCCCTTTAATAACTACAAACTTACAAAGAGGGAATTTGCCGCTGTTACAGTAATTTTTCATGATTAATTTTATGCATCATCTCTTTAAGACCAGTAGGAATAAAAACTTATTCACGAATAACACATCAGTGAATTTTCTTCCAAAAACCCCAATCTCTACTGCCATGGCAGACAGTGCAAGAGAGCAGCACACCGTTAGTGCTCAGGTCCCTGAAGTCCTGAAACCACCCTGGTGCTAGAAAAAAGTCCAGCAGTAAAGAGAGGCTGAAAAACGCTCACATTTACTTATTTTGCCAAATAAGAAGTGGGGCATTTAATCCACGGATCCTTCCCAAAACAGCTCATGGGGCAAACTGCAAGCAGGCACCTTCATTAGAGGCTGCATTTTCTAAAGCTACTTTTACTCATCCTCCTGCCAAATCCCGGACACAGTCGGTCCTGGAGGGTCTCACGGGCAAATCATCCTCCCCACAAAAAAACCAACCAAACCAAACCAAAAAACCCCCAACAAAACACCACCACCGACGCAAGACACAGAGGCGGTCTCCCCTGAGCCTCCCCTCCGGTGCACCGGTGGATGGTTACGGTCTCCTCCACGCAGCACTGAAGCGGGACGCAGCGTTTGGATGTGCTTCGAGGGGTGCAGGAGGGTGTGGGGCGGGGAAGGAAGGGAAGGGGCAGTGAAGAGAATGGCTCTCTGCAATTAGCTGTATATGTGTATATGTATGATGTAGGTAACCCGTCATCTGCATTTCTGTGGATTTCACACGTTTTTTGGAAGATCTGGGAGGTGGAACGCCAGCCCTTGCTCTTAGTGAGAGCACTTTGATAGCAGCTTGTTTGACCAGTGTCCAGTTTTAATTTTATTATTACTACAAAAGCACTTAACAATCCCAAAGGAAAGCAGAGCCCAGCGAGATAGGCACTGTACAAATACTTGCTAAAAACAGTCTTTGTTCACAGTCCAAACAGAAAATGCTTGAAAATGAAGGGGGGGGAGGAAAGTGTTGCCAAGGTTTCACAGCAGGAACAGAACTGGAGCACGGACTCCTGGCCAGTGGTCCTCCTACCCATCTCCCGTGACAGGGCTGCCTCCCCCTCCAGCACCAGCTATTGAGTTGGTAGTATCATTTCAGGGGAGAAAAAAAAACTGAACGGGAGCCTTTGATTTCCCACTCTCCAAAGTAAATAAATGAAGTACATGTATTCTTGATGCACACAACTCCTCACTGGCACACGGGAGAGGCAGGGAAATTCTTGTGGGAATCCCCTGCTAAAGCACTGGCAGAACATCACTGGCGCTGCAGAAAGCAAATCCGTACATTAGTCACGGTCCAATGCAAACAGAATATGCAATTCTGCAGGGGGGGGGAAAAAAAAACGTAAAGGAGCACGCAGAGAACAGACACCGTGCAAAGAAGTTAGTACCATAATAGCATTTCATGCAAGAAGTAGTAAAAAGAACACAGTATTCTACCATACAGATTCATTTGCTCTGAGCAGTAAGTATATTTGCAAAGAAATCGTTCCCTTAAATGATTTAAATTAGTGCTTCCAAGCAAAACTTCAAGCCTTTCTAAGAATGTGCTTCCTCTTCATGCTACGCTGAAGCAGGGTCATTCCACAGCTGCCATTACAAGGTTTAATGTTTGAAAGGTCTTGTCCCCCACAAGTAGAAGAGCATTGGATTCACTTTCACAACTCTATTAAAAATTGCTTTTAAAGGTATCCGATGGCACACGGAAAGACGTGGGTGGGCTCATATATAGATTGATATCAAAGTAATATTATACAGAACAGAACTGTATTTTTATAAGGATCTATACGTAAATATGGGATGCTCTAAACAGGGACTGATTCTCATTCACATGCCAAAATACAGCAGTCTTAGCCAAAGAAATTGAAAGGTTTAATTGAATTAATCTAATTGAACTAACAGCTATTTTTCATGAGTAAAGGTGACAGAACCCCGCAATAGGAGAGTCTTCTCCTCTGTGCTGGTTTCAGGCTCGGTGCGAGCATCTGCCGCTGGGGCAGGCAGAACATTACACTGCTTTCCTCTAAGAAAACACCCAACTGGACCCCGAGGTCTTCTGCCTTCTCTTATTCTGTTTTCAAATTGATTCGCAAACAACAAAAATGGTGTTGGACAAATTACTCTGCGGAAATTTGCACAGTAACAAAGAGACCGTGATTGTATTAGCAATTTTAGTATGGACTATTACTCTACTTCTGATTTATGAAAAAAGCTTTTGCATTCAAAGCTTTATTCTGCAGCTTTTGCAATTATCTGTACATGCGTATGCTTTCATGTAAAACAAAGCAAAGGTCTTTTTTTAATTTTCCCCTTAATTTTATCCTTTGCTGTAAAGAGAAAGGTTGCAATTCACTCAATTGCTCATTTCTCTACCAGGCTTAAGAGGTACAAATGACCTAGTTTCCTTGCCAGGAACCAGCAGCAGCACACTTGCCTGGCATGGCGAATCAGTGCATCTTGCTCCACCAAGGGAAAAGTTAAAACTGTATTGATACAAATTAAAAAAAGAACC
>NW_008825608.1:1334938-1335292 GCF_000699105.1 Pygoscelis adeliae
TAATTTCTGTATTGCATCAAACAAAAATTAGTACTTGTACAAAGATCTGTAAAATTACAATCAACTCAAGCCTGTAGTTTCTAGAGCCTTCATCTTGGATTCTGGAATGTGTTCAATTGTAATTAATCAGGCTTAATGATAATCTTATTATACAAAAGACTTTAAAAAAAATCCCAAAGCACTTTATGAAGTAACATTTCTATTGACATGGAATCATGTATCAATTACAGAAATTCAGTCACCTCCCAGCTGAGATTTAGCAGGTTTTTGCTGAAGGGAACCAGACAAAGGAAATACAAATCAACAGACCGAATTCTTCAATTTTTGCCAGCTGCTATTTTGCAGCATCTTTTT
>NW_008825608.1:1335339-1338102 GCF_000699105.1 Pygoscelis adeliae
GCCTGAGATGCTTTGGACCCAGAACAAGCTCAGTATTCGCAGGAGAAGGATTTACTTTTGTTCTCTTATTTTTCAAATAGCCATGAAGCTACATCCTGGCTTGAGGAATAAAGTTACCAGGCCCTCTTGTCTTGCACTAACTTGCCTATTTTATGGCACCCAGGGCTTCTATTTTGAATGTTGTTCTTTAAGCACAATCTCTTGTATGGGTTTAAATGTCTGGCACAAGACAGTCAAAAGAGTTCTTTGTTCTAGCTTGCTGCCAAGAGGTTTGGATTTGGGCTGGTTGTCGTTTGTTTCGTCCATACTAATGACATGCTTTAGACAAACATTTGGCAACGCATTCTTGGCTCAAGAAATCCATTTTCTCGAGGAAGTATCTTTCCATATTGCTAAATAAATATGCAAAAAGAGGATCTCTGTATGGAAAAGGTGGAAAACTACTGTACCGGTCACAATACAAAACAAAATGGAACCTGGACCTGTTGGACTACAAGAAAGAAAAAAAAGTAGGGCACAAGTGAAGCAAGGAAAGGCAAAACACCATACTGAAGAAATACCCAGGTTTCCCACAGTGCGAAAATGTGTGCGCTGTGGAGTCAAACAAATTACGCGTGCCCCCGGGTTATTTCCAACAGTACTAAACCAGAGCTTCGCTGAAACACCTTGTGACTGCTGTCCCACTGTACTCTTCTCCAACCTGTAAAACACGATTTTCCGCACAAGTAAGCTCAAGTTCATATTAAGCTAAATATTTTGTTGGCCTTGGAGCTTTACAGCCTTCTGCCTGCCTTCAGGATCTGTTCAGATCCTCTTTAATCAAAAAGAAAATTAAGTTTTATGCGTTATCTTTTGTCCCCTTGTTGTGGTTTAACCCAGCAGGCAACTAAACACCACACAGCCGTTTGCTCACTCCCCACCCCAGTAGGATGGGGGAAGAGAACCGGGGGGGAAAAAAGTAAAATTGGTGGGTTGAGATAAAGACAGTTTAATAGGACAGAAAAGGAAGGGAAAATAATAATAATGATGATGATGATAAAAGAATATTCAAAGCAAGTGATGCACGATGCAATTGCTCACCACCCGCCGACGGATGCCCAGCCAGTTCCCGAGCAGTGGCTGCCGCCCCCCGGCCAACTCCCCCCAGTTTCTATACTGAGCATGACGTCGTATGGTATGGAATAGCCCTGTGGCCAGTTTGGGTCAGCTGGCCTGGCTGTGCCCGTTCCCAGCTTCTCGCTGGCAGGGCAGGAGAAGCTGAAAAGTCCTTGACTTAGGGTAAGCGCTGCTGAGCAACAGCTAAACCATCGGTGTGTTCCCAACATTATTCTCATCCTAAATCCAAACCGCAGCACTGTACCAGCTACTGGGAAGGAAATTAACTCTATCCCAGCCGAAACCAGGACACCCCTTCAGTAGTACACCTTGAGAAGATTCTGGGTAATTTTTTTTTAATGAAACAAGTTGCTTTGATTTTAAGAAGGACGAGGGACTTTCTTAACTCTTGCAGCAAGCCTTGCACAGCAGACAGAGCCCCAGGATTGCCGTTACTGGTCCCACAAACACATCGCAATGCGGCTCCTCCAGAGCCCCGCAAACACCCAGTAACTGCATCTCAGGCAGCAATAATCTGCTGTAATTTATTAAGTTGGGCTTCAACAGATGTTTAATCAGGGCTGAGGTTTATCGTCAATAAATTTGTCATGCTTGCTTAGCTTTGCTTCTAATTAGGGATGCATAAACTCCCATCGCCTAATTTCAAACCTGCTTTGAACACACAGTTTAAAAGTTCGGCTTGCCTGAAAATTACTGCTTTATGTTTTCGGTATAATTCTTTTATGGGGTTTTGAGACAAAACTGAAGAAAACCGTAACAAAAGAGTTGACCGTAAGGAATACAAGAAAAGAAATAAAAAAAGGAGTGAAAGTGACAACCAAAGGATTTGGATAACAGATGGAAAAGGAAGAGGGAGGGGAGCAGGAAACATGACAAATGCATACCACGGCTTGTAAACTATTTCATCCCAGCTTAGCTTTTGTGCAATCAGACATGGAATTCCTCTATTTTAATATACTGCCCAGGTATGAGGGGTGGAGGAAGCGAAAGGGGAAGAGAGGTGAGGATGTGTTTTTAATCTGTGCACAGGATAAAAGACAAAGAGAAACTCAGATTTAAATTACAAAAGGTACCAATTAGTGAATTCAATTTTGCCAACCATCCAAACACAAACTTTACTGTTCCTCCTGACATTTAAGAGCTTTCCAAGCTGTGTTTAGGGCTGTCCACCTCTCATCTAAATGGAAGTACCCTGACAGTCAGGTCTTGTAGCATCTCACCCAGACAGACCACAGAGCTTTTCTGTGCCAAGTTCTTAACCATATTTCCAAATTGATCCCAGACCAACCCTTTGACTGAATTAGACAACATTTGAACTTCTGCCTGGGCTAAAGACAATGTATATCACCTGAAAAACATAGAATTGTAGACTTACAAAAGTCAGCTTAAATCCTGCAACCATAAATAAAATATTGTTCATTTACAGTGAACACTACAAACCTGGACCTTAGCTAAAGAAATCGCTAGGCTGACAGACGACGCTGCTACCCATGCACGCCTGCCTTCAGCCCCAGCAGCTCTTAAGCCAGCTCTGAGAAGCAGCTCTCCAGAAGACACCCACACTGCCGCTCCAGTCTGCTCTCAGGAGGTGCCTGCAGCTCCACGTGTCCAATCTTCTCCCCCCTCCGCTCTTTTTTTTTTTTCCCT
>NW_008825608.1:1338169-1340936 GCF_000699105.1 Pygoscelis adeliae
AAACCTATCAACCTATCACCAGGCCAGGTCAATATCCATGAGCAACTCTCCGTATTCGCTTCAACTTAAGGAAGCGGGGGGGCGGGGGGGAAAGGCAGTGGAAACCTACAGGGTGGGCCACGTAGCATAAATCTGCAGCTCCTTAACATTAGCAGTCGTGAACAGACAAGCAACGCAATCTTTCCAGCTGTGCAGACTGAACTAAATTCCTGAGCAAGGGTCCACTAATGAAAATGACCCATCCTCAATTTCCCCAAGATTAATGTTGGGACAGATTTCAAACACAGGTGGACTTGCCAACACATATACTGCAATGTCACTAACTGATCACGGATTTTACCGGGGGAACTCAGTTGTCATATCAAGAATGTGCATAAATCCATGAGCTACACACACACACATCTATAAGCAGAATAGCTGTAAGACTTATTTTAAACATCTGCTAAGCAGATGAGTCCCAGGTCTTCAGCAAGAAGTATCATTCCCCTTCACTTCTCCTGTTCTGCAGATTTTTTGCCCTTTACTAGTTGTCCAGAGAGAGAGTAATAGGTTACATTGCATTTAAATAGACAAGGTAGACTATGTTTATCAGGTGGGGTTTTTTTTTTAATATTCATTTTTACTAAAAAATAAAACAAATGAAAATACTGGCACTGAATTTGAGACTTCAAAATTTCCCCATAAAACCCTAAGTTCTTCAGACTTTATACTGCTCATCAGAAAAGGTCATTTCAAAGAGCAAAATACAGCACCGAGTGCTCATGACTGCGAGGACGCCCCACGGTTTGCAATCTCCCAGCTCCAGCAGCAAAGCCAGCAGCCGAGGCACTCCTCGGGTCCCCCTGCCTGGCGGGTCCACAGAGACCTCTGTGGGTGCTGCCACCACCCCCTTGCCTGCACCTTTGATGCTGAGTATGTTTAAGTGCAAAGCATTTCAGAAGAATTACATCAGGTGCCATGATTTGGTACTTTCCAGCGGCGGGGGGATAAAAAAAATCCATCAGGAAATGTCCAATTATCACTTCAGTCAATCCAGTACAATTCCCAAATTCTGGGACCATACCAACATGTCAGAGTGAAAATGCCTCCGTTAAACCTCTGTGCACACTGTGGCTCCTTTAATCATCACTGTCCTGGTTTCGGGAGGGGTAGAGTTAATTTCTTTTCTAGTAGCTGGTACAGGGCTGTGTTTTGGATTTAGGATGGGAACAAAATTGATAAGGCACCGATGTTTTAGTTGTTGCAACTGTCTTTATCTCAACCCACGAGTTTTCTCACTTTTACCCTTCCAATTCTCTCCCCCATCCCACTGCGGGGTGAGTGAGCGAGCGGCTGCGTGGTGCTCAGTTGCCAACTGAGGTTAAACCACGACAATCACGAATTGCATTAAGAGCACGAGTCCTGTGAGGAGCGGCTGAGGGAACTGGGGCTGTTTAGCCTGGAGAAGAGGAGGCTGAGGGGAGACCTCATCGCTCTCTGCAACCACCTGACAGGAGGCTGTAGCAAGGGGGATGTCAGTCTCTTCTCCCAAGTAACAAGCGATAGGACGAGAGGAAACGGCCTCAAGTTGTGCCAGGGGAGGTTTAGATGGGATATTGGGAAAAATTTCTTCACCAAAAGGGTTATCGAGCATTGGAACAGGCTGCCCAGGAAAGTGGTTGAGTCACCAACCCTGGAGGTTTTTAAAAGACGTGTAGACGTGGCGCATAGGGATATGGTTTAGTGGTGGACTTGGCAGTGCTAGGTTAACGGTTGGACTTGATGATCTTAAACGTCCTTTCCGACCTAAATGATTCTGTGATTCTAAGAGAAGAGAAGAGAAACAAGAATGTCAAGTGCCTAGGAGAAAGTGACTTCAACCACTAATGCCAGGTCGCAGCTACATAAAGCGAAAGTGCTTCCTGGGACCGAGGGCCTCAAAGCAGACACTTTGCTGAGCAATGAAAACCAGCTTCTTAATAAGTAAAAAAGAAAATACAAATAAGTTACCTTGGAAAACAAGTAAGGTACAGCCATGGATTTATGTTTTCCACTGGGAGAAGAAACATAGTTCATGTGCTAGCTACTTAAGTTGTATTATTTCAAAGACAGTATCAATAAAATGTGAGATTAATCTTAAAGCTTTTGATTAAAAACACCGGGGTGAGGCACGTTACTTCCAAAATCACGGTGTAATTGCTCACACTGCTTAGGCACAGTACCTTAGTAATATGTTCAGAGGGTAAAGAGATGAAGAGAGCAAAAGCTGCAACAAAATAAGATATTTGGCAGGAGAGGGATCACTTCATATAAAATTATGCATTTTACTCACAAACCAGCCACCGACCCTTTTTACACATCTATAAGCCTCCTAAATACTACACAGTTTGAACTGGAACAGCTAAACGCGACCCATCTCATACTTCCCCTCTCTCTACTTACGTATTACTTCTTAGGATAAACAGCAGTGAGCTGTTACATGTTGTGCTGGTTTTGGCTGGGGTAGAGTTAATTTTCTTCACAGTAGCTAAGATGGGGCTGTGTTTTGGATTTGGACTGGAAACAGTGTTGATAACACAGGGATGTTTTAGCTATTGCTGAGCAGTGCTGACACAGAGTCAAGGCCTTCTCTGCTCCTCACCCCACCAGCGAGCAGGCTGGGGGGGCACAAGAAGCTGGGGGGGACACAGCCGGGACAGCTGACCCCAACTGACCCAAGGGATATCCCACACCACGTGACGTCATGCTCAGCACATAAAGCTGGGGGAAGAAGAAGGAAGCGGGGGAC
>NW_008825608.1:1341063-1358396 GCF_000699105.1 Pygoscelis adeliae
ATTATCATTATCATTTTATTTCAATTATTAAACTGTTTTTATCTCAACCCACGAGTTTTTCTCACTTGTGCTTTTCCAATTCTCTCCCCCATCCCACCGGGTAGGGGGGAGTGAGCGAGTGGCTGGGGGGTGCTCAGTTGCCAGCTGGGGTTAAACCACAGCACATGTGTACAAAAGTACTGCTGAGATAAAGACGGTACGACCACAAACCTACACATGTACATGCCTCCAGGATCTGTCGCAAAGGGACCGAGCCCCACTTCTCTCATCACTTGCGAGCCTTCTGGTACTCACCCCAAGTTCATATCTGATGGTGTGAGTCCAGGATGATAAAAATCATCACCCAGAACCTTTTACAACGTAATATTTTATTGACTTAAGAAATATTACTACAGCAAAATTTTCTGGCTCATTTGTCTACTCTGTTTTCTGTACACACAAAAATACACATAGGAGATGTATGCTAACACCGGATTTTAATCCTCTGTATATATTAAAATAAAAAATACACACCATTGCTGTACAGTGAGTTCAGCTGCACATTGGTACAAAACAGAACAACCTTCCTAGGTTCCACATCACAGTTTGGCTTGCACAGACAGGTATGTGTTCAAGAACATTTTGCACTGACAAAGCTGTGTCTGAACCATTTACATACTTGTAATTACTGTCAATATTGCGGTAAAGCCTGCAAAGGCACCAGGACTCCACCACACAAATGGATCACAAAACCACTCCCCTTCTGATGAGCTTAACAGTGTAAGAATACACGCTTCCAAGTGTCTTTGCTCCCACCATTAACCTCTCATTCAACAAGAGTATCATTTCTAATAACAGCTCATCAGGTGGTGACGATGATTGTGGTTTTATCTTCTGCACAGTTTTGTTCAAAGCCTTTATAAAAAAGTCTCCCCTCAATTATTTTTTTTTTTTATGGGCACATAGGAAAAGCCCAAGTAGAGGATACAAGCATTTCTGATACACACACCTAAAATTCCACAAGCACCATATGAAAACGTTTTGGAAATAAAATGTTCTGAATTTTACTTTTTCTAAATCAACAAAGGAATACAGAATTTTTAATGCAAGACCACTCATCTTTTCATCTTTAAGCATCAAGTGTCATCTGGTGGATTGACACAGAACTGCACTGAAAGTAACCTTTCCTTAGAGCAAACTTTACTAGGGAAGTAAAAATAAACAAACTAAGCAGAGATAATATTTACCTATGACCTCAGAGATGCAAATAATAGATGTACAAACCTCTATCAGGTGCAGGTGTTTAGAAGAGGATCAGCCATAAGACTCTTATAACACATCTAGGGATTTGATGGACTTACCTCACTGAAGTTTGGGAAACTCCAGTTAGCTACGATTTACTGTCCAAAAGCTACTAAAAAGCATTGAGAAAGCTACGAAAAAGCTGTATGTCTCCAGCAAAGATGTTAAAAAAACCTTAGTCAAATTACTTACTTTTTTTTAACATGTAATCTGAGATCCATAAGTAACTACCTGAATCTGGACTGGAGCTTTAAAGGAAAACAGTCACCTTCAGTGATATGTCAAACTGTTTTCCCTCATGGGGGAAAAAAAAAAAAGAATAAAAAATCAGATGCCTTAATCAAGGTCAACAAGTATGCTGCAATGCTTTAAATAAAAGAGGAAATACTTAACTAGAAACCAAACTTCCTATTTCTTTCTGTGCCTTTTCAACACACATTCTGGTCTCCTCTTTCTAAACAAAGATTAACCACCTCTCACATGATGATTTAAAAAAAATATACATCTCCTTTCTTATCACTGAAGTAAGAGACTGAGCCAAGACGAGGGGAATACAACAAACTCCTAGTGAAGCTACAGAGGGAAAAAAAAAAAAGGATTAAAAACAAAGAAAAAAAAAGCCTTTGCCAGGATCACCACCTGGTGATTAACTTCTATCGGCTTTAATGCTTCAACTCTAAAAGTAACTCTCCCCCCAAGAAATGTATTACTTTAAAGACATTGATTTTGAAATACATTATTTAGCAAACTTGATAAGCAAACCATGGGGCAGACACCTCCGGGAAACACTCAAGTTTTTAGGAAGAAGAGTGTTAATCAAGTTACAAGGTATAAAAATCAGCAGCATCTTCCTGGCCTTTCAAACAATTTCATCACTTGCTGTGGAAGACCACAGCTATCAGTGGCACTAAAGCGACTTTTAACTGTTTGAAACCACTGCAAAATCTGATTGCTGAGAAGGCAACCCAGCCTCCACAACATGGTCCTGTTTGTCAAGGTCTACAGAAGTTAAACTCCATCAAGTTCAAGTATTAATCTAAAGTTAACCTGAAGAGCAAAGTACACCTTTTGGATACAGAATCAATCCATGCTCTGACACTCCTTTGCTGTGCGGGATCAAAGGTTTGGACAGAGAATACTGGCCAAGACTCAATTTGAGCCCTGCCAGTACAGCCCCGCCAAGCCGGCTGTCTACCCCACCGGGCAGGGTTTCAGCAGGGCTGATGACGGCTGTGTCACCATCCCCGTTTTAGTTCTGACCAGAGAGCTCCTTTGAAGCGAGTCTCCCAACTCGCCTCACCCTACTGTGTTTTGGTTTGTAGCTCAGCACAGCCTCGGAGCATATGACCTGGACTCCCTCCAGAGAAAATGAAATTAGAAGAGGCACTCAAGGAGTGCATCTAGCACACAACAGCAGCTAACAGGCGTTCGGTCCGCAAGGCCTAACTAGAGCTGAACTAACGTAAAAGCCATTCAAACACACACAGGGCAGATGCAGGGTCCTCAGCACCAACTTCCTTCCATAGGTCCACTTCTATAGGCTGCATTTATTGCTGATGTAGACTTAGCCGACATAAGCCATTTTTCCTTTCTTTGATATTTTAACCTAAAAAAAAGTGTTTTACCTTAGCAAAACCTATTGCTAAACATTAAAAACTAAAAATATATTCTATCAAGGACAATACCAACTGGAACTGCTTCCCACTCCTGAACCAGGAACAAAAATACTCCAAGAATTGTTTATGTGCCTCCCCTACTAGCCAAATCCAGTCTTCCCCCAAAACCTGACACAAGAGACAAGCCAAGCACTGCAGCATTTTTTTAAAACAAAGTCCAGGCTATTCAGGAGGAGGTAAGAGCAAGCTTCTCAGCAGGGATTTCTAACAGGCAGCACCCCCTGGAAAAATGTTTGTTAGGGACTGCTCACCTCCACATCCCAAGTCACAGCTGCCATTGATAGATGCTGATGCCACGGACAGAGAGCTGATCCATCTGGCTGCAAGGGAGCCTATGTGTTTACACACTCTAAATCAAGCTGAAACCTTAAAGGTTATCCAAAACACCAACAGACCCAGTTCTTCATGCAAAGAGTTGCCTTGCTGGTAACAAGCTAGCCTAGATCCAACCCAAGCTTTTGGGCAGCCTTAAAGCTGAACCTCCCAAGTCCAGCAGGGTTTTCCAGTCAGTTCAAATAACCTAATCCTCTTTTTTTCAGACTCCAAATAAAGTCCTCAACTGCCCCAGATGAGGTAAGAAAGAGACAAAAAGCTTCAACAGACCAGAGGAAACAAAGCCAATCCTCTTCTCGACTGTCAGAAGTCCAACTGAGCTGACAAAGACCAAAAAGCATTACCTCAAGGCTCAATTCAAAAGACAGATGATTCACAGTCAGATTAAAGTGCAAGTACTATATAACCTTATACTAACATCTAAAGGTTCAGTTGTTCAAGTAAGTCAGTACTTGAAACAGGACAAGTTTCTGGTTCTCCTGATTAAAAACTGACAAGTGACTATGTGCAAAACGTGGTCTGCCTAACTGCAGAAAAAGCTGAAACAACACTCACACGAGCAGCACCTTACCTCCCAGCAACCTACTAATTCCACACCCAGCTGTTTTGGGTGAAATCTAAAAATACTTAAGGTAACTAAGGAGGTTAAAATATTTATTTAAAAAAGAAAAAAGTAATAATAATCAGTATACTGCTCCATGCATGTACCCCGGTGCTCTCAGGTGAAGATATGGTCTTGCCATTAGTCCTAGGAGGATAAAAAGACCCTAACTCTGCATATATGGTAAGAGGAGCCCTCCTCCACGAGCTGCAGTGCAGCGACGGTGCCAGAATCAAGTTGTGTTACAGCTCAAGGCCCCAGAATGTCTTAACGCAGTGCCAAGGAAAGCCACTTCAATGTGGTGTCTTCATACCCCATTAGGGATTGCAAACCCTATGTTTAGGGGCATGGAAAGAAGCTAAGAGATTTACGAGAATTAGCATGGCTATATCTAGAGTTTCCTACAACACCCACTTTTTCCAGTAGAGGAGATCCGTGGTCTTCTGAGGACTCAATTAAATGCCAGTTTATTTAATACAAACAGACTGAACTCCACCAAGGCACCAGCTTCCAGCTAAAGAAATCTTCTCCTGACATACAACTTACAGATTCCTTAAATACACATCTTTCTAGTGTTGCCTTTATTGTTGGTGCCAAGTATGCTGTCTGCCAGCACAGTAGTAACTCAGGCTTGCAATGGGGGGGGAAGCATTCCTAACAATATCAACAATTAGGAGTTTCCTGCAACACCAGCAGAACACCAGTGAACAGCTGCAGAAATACAGAAAATGTTTTTCTTCTCTTAGACTTGATTAGCCATTATAGGAAGCCAAGACAATCTCTGCTACCACTGTGATACCCTGCAAGACACCCAGAATTGCTGCAGAGGAGTCAATGCTTTAGAGTGTTCCCCATTAAATAAGATCACTGCAAAGCTCCTTTCTTTGACAGAACCCAAATCCCCCGACTTTTCAGCATTCAGCATCTTACTTTCCCACTGCCCTCTGTAACCCCCCGAGCCACTGATCATAGAACATCTGATATTCACCACAAGAATGACAGATACCTTTGACTGCTGCAATTTTTCCTCGTCTCCCAAGTTCAAAGAAATCTAGTCTTTCTAGATGTACCCATGTTCTTCATAACCAGAACCGCAAATGGAGCCTTTCCAACTGATTTCCATTGTAATGAACTCGCACCCGTCCGACAAAGAGAAAAATGAAGGGAGGGGGGAAAAAAAAAAGTTTTGTTCCTACTTTTGTTTCCCCATTGGAACAGAGGGGTGTAGCAGACAGTAAGCATTTGTCCCTGTCATTTCCTGCTCTTATTGACCAAAGTCCGTCATGCCACCTAAATGATAAAATCCATATCAAGCCTGTAATTACAGAGTGGAAAAGACAGTAGAAAAACAACCTATAATAGCCTGGGTTTTTTCCTAATGATATCAAAAATCATTAATTGTTAAGTACGTTAGATCTTAAACACTGACATTACTTTACAATCTGTATCCTCAAACACTTTTTAAAATAATCTAAGGATTACCCAACATTTGAACACGAAGGAGAGAAAACCCAGGCCACCACTTGCAGGGAACTCTAAATTCGGTTCAGATCTCTGAGCATACTTACAACGTAAACCTGTGCAAAATAAATACTAACATTCTTACAAAGCTGGATATAATTGCAAGGGAATATACTGAACCCCCATGAACTCAGAAGAACCATTTTTTTCCCCTGACAAGACACTGTAAATATTTTATCTTCTGCTGTACTGGGTCTGCTTCGTATTGTAGGCCGCCTACAGCACTAAAAATCAAGTATCAGTGCTTGGTTTTGAAGCGTTGTCCTAAAAAACATGAACCTAAACATGACTGCACAGAGAGTAGAAAGCATTTCACTGTTTATAATAATCCTGGCTACATGATATAAGACTATGGCATGCCCTAGCTTACAAACGTTGCAAGCCCACTTTTAATAATGGGTTAGCCAACCTGAATTCAGAAGATAATGTTCCTTTTCTAGTGGCAAATCCACCCAAGGATCTGGCAACATATAACACAAACTAAAGCTGAGCCAAGGATCTGCTGTTTGCCTCAACTGGGACGGAGGCATTTCATCATGCGTACAACATATGATGTTATTTCCGAAGGCCACCTTAACAAACAAACACACACAAAAAAACCCCCACCCTCCCAAAACACTACTTGTAATAAAGATTTTGCTGTCTTCCCAGCCAGCAGACTCTCAGCTACCCTGGCCACACCTCAGCCTAGTCTACACATTCAGCCCCAAAGAGCAAGGTCCTGACTACCTACAGGTTGGCCTAGCAGAAGAGAGCTTAAAGAGCGCTCCTAAATTTGGAGACTAGCAAAAGGAAACAATTCAAATTTAAACTCAAATAGGTGTTTTCACATGGTCAGTATGACAGAAGTTGAGGGAAGGAAGAAACTCTAAGTGTTTGCATTAACCTTCTGGAAAAGTTACTGCGCCGGGAATGGATTCGGAAGCAGGTCTGCCTGATGGAGCGTGAATCTGCCGGTTTGGATGAAATATTTAGAAGACAATTGTCAGCGCTGAAAAACAGCCCGGAAGGAAGGAAGTCATATTCCTGATTGTTCTCAAGAAGGGATCGTGCTGCAATTGATATATAAAAAAAAAAAAAACCCAAACCCTACAAAACAAAACCCAAACCAAAAACCACGCGAGATTTAATTTCAATAGTCAACAAAAACTGAAAATGCATTTAACTTGATTTTAGCCCTTATATTCGGACTACATGGAGAACAGATTTAATGGGTGGGCCTGAAGAGAGAGCAGCAACACTGACCCATTTAGACCAGCTCCAAATAAGAGACCAGATATGTCAGTATCTTTACTTAATATGCTACATACTTCAGCCAAGGCACAGCACCAAATACTGTCATTATCTAACTTCTACAAACACTTCTAAGCTCTCTGAAATTCTGCTTGTAGAAATCCACAGCTGAGTCTACGCTACAAACCCTACATAAATCAGACTTTATCATGACTGCCATTAAATAAATGTAAAAATAACAATGCAGAAAAAATGCAGACTTCCAGTTTTTGTTGTTTTTTTGTTTAAACAAACCAGCTCAAATCCTGCAATTGTGAGATGCAGCATGGAGCTCTTAAAAATACATTTAATGTTTTTTAAATGGAAAAAAAATAAAACCAGACCCTACAGTTTAATCAATACCAGCAAGTTTAAATGAAGACTCAAGACCTACACACCATTTTGAATAGGCCAGCTGGGTGCAGGGAGTGGGGACAAATTCAGAGGCAGCTGAAGTGTCAGCTAAAGACAGAGCAACACTTTTTCATCACTAAAAACCAAAACCAATAGAAGTCAGAGCACTCTGCATATTCTGCTTCTAAGTGAAATAAATAACAGTCTTCTCTTTTGCATCATTACGCCAGACTAAAAAATAACAATTTTGATTTTAAGGTCTGCCATATGCCTTTTCAGCAAGGGGACACCACTGCAGTCACGATCATCAACTTAAAAAAAACTTAAACCACCACCAGATTTTCAAGTCTTAAAAAAAAAAAAAACCAAACGAAACCAAAATAGAAGTTACAGAATCGAGTTACATTTGAACTACTCCCCTTTTATAACTGTGCTGCCTTTGAAAATCCTAACCAACATTTTAGAAAGAAAAACTTCAATTATATTCCACAAAAAAGTATTTTAAGGCCTTCAGTGCAAATGATGATTTTAGAAACTAAGGCACATGATGCTTAGACATCTTTAATGCATTCCGAAAGATAGATCAATATGAGATATCGATTTACTAATCAAGTGGATATTAGATGAAGCCTCATCTTTTTTTCCCCAATACGTGGTGAAATAAAAAAAAAAAAAATCAGTTTTCAGTGCGAAGCGGCTCCTCGGTAGGGCGCCTGAGGGATTCCCTGTAGGATGCACAGTTCTAGGGAATGACAATGATGTTTGATTTTGTTATCATACCACCACACCCAGAATCCTGCAAGCTACACCCAGAGTCTACATGCTCAAAAGTCTGATTTAACACATAAGACCGTATTTTCCATCACAAGATAGAGGAACATAAATTCTGGGGAAAAAAAAACCAAATGGGGAAACAGCAGCACAATTCTGCAGTTATCAAAACTGCACACATATGATCTATCTAAACCTCAAGGCTTTGGATTTAAAACCAAAAGTTTCAGAGGGCTGAAAGTACAAATATGCATTGTTGCAATCTGGCCACCAGAAGGATCTGAAGATCAATGCTAAGTTAGCCTGTGACTGTAGCAACTCGGGTTTTATTCATTTTTGTTACAGACTGCCAGCCAAGCAGATGCCACAACAGAAACACATCTTAGAAAGAGATGTCGTCAGGAATATCCTGAAGGTACCACAGAACTGCAAGATGTCAGGAGAGGTGAGAGACCAAGAACAGTGAGATATGGAAAAAGCAAGCGGGTGGCTGATGCTGAGCCTCATGGGTCGCACACGAGGGGTCCTCAGTTGTCCTGGAGAGGGACAGAGAGGTGACCAGGACTCAACAGGAGTTTGAGGTTCATCCAATGAAGCTGATGGAATAAATCAGGGAACAGGAGACAGGATAATCTAATGTGTTTGGCAGATTTGGAATATACTCTTAGCAGCTGAGACCTGTGTGGTTGGGAGACCCAAGCAATGTCGGTGCAAAAGCAGATGTAGTGGAAATCAAATAGCCAAGTTTAAAACCCGTGCTCTCAAGGTTTAAGTTCTTTAAGCACATTTCACCAAGCCATTCCCAAATTACAGGCACCACCTACGGCTCCTGGGTTTCTGACCCTCCATCGAACAGAAAACAAAACGTCACCCTACGGAGGCTCTGCTGCCACAGATAATCATTAAGCAAGATCCTGATCAATTTTCAGCGGTGGTTTCGTTTGAAACCTAATTCAACAAGGAAGGAGGGAGAGAAAAGGGAGCATCAAAACAGGGCATGCCGTGCTCCAGTTGGAGGCAACTTACCTGCAGGTTTCTTACTGCTTTGGGAGAGTCAGCTTAAATTCAAAATGCAACGTTTCGCCTCGTGCACACAGCAGCAGGGCTGAACATCCCCCACCTCCCCAAGCTTATTGTCAAAACACAGTGCTTTAACACTGAACGTACAAGTAAAACAGTGGCACCACACTGTATATATTTTCTCAATAACTAGAAATTAACTTTCTTTTTTATAATATGTACCAACAACCCTAAATCTGTTACCATCCGTAAGGAAATTTCTATTTCAGTGGAGGCCATGAGTTCTGCAAGTTTATGAACCCTCCTGCTTTAAGACACAATCCAATTTTTAAACAATTGGGCGTGGGGGGAAGAAGGGGAAGGAAAAAAGAATAAAACCACCTCTTGGTGCCAGCTATTCCATAACCGTTTGCTACAAAGGTTTTCCCAGTTGAAGCAGCGGCTGTGGCCAGGGGCAGAGCTTGAACCCTGGACTAGATGGACGATTAACACAACAGCTCCTTTACCCTCAAAATTCGCTTCCACAGTTTCTTTGTCCTAACAAAAGGATTAGCAATTTTTAAAATAACTTTTGGGACTTGCATGGTCTGGGAAATAAAAAAAAAATTATACTATCCTTTCAAGTGAATAAGAAAAGCATCTGTTCTGCATTCCAAGTGAAGCAACTTTTTCGACTGCACAACCATCAAAATCAAGCAGCCGTAACTCAAACCAACGACCCAATTCCAACAGCCCCAGACAGTGTGGATGAGACAGGCTTTTTTAATTTTTTTTTATTATTATTATTTTACTGTTCTGAAGAAATCTTACTCTCCGCTAGCTGTGAACACTTGCACCTCCATCAGTAAACTAGGAATGGCAAGGCAAGACACGTATTTACTTAAGTTGAAAAAATTTTTAAGGAATTCATTTCTCAACTGCATAATAATTAGGGGGGGATTGTTCCCCCCAACTCTGATATTTGGCTCTGCATTTTTACAGCCAAGAAACAGGCTGTAAGAATTTCAAGAGCAATTAGTAAAACAGATCCAGGAGGGCTCGGCAGGCAGCACTGTTTGTTCCTCCATGGGAAACTTCACCCCGAGCGAGGCTCCCGCAGCCGGCGGGAGCGATGCACGGCAGTGGCACACCTGGCTCCACCAGGAAATTGGAACAGCTGAGATTTTCCTCCAGGCAAAATTCATCCACCCCCCATCCAGGGCTTTGCAGATATTCAACAAACAGGGAAAAAAAGGAAAAAAAAAAAAATTTAAATAGAAAAACCATATATGTTACTTCAATGCAAACCGTAACAGTTCCAACATGTAGCTATACGCTGTTACAGCCGCGGGGCTAGACCTTTAATCAGTGTAAGGTATTGTAGATTCAGCCACGGCTCCAGTAGATCTGGGCAGAACCGTTGTCAACCAACAGTACAAATTTAGCTGCGGGGGCACAATCCCTTTTTCTGTCAAATTTAAGCGGGAATACAACACAGCTTGCGCTGGCTTCATGCATTCAGCTCTCCCATGCGAGCGCGTGCTCTGCCGCGCTCCCAGCGGCTTGCCGTCAGCAACACTGCAGCTGCAGCATTTAGCCCAAGGGCCAGAGCGCTACGGCAGGGCTCCAAACATAGCCCCAAGCGGTGCGTCAGAGATGGGCTGGGGAGGAGAAGCCACAGCAGTGTTCAGCCTCCGCTGAGAACCGTCATGAGAAACCTGCCTATTTCTCCCACAAAGGGTGTGAGAACCGAGTTCGCTGTCATCCTCCTCCTTTCCCACAAACGGCGCGGCCAGCACAGGGCACGCTGTTGGACGGCTACGGTAAAATCTAGAAAACAAAAACGCAGGAGGCTGAGATCTGGTGGTATTTTCGTCCATTGGTTTTGGGGAAGATGACTGCCTCCTTTGCCTTCAGTTCTCTGTTGTTCTGTCCCCTGGAGAACCTTTCCTTCATTTCTGCAGTGCCACAGGTTAATTTCAAAGTGTTTTGTACAGGTTTCCTCTTCTGCAAATTCCAGATTTCGTAACTAATTTTGACTTTAAAACCCTCTTTCTTCCAAATCTCTTCCTACACCCCTTTCAATGTTTTTTGTGCTGTGCTCAACACTTTTTCCTTCTTTTCCATCTCAGTCTTCCCTTCTACTACTCCATTCACTTCAGTTTTTACACAAACATTTTTATTCAGCATTTTGAAGACGTGGGTGAAATTCAAATCACAAGCACCCGTCAGATGCATAGGACCAGTGGCATGAAATACGGTATCTCTGCAAATCTCATTCTGGAACACGGCAACGTTTGTGGAGTGACAACCAAAATACACTGAACAGGTGATTCCTACCAGACATGGTAAAACCGTATTTGGAGGCTTCCTCAGGCTTCCTTTTCCCGCTCCTTCCCCAGCCCCAATGTTTGGTACAGTAACTTTCACCCTGTTCCAACCTCAAGGCCCAAAATGATTGCTGAAGTAGCAAGAATCTCATGAATGTAAATATTTGCTCAGGGTTAAGTTACCAAGAGAGAATTTCTGCTCAGAGCCTGCAAGCTCAAAAAGAAAGAATAAAAAGAGGCCAAGAGTTTAAGAAAACTAGAGCCCAGTGTTAAATTCCTTCATTATAGTCAGACACCTGCCTGCTTTTCAGAAGTCTAAAATAAACAGGAGAAACCTCTGACATCCAAGCGATATTTAGATGCCTCCCTGCCTCCCAAAAAGTACTGGGACTACTGGGCTCTTCGGGCTTTTAGAAATCAGATTCTTTAATATGAAGGCTGGTAGCCTCCAAAAGTCTCCATCCAGATTGCCACGATGACATGTACAGATGTGTACGCTGCATGCATACACTGTACCCAAACGCTCCGTCCAAAGGATAGAGGTTGGGCTTCCAATAACAGGCTGACATCTAACCAGAGTCCAAAGTGTCAGTGTTTTAGCCTTTCACATTAATTAGCCAGCTCGATGAGTAGCATAAATTAACAGTAGAGGTAGCTACACTTAAAGCAGTGGCTCTGTATACTTCAGCAACAGAATATTCGAAACGCTTGAAGAGAGAAAAATGGCAAATATAATGCAAAATTGATTCATTCAGCAGTCCAGCATAAAAATATTCTCTCCTTGAATCTTCATTAAGCCAAAGAATTTCTAAGAAGCAGCATCAAACCAATCTCTAAAGAAATTCAAGAACTACAATTATCTTTCAAAAGGAGACGCTTCAGCATTTTTAAATATAATTTCAGTAATATAATTATTCATGGCCATACTGAAATTCACGAGGACCTACTACGTTTAGCAGTTCCTCGCCTCTCACAGTAGTTGCCAGTGGTCTGCTCCGACCCTCTCTGTGAATGCCTTGAGGATTCTGTCATCCCAAGAGTTGCCTTTTCCTACTACTAACAACAGATTTGAAGACAATGAATTGCACGTTACTCTCTTCGCCGCCTGATGACAGCTTCTTACCCAATGTCAGGAGCTTGCTTCAGAACAGCAATCCATACTTCCAACACATTTAAACATACCGTAGGAGCCTGTGCAATTTAAAAACTTCAAAACGGTTATTCTTGCTTTTAATAACGCTGAGCTCTCTACAAAGTCACCAGTGTTTAAGAAAGACACCAAAGTTGGTAATGCTTGACACATTTCCTCAAGACAAAAAAGCTCCTTCTCCAGGCTATTACTGCCCAACACGAGCACAGAGTGGGACCCACGAAGGTCCGTCTGGCCAGCCTCTCGGGGATGCCATGCGACAGTAAGCCCGGACTTCCCAGTCCCACCACCAACACACATGACATCATTCGGGCAGTACCAAGTGTCTTAACGCAGGAGAAAAAATGCCATTTTAGCACTTCTGCAACTTTTTTATGCTGACAGTTGACTGTCAAAGAGCCACGGGTTTTTAGAGTTCATAACCAAAACACCAATCATACTAAGAGGGAGAGAAGAAAGACAGAGGGAGAAAAGTATCCTGACGATATCGTAAGGGTTATTTGGACAGCCCAGCTCCGAGGTAGGAACCTCAACCCTCTGTTAATGGAGCTTCTGGAGGTGACGAGTTGATGAAATCACCTCTCTGAGCCCCCCAGGGACCCGGCAGGGAATCCTGCATGAGAGGACTGAGGTTATACTATTTAAACATCCTCCTCTCCCCAACCTTCCCACCCAGTTCCCCACCCAGCCCTCCCACAGCAGATGAATCACTGGCTTTCTGTCCCACATCAGGGTCTTAAGCCTGGCCAAATAATAAGAAAAGTGCAACCCAGAAAACAAGGACGCGGGTAATACCAATAAACTCTGAAATACAATTGCATTTCACAGAACGATGAAAATAGCAACAGAAGTCAGTGACACCAGAAGAAAAAGCAGGCAGAACAGCGTTTTGGGAGGTAGCGGTCAGGGACCACAGAGGCAACATGCTTTAAATAATGACATTTAAACTCAGTAACTTAACCCTGAGAAGCCAGGTCACAACTGCACACCCTGGGTATTCCTCATAGAAGTACACGATGACTACTGCCAGAAAAAGCAATGGCCATACCAGCGAGGGAATGGAGAGGAACATCAGGCTCTTGCTCCATTTAGCACTGCAGGAGAGGACACCACGCATTAGCATTTCTTCTCCGCGCTGGCTGGTACAGCATTCGCCCGGTATCAAGGTAAAGCAAACACGCGGTACTTTAGTACCTGAAACTCCTAATGATAGCCAGTACAGATAAAGTGAAAAGCCACGAGCTGTGAAATAAAATTCCCATAAAAATAAATGTAATAAATATAAATAATAAATATAATGACCCATGAAATTTTAAGACATTGCAAAGCGTAAAATGCAAATATAGTTATACTAACCCTCGCGTTTAGGAGATGGCTGGGGAATGGGAGGGGGGAGAGAGAGGGAGGGGCGAAAAGTTTCACTGGAAGCGCTTTCCAGTGTACCTCCACTATTGTTCCACCAACAAAGGCCTTCTCAAATTTCACTACTCATAACCTCCAAACCAGCCAGAGTTTCATGCCGTGACTGACTGCCTTCCAATTACTGTATGCTCCAGAGAATGCAACACTGATCTGCAAACATCTATTCCCAATTTCACGGTGGATTTTCATGGTGGAGGTCTGGGGTCCCGTGCTCAGGGGAACCGGGCTCGGTGCTCAGTGGGGAGTTCGAAGGCGTTGGCAGAGGACAAGAAAACGAGAGACCTGAGAGCGAGTGGTGGGTACGCAGCGTGGCTCGAGAGCTGCCACATCATGGAAAGAACTAGCTGAGGAGTTCAGTGATACTCCCTCGTAATTTCTCTCTCCTCTCTCTCAGTTGTACCTTAGCCCACCTGATCTCAGGCTATCTCAAATTCTCTCTCTGTTTCCACGTCTGAAAAATACGCGAAGTTATTTTTTTCACTTAAAAGGAACTTTCAACTAGTTCAGAGAATTTGGAACAAGAGCCGTATTTTGCAAACAGTATCAATATTCATCATTATGCAAGAATTGTGAACCGAGGTCTCTCAAGTGAAACATTCATTTTCACATTAAAATTTGGTAACGCTGACAAAAATGAATACCGCAGTAGTTATTACTACTTTTAATCTGCCACACTATTTACTCCACTCAGACAAGTTAACATCGACATAATCAATAGCTCAAATCTCTAACACAGTATCTGTATCCGGTCCTGGGAGCTAGAAGTATTTATTACTTAGGTTTTACCAGCCACCTCTTTTAAATAGTTTAAAATTTGAGTTTTCAGTATTTAGTAAATGAAAAATAATTTAAATGTTTACAAAACAGCTTGAAGAAGAAAATGGATCTTACTCAAAAGCATTTTACAGGTTTACAGCTTTAGTAGAAAGCAGCGTATGGTCAGAGAGGAAACAAAGCATTAATCACATCATGGTTGCATTTACACCCTCTGCCCTCTCAATTCTCATAGACCAGTCGGTCACACTCACTAGCCAAAGCAGGACCATTTGCCCCGATATTACTGATGTCCGATAAACTTAACAGGATCCCTAAAACAAAAAAAGGTACAAACAATTTGAAAAAACCAAACATTCATTCCTATTGAGCTGGGCCAGCAGTAACAGACAAGCTTCAGTCAGGAACATCCAGCGTCCGTTGAGCTGGACACTTTACAGACGCACGGGAAGACAAAGCTGTTCCCAAAGACCTCCTACAGAAGTTCGTTGTTCATTTTTCATTGAAAACCAGTGGGACACACATGTATTTTAGATAGCATTTCAGAGGGCAGCAGTCCCCCAGTCACCCCATCTCACACAGCTTGTTCGAGAACAAGGCTTCCCCCAAACCAAACACATAGCAACCTTATCAGGAAGCTCGGAGTATAAAACCACAACGCCTGTCTTGAAAACACTGCAATGCAAACAATGCGCGAGTGAAAAATCATCACCTCGGATTCTGAATTCCCAAGTCTTTCCCTCCCGGTGTCGCAGGGTTTCGACAACCCGCTTCCACTGCTACTGACCTAAGATGGTCTTCCTCGTTCTGGATCATGCTACAGAAGCTCATCCCACACAAGAAGCCACAAGGACCACCACCACTCTATTTTGATTCCACCATTTTTATTGGTTTGAACATAACATCCTCTCTTGCATCTCTGAGACACTTCAAGACCAACCTCTTCACACATTATCACCTCAGTCGACGTTTGGAGTTTGGGGGACATCCACAAGAACTCGGCGGGTCAGTATTTCCCGTTGCATTACTACACCACACCGGATTTCCTTAAGGAAAGGGCAACCTAGCATCAACCCCCTGTCTTTCTTCCCCGTCTCTGTGGAAGATACCTGACAAGGCTTGCATCTGCACATTTGGAAAGAGGCAAAGCTCCTCTGGGAAGAAAGAGTCCTGGCTTCATTTTCAGCAAGAGTTTTAGGCATACATTTAAACGCAAGGAGCCGCACCAAAGGGGACTGGACAACAGCAATTCCAGCTCCATTCAAGAATGATTTGAGCCAGGACTACAGAAGCAGGGCACATTTGAGCAAAGTCACAAGAGCAAGCAAGCTTAGCCTCTACAGACTTCCGTTAGATCACCACACGCTAGGTGCCGTAACTTTGAAAACAGAAATAACTCTCTCACTGAAGACAACCACAGTCAACAAAACTACATATTCACACATACGGTGGGATATGTATAGCACCTACCTACAAGCACCTAACGCGAAAGCCCCAGCTCCTTCTAGAACTAATGGAGAGAGAGGCTGCTAACACAGGTGTTCCAGCTCCTGCAGGCTCCAATCCATGCGGGAGGACCCGTCGCCAAACTCAATGTACTGAAAATTGGTAGTTCAGGAGGTGCCAGAAGTCGGATTGTCTGAATATCCCTGGATCCGGGGCAAATAGGGAACCTCAGCAGGTCTGCAACTCACCATAATCTTTCTTGGGGTGATCCAGCCTTTACCTACCTGAGAAGCAGGGCAGAAAACTTCCGTTTTTTAAAAATAAGGATTTATTTCTTCAAAAGAAGGAATTCCTTTAAAGTCAATTTCATTTTTTATCATTTTTCTCTAGCTTTATTAAGGTGAAGAGGCATACAATACAAAGAACTGGGTCATAAACGAGCTAAATCAGGAACAAAACCAGCTTGCTTATTTCAGGGTATGATTTTATAAACAGCTCTGCTAGTCTGAGTATGAACTGTATAACTAAAACATCCTAATAGCACTGTGAAAACTGGCTTTCTATTAAAAATAAACTGCTTATAAAGAACGCAAGAATACTCTTATCAATGTATTTGTCACCATACACATCCCATTTACATTCTGCATACTTCTCTGCTTGGACAACAGAACCAATTCTGGTCACTGACAATTGCCAATAGTCTCTTCCACTCTTTGGTGCTGCTGTGTATCAGGCACTGCAAGAAGTGGTTAGTCCCAGATTCTTCTAAATCGTAGAGCCATTTTCCTTTGTGTTAAAATGCCCTAAAGCTTGCAAGGGAGCTAAGGTAGAGTATATCCCTTTAACATAGTTTAACCACTCAATATTTGGAATGGAAAATGTGACTTAGGTACTGAGGTTTAAAAAACAGCTACGATGTATGCAGCCAATTTTCTAAACATGAATCTCATAAGGTTTTTCAGGGCTTTTTTTTTTTTTTTTCCTTTTCTTTTTTTGCATGAGAATGCAGGGCTTACAAGAGACAGCCAGCTAAATGCAACAGACCATTGTGGCTCAGAGGTTTCCAATTTGCAACTAGAAATGGTTTACATTATAAGCACTAACAGCTCCAAAAGGTATTTAAAAAGGGGAGAGTGGAGAAAAACTTGGCATTTCCTAGAGTGCCTAAATATGGATTGGCAGGAAATAAATTTGATCTATGCAGTTAATAATAGTCTTACTAAAGTAAGTGTTTAACAGAACTGGTTTTATGTGGTTTTAGGAGAACTAAAAATATATTTACACAGCTTAGTGCTATATTTACTCAAAGGTGCAATCTCTGAGCATCGTCAGCCGTGCGGGGACGAGGAGGTGCCCGCAGACAACCACCGGGTTTGCAAGGGAAGCGCCGCGGGGTAACCCCC